>NC_000087.7:48820846-49166908 GCF_000001635.26 Mus musculus
CCGTTTGTCATGTGGGACTTGTTCCAGGCAAAGTCCATTTCCCGAGACAGCTGCTAATGTTAGTTTTCTGTTTTCTCCCCAAGGACACTGAGAATTGTCCTCAGCCTTATTGTATGTCTTGACTTGAGCAACTCCCTCATAATATGGGGGATTGGAGGCATAACACAGCCAACAAGACTTAGTGATGTTGGGATTGGTACAATTGCGTACCAAAAAGCCCCCTGTACCATACTAAACAGACGGTTTTCAGTATCTGGGGGAGTAGGGGCAATGTAAGTTTCAGGTCTGAGGAAGGGGTATAGACTTCTGTTGGAATAGCTGGACCAACTAGGGTATGTCCGGGAAAAGTAGGTCTGGGAAGGGGCATTGGAGGTTTTTTAACAAGAACGGGGGTAGGTCCTACTGCCTGGGTTGGGGGACACTTCATCTTTAGCCGTATCTTAAATGTGAATCCAGGGCCCGTCCCTGTCACATAAAATGTTAGGCCCCACAGTCTTCCCTTTATCCAATCTTTTTTGTCTCTTTTGCTTTTTGAGTAAAAGTGATGTTTAAGGAATCATGGCCCTTATTTCATCTGGATACTATAATAATATCAAGCTAGAGGAAGATCCCAATGAGTGGTACCAGTGGTTTCACATCTCCACTGACTACAGAAGTTGCCCTCTATTCCCCCACACCAGCGAGCCTCTTTTTTATTTGCCCTATCCCTGGGACAGACATAAAAGGGCTCCTGACAAAGTCTCCTCTGTTGAGACCTGCTACTACAGCCTGGTATATCTGCAATGTACTTTCCTTGGGAACTTAACCCCTGGTGATATGGCTGCTTGTGATAGATTACCTCATCTTGGGGCACCGTTTCATGTGACTCTTCAGGGATATCCCAGGCATCTAATCCATCTATGAGGGCACAGATTTCAGGAAACAGAGGGGGACACCATGTATAAGGGGGGGGGGGCTTTGAAGTACTCCATATAGTATCTCCAGCTTGAGAGATGGCCTCCCATGTCAGGGTCATAAGAGTGTGAGGATTATTACCCAAGGTTGGTGTACAGCGAAGGCACAGTTTAAGAGAATTATCAGTAGCGGCCACTGTCCAATTTTCTCTGAGGTCGTCTTCATCCTGGTTGGATGCCTTTTTTTTATGTGGGATGCGTGGATCCAGGCAGCGATCCTGTCTACCTTTGCTACCTTGGCGCTGGTCAGCAGCACTAGATAAGGTCCCTTCCACCGTGGCTCAAGCATGCCAGCTCGATGTTGTCAGACCAGAACTGAGTCCCCGACCTGGAACCTGTGGGGCACTGCACTGCTCCCTGGTGTGTAGGCTTCTTTAATCTGGTCCCAGATCTGTGTTCTGACAACTTCTACGGCCTTTAAATGGGTAAACAGAGAAGAGGGTGAGGAAGAGTCAGCACTGGAATTCAATATCCCATCAGACTCGGTCAAGGGGGGTGGTCCCCCATGTAGAATTTCATAAGGAGTAATGCCGAAACACCCAGGTGTGTTTCGGGCCCTAAGGAGCACAAAGGGAAGGAGGGTCACCCAGTCTTTACCACTGGTCTCAAAAGCTAATTTAGTTAGGGTTTCTTTTAGAGTCCTGTTCATTCCTTCTACCTCTACTGATCTCTGGGGTTTATAAGCACAATATAACTTCCAATTGTTCCCCAAATGTGTGGCTAATTCCTGACTTACCTGGGCAACAAATGCAGGCCCATTATCCAAGCATATTACCCTGGGGATCCCAAACTGGGGTAGGATCTCTTCAACGATCTTCTTGGTCACCACCTGAGCAGTTTCAGACTTGGTGGGGAAGGCTTCTACCCATCCTGAGAAAGTGTCTATGAAAACTAGTAACTATTTATTACCATATTTTCCTGGTTTGATCTCAGTGAAGTCTACTTCCCAGTAAACTCCAGGTCTATCCCCCAGTTGTCGTTTTCCTTGTTCATTAAAGGGGCGTGCAGCATTAATTAGGGAACACACTTGCAGGATTTAGTTACTTGTTCGTCTAGTAGCCTGAGCACATAATAGCTTGAGGACTGGATTAAATCACACAATTTCTTTGCTCCCAGATGTGTCAGGGGATGGATGCGTTTTACATATGCCTTTCCTTCTCTATAGGGCAAAATAATTTTTCCTTCTTTTGTTCTTGCTATCCCATGGTAGCTAAATCCTTTGGACTTCCCTTGTTCTTCAAGATCTTCAATCATCTCATAATCTTTGGAGGTGTATTCAAAACTGAACTCTGGGGTCCCTATTGGTTCTTCTATACTCTCTACAGGCAGCACAGGGATGCCTTGTACCACCTGTTTGGCCACCCAACCTGCCATCTGATTTCCCTGGGCTACAGCACCTTGCCCCTTTTGATGGCCAAGGCAGAGGATGATGGCCACTTTCTTGGGCATGTGTATAGCCTCTAGGAGGGCCAAGATTTCTTCTTTATTTTTGATTTCCTTGCCTGCCGAAGTAAGTAGCCCCCTTTGTCTATAGATGGCCCCATGAATGTGGGCTGTGGCAAAAGCATAGTGGCTGTCAGTGTAAATATTGATTGCCTTACCTTCTGCCAGCCGCAGAGCTTTAGTTAGCGTCAGGAGCTCAGCCTTCTGAGCCGAAGTTCCTTCTGGAAGTTAACTTGCCCAAATTACATGTTTTCTGTCAACCACTGCCTCTCCTGCTCTTTATTTTCCCTCCACCACAAAGCTTCTACCATCTGTGTACCAGTCAGGCACACCTGGCCAAGTTCTGTCAGTCAGATCCTTTCTCGATCCAGTTTCTTCAGCCAAGATATCAGCACATTGGTGTACCCAGGTAGAGGCATCCGTCTTGGGGAGGAGGGTGGTAGGATTGTGGATGGCAGGTAGGGCAAAAGTCACTCGGTCATTTAGCAACAGGCTCTGGTAGTGGGTCATCCGGGCATTTGTCATCCAATGGTCAGGGGGCTGTCATACAATACTCTTTAACGCATGGGGAGTGATTACACTCACATGCTGACCTAGAGTAAGCTTGCCAGTATCTTTAACAAGTAGGGCTACTGCAGCGATGGCTTTTAGGCAGGAGGGCCATTCACTGGCAACTGGGTCCAATTTTTTAGACAGGTAGGCCACTGGCCTCTTCCAGGGCCCCAGAGTCTGAGTCAGGACTCTGCGGGCTACTCCAGCTGGCTCATCAACGTATATGGTGAAAGGCTTAGTCAAATCTGGCAGGGCCAAAGCCTGGGCTGCAAGCAGAGCAGCCTTTTGTGCTGTTAAAGGCTTTTTGGTGTTCCTCTGTCCAGGTGAACGGGACTTTTTCTTTAGTGAGTGGGTACAGAGGTGCCACCAACATTGTGGACCCAGGTATTCAGAGTCTACAAAAGCCTGCCGTTCCCAGAAACTCACGTACTTGTCACAGAGTGGTGGGGGTTGGGATCTGCATCACAGTCTTCTTTCGAGCTTCGGAGAACCACTGCTTTCCTTCTCGGAGGGAGTATCCTAGGTAGGTCAAGTCCATATGGCATAGCTGAGCTTTCTTAGGAGTACACCAATTCACTGTTTTTATTTAGAAGCTTCTTGATCCTGTCAAGGCACAGTTCCTGGGTTGAAGCTGCAAGGATTAAATCATCTCCATACTCCAGGAGAGAAATTTGGAGGTTCTGTTCCCTAAAGGGCATAAGGTTGTGGTGGACCACTTCATCAAAAAAAGTGGGTGAATTTTTGAACCTCTGTCGCAGCCTAGTCAAAATTAGCTGACCCGTATATCCTCCTTCAGGGACTCGCCACTCAAAAGCACACAGAAGTTGACTGTTCAGGTGTAATCTGAGACAGAAAAAGGCATCTTTCAAATCCAGGACAGTGTACCAGGACCGTTCAGGTGGTAAGGAACTCAGCAAGTTGTGAGGGTTGGGCACAGTTGAGTGAATGTCCTGTACCCGCTTATTGACTTTTCTTAAGTCCTGGACAGGTACATAGTCATTTGTCCCAGGTTTACACACTGGCAGGAAGGGGGTATTCCAATGGGACTGGCATGGGACCAATATACCCTGTTATAGCAGTCTCTGGATATGTGGTCAAATGCTGTTTTTAGCCCCTTGACTCATGGGGTATTGCCTGACTGAAATGGGTTTGGCAGCCATTTTTAGCTCGACTATGTTGGGTGGCACTTGCCTAGCTAATTCCATCCCAGCCTGCTCTGCCCAAACCTCTGGAAAACCTGTCAATCGTTCTTTAAAGGGTAAAGTCTCAGACTTCTGTTCGTGGAGGTGATATTCTTCTTCTAAATTTAAAACTAAGCATGCCACTGGATTCTTCTTCCATGATACCTCAGGTCCGTCAGAAGTAAACTGGACTTGTGCTTTCAATTTTTTACAAAGGTCCCAGCCTAGCAGGGGTGCTGGGCACTCAGGTATCACAAGAAAAGAATGTGTCACTTTATTTTTTCCTATGTCTAAAATCCTTTTGGTTGTCCAGGGATAAAGCTTGCTACCAGTGGCTCCCATAACTAAAATCTTCTTTGATCCTAATTGTCCTAAAGGTTCAGTCAAGACTGAATATTCAGCTCCTGTGTCTATTAGAAAATTAACGGGGGTCCCCTCCACAGAGTGAGTTACCCTAGGCTTGGGGAGGGGGACCGAGCCCCGACTTCCCTTGTCTTCTTCAAGGGCAGATACTTTGGGGCCCCTCTGCTTCTTTTTTGGGCAGTCTCTGGCCCAATATTCTTTTTTCTTGCAGTATGTGCAGTGGTCTTTCTCAAGTGGAGGTAGGTCTCTGTTCTCCTGGGGGTCTTCTTGCCCTGTTGCGCAGGTACCCTGACTGACCCTTCTATGAACTTTCTCCACCTACCACTGCGGCCAAAATCTTAGTCAAGTTCCTATCCTGCTGGCGTTCATGCCGGTTTTCTCTTTCCTCTACCTCTTTCTCTTCTCTCTCTTGCTTTTCTTCCTCAGTCTCTCTCTTGTGGTACACTTTCTCAGCTTCTTTTACTAAATCTTGCAGAGTATAATCTTGGAGACCCTCTAACCTCTGTAACTTTCTCATAATATCAGAGTCAGACTGACCAATGAAATCTATGGCTACAGCTGCATGCTGTCCCTCCTAAGAGGGATCAAATGGGGCTATCTCCTATAAGACTCCATTAATCGTGCTAAGAAAACGGAGGGCAGCTCCATTGAACCCTGAAGGACTTCTCTTACCTTGGCCAAATTGGTGGGTCACCATGCAGCCCGCTCTATCCCTGCCACTAGAGTCCATCAGTAGACTGTGAGACGCTCCCTATCTTTCACAGTATTGAACTCTAAGGCAGAACGGGCCAAGGGGAAAGCTGCATTTATAAGGTTGGGGAGATTAGTGGGGGTCCCATCTTGTCCTGGGACGTTTTTTTCTGGCTTCTAGCAGGATCCTCTCTCTCTCTTCAGTTCTAAAGGGGACCTGCAAAAGTTGCTGGCAGTCATCCCAAGTGGGCTGGTAGGAGAACATTAGGAACTCAAGGAGTCCTGTTAAGCCTGAGGGATTCTATGAGAAAGAGGAGTGATTAGTTATACATATCTGTTATACATATCTGCCAACATATCTATCAATGAAAATGGCCAGTACTGCAATGGGACTAACTGCCACGGGGCATGGGCAGGTCCTCCTACATAAGCTCTTAAAGGCAAAGCAACAGTGGAATCTGGTTTAGATTCACTTCCCTCTGAACTATGGACTTCGCAGCTAGGAGTCCCTCCCAACGGTCCTGTCACAGAGGCCACCCTGGGGTCTGCTGGGGTGGGCAGCTGTGAGGGATCAGGATTAGAAGTTCTTTGGGGGTAAGGGGGTGGGAAGGAGTCAATGAAAAAGGCATCATCAATTTCAGGATAGATCCTCAGGGGGGCCGATGGAACGTGCTCTGGCAGACCTGCATGCATCATTTTCGGTTTCATGGCTACTGCCACCATCTCTGCCTCAGCTCCGGAAGTCCAGGAACCCAGTCAGGGTGGCAGATTTTGTACCAGATCCTGCCACACAATTATATAAGGTACCGGATCAGGATGCCCTCCTGCAGTCTGAAAAATAACTTGACACCTAGAATAACAGGCAGGCTAAAATTTCCCTGCGAAGGCCAGCCCACACCAAAAGCTGGCCATTTAGAGGAGCAAAAAGTTTGCCAAGGTCCCTTCTTGACATCAAAGAAAAGATTGTTGGCCCTAGTCATAACGTCTGTTCAATGGTTCTGAGTAAGTGTTAGTGGGGTCGTCACAGTCTTTCCCATGTTAAGCTCTGTCACACACATGTTAAAAACGATTACAAAGGCTACAAGACTCAAAAGCAAAACCAGTCGCCTACTCTGTGTCAACCAGAGTTCCTGAAAAGAATCAGACGGCCTAGGAACAGGTCTCAGAAACAGATCGTCAAGGAGAAAATTTATCCCTGACTTTTCCCGAGGAGGTTCACTAGGCATCCCTGGCCCTCCCCCTGACTTCCCTGAAAGTCTCCCAGGGCGAACAAATGGTGGACACCTAGACACATCTGTCCTTATCCACTTTGCTCTCCCTTCGAAGCACTGTCTCATAAGAGAGTTTGCAAAACTGAAACTGTGATCTCACAAGATTTTCAGACAGAATATAGAGACAAAACCAAGACAAGATAGAGGGCCTTACCTCCAAGTGGGTCTAGGACCCCTGGGTGGTCACACATCTCCTAGCCGATCCACCACATGAAAGACCCCTTCAGTGAGTCCCTCTTCAGGGAGGTGCGCACCCAGTAGGACACTGAGGCAGAACTCGCTGTAACTATACAAGCTTTAATCTCACACAAACACACAAACAAAAAAGGAGCGCCCAAGCCAGCATGCTGGGGTCGAATCTCATGCACTGCGCAGGGGGCAGGGAAGTTCAACCCCGGCCCAAACTTTTTACAGGCATATAAAGGCAAAAACCACAAACCAAAAACAGGGGAGCCAAAAGAATTTGGGCCATTACACATGATAGGCTTATTTAAATGTTGGCGGGATGATTACAAATTAACAGGGTAATATGTGCATGCTAAGGTGTAGGGAGGCACAAGGGCTTGGGACTTCTCGAGGTCAGCAGGACACCTGGTCAATGTATGATTTATGGTGATCTATAGGGAGGTGCCATCCTGCCAGATGGCCATTTGGTCTGCCCTGATAGCAGTGGCTAGTTCCTGCATTCTCTTTTTTATCTTTTATGGCTGGACATTCTTAGCTACAGGGTGGGTTTGGCTGTGCCTGGACCCGCCTTGGTCTATTCTTCAGCCCTGAATTTCTTGAACTTACATACCACAATGCTATGAGGCGCAAAATTATAAGTTTTTGCTCTTCACTACAACATCCAAGATTTTACCTCTTAATCAGATCTCTAACTTTTTAGATCCAGTTACTTTGTGTTTTGCAATTTTCACAGGGTGTCTGACAATCTCAAACACTACAGCCTGCTGCTGTTCTTCAACAATTTTCTGACTGGCAACCAAGCTCCTGCTGTTTCTATCAAAGTATGTCCCACCCATTCCTCTTGTTCAAAAGTGCGGCTGGACAGGCACTCTCAGGCCAAGGAGACCTCAGTAAACTTTATCTGAACATTCAGGTGCTCTCAGGCACTCTTTTGTTGAAGCATGCCCAGGCTTTGAAAAAAAAAACAGCCCAGTGGATAAAATCATTTCATTTGTACCTGGCTGTCCACTTTGAACAAATGAGCAATAATTCTGTTTTTGTGAAATATAACAGGTAATGAATATTTTAGTTTCAGTCAGTGGAAACTAATGGCTGTTCCCATTAACTCTTTCACACCAATTAACATTTTTCTTCACGGTTCCTTTAACATTTTTGATTTCCACAGTATTCACACCAGGATGAATGCTGAGACATTAAGACCAGGGACATCATTAGAACAAAGGTAAACAAATCTCTCTCAACATATGTCCTTTCACAAGGGAAACAGACCAGAGACCATGGGGATGCACAACTCTGAATAGTTTATAAAGGGCCCTGTAGATATCTGTTATTGTATATTGAGGGGTGTGTTTAAGTGGAAAAAACTTACAGCTGTCATTTGAGAATAACACATATAAACCTCAAGTGTTTTTTTTTTTTTTTTTTTAAGGAGAAATGTTGACAATTACGGTTCTTATACATAGGGAATATCTGGATTAAGAACTAGTCCTTACCCAGACTTCACACTTCCTCTGACCCTGACTCTGTACCTTCCAGGCTAAGAATAATCTTGATGGCCTGATTTCCCCAGTAACAGGCTATCCAGCAGAAAAGAACAACAAACTTCTCAAGATTCAACCAGTATACTAAGACATGGTTCATGTCTAATTGTTTACACAGACAGGCAGAATACAGTACCACTACCAAGATTTGGGAATAAGAAGCCAGTGTCTATGATAATCAAAGAAACCTTCTGCAGCATCATGATCAGGAGCAGTGGAAACTGCAAGCTTTGTGGCTGCAGTGGTGAATAATTCCTCACCTGACAGCTCATCCCAGATTTATCACACTAACCTCACAGGCCACTGTGAAGAATACAAACACTTTGGATGTGGACAGCTTAAGGCAGAATGCTACCCAACAGGATGCCTTACATAGGCTCTATATGGTAAGGTTGCTACAGAAAGTTAGAAGTGTCTGAAGGCATTACTTGGGAACTGTGATGAGGACATCTTCTAAAGAAGTATTGTGAGACAGAAAATTTAAAAAAAATGTTGATGTCTGCTTAGAAAGGGGTTTAATCTCAGGATTTGGTGATAAAACCCAGTAGATTTGAATTCAGGACTGAACTGCACAAGAAGGCCCAGAATTGCTAGTTCTATACAGAAAAATCCATTTCCAGATAAGTTAAACAGAAAAAAAGGAGAGGAATGAAATGAAAAAGAAGAATGTCAGTGTCCTGATGTTAAATCCTGTTTTCGTTAGCAATAATCAACAAACTTTGAAAGGAATAATGCAACAACGTGAAAAAAAATGGACACACCATTTGAAATATCTTACATAAATCAGTAAAAAAAACATTAAAAATATCTCACTAAAAATGGCAATATTTGCAGGGTGTTGGTGGTGCACAGCTTTAATCCCAGCACTTGGGAGGCAGACGTAGGCAGATTTCTGAGTACAAGGCCAGCATGGTCTACAGAGTGAGTTCCAGGACAGCCAGGGGCATATAGAGAATTCCTGTCTCGAAAAAATCCAAAAATCAGACCATACACACAAATAAGAAAACAAACAAACAAACAAACAAAAACAAAACACACACACAACACACACAAAACAGAAATACAACAACATAAGGCAATATTCCCTTTCCGTTTTGTCTTGTGGTTTTCTTTTTTAAATGTGTTATTGCATCTCAGAGATGCCTCCTCCTTTATAAATACTGACATCACAAACACATCATAGATATGAACTTGCATCATCGCCACAGGTGTTTTACAACTCCTACTTCAGTGACACAAGGGACTCCACACACATACTCCTTCCATAGAGTAAATGTATCCAATATCATACAGATTATTCAAAACAATGGAAATATCTTCAAATTATCTCAACACTTATGCCCAGTGATCGGGTGTCTCAGCTTGAGGCTCCCAATGATCAATTGTTTATAAGTACTAGCTAGTAAAACTGTAAATGAGTTGTCTATCTGGAACCCTTTATAAGATCCTGTCCTCAGCAAGGATCCTGTTCAAAGCCATTAGCCACTTTTTTTTTAATGTGCACATTTAATGGGATAAAGTAATGAGACTTTTCCTAATTGTAGAAACGACCTCGTCTCTTTATTTTCCCCCACATTTTTTATTACATATGTTCTTCTTTTACCTTTCAAATGCTATCCCAAAAGTCCCCTATACCTCCTGCCCCCTGCTCACCTACCCACTCACTCCCTCTTCTTGGCCTTGGCATTCCCCTGAACTGTGGAATATAAATTTTGCTAGACCAAGAGCCTCTCTTCCCAATGATAGCCGACTAGGCAATCTTCTGCTACATATGCAGCTAGAGGAACAAGTTCTGTGGGTACTGGTTAGTTCATATTGTTGTTCAGCCTATAGGGTTGCAGACCCCTTCAGTTTTTGGGTACTTTCTTTAGCTCCTATATTGGGGGCCCATTATTCCATCCTATAGATGACTGTGAGCACCCACTTCAGTATTTGCAAGGCACACTATTTCATACACCAGCAAGATTTTACTTAAGGGACGCTGATATAGTTGTCTCCTGTGGTGTTTTGCCCTCAGTCACTTCTATGCTTCATAAGAAAGAAAGCTCTAGTTGTGTGCCATGCAGATCGTGTAGAGGGCTGTCAATATCCCCTCTCCTCCAGCAAAGCCTCACAAACAGTCACAACGATTGTCTTCCAGGACAACTTTGAGTGCCTAAGATAAGGATCAAAGCACCTCTGCTTGCTCCAATGTCTAAATGTCACTGTAGATTAAGAAATTCCCTAGCAAGTCCCTAAGATTCACAGTCCAGGACCATTTCAGCAACCCATTACTTTTCTAGGGTCCAAACTTGTTGCAATTCTACAGACCTATACATTGTACCCTTAGAGCCCTTCTCAAGAGCAGGCAGCAACTGCTCCAACTGCTTTCTCCAAATGCAGCTAAACAGAAACAACCTGCAGAGGCAGGTGATTTGCTCCTGGTTCGACCAAGGTGACTTTGCCTTTGTGTGGGGTGGTGGTGGGAGTTTACCTGCTGTGAGACCCTTTTCCTGTAGTTGTGCTCATCCACCAAAGCACTTGGAAAGACAAGGAAAGTGTTCCTCATTCAAAATCCCTCCTCCTGCCTGTGGTGTTTGTGTTTCTAAGGAGTGGTAAATTGGATCTATTTGGGGGGTTCTTTGTGTCTTTGTGAGTCCACACACAGTGATTCCTCTCTCCTATACTACCTTTCCCAGAAAAATTATTATCATAGTCTACACATCATTTCTTTTATTTTATAAACTTTGATGCTGGGTATGGTTGTTTGTGTACATGCCATTTTGCTTGGACACTTCATGTGTAAAATACCTGCAGAGGCAAGAAGACTGCTGCTGGAAATGGAGGAAGTGAGAAAGAGAAAGGAAGAGGGGGACTATTAATACATTTTAAAGCTTTCTAGTTAAATCCGCTCTTCAAGATAAACAATTGAAAGTGTAATTAGTCGCTGGCCTTGTTATATTAATACTGACTATAACAGTAAAGCATTTGAAATGTTTTGTAAACAATTTATTAATTTATCTAATACAGGGTAGTGTGGAACTTTAAAAAACTCTTCTTTTTAAAAAAACAAAGGACAAGATAAATTATATCCCCATGCACATTATTTAAATCACACTTTAAGAACTTTGAAATTTGGATGTCAAAGAACTTAAAAATGCCTGATAATATCTTAAATAGGAGACATAATCATGTCTAGGTCAAATGAAAAAAAATCTACTTATTGGTATATGGCTTGATCCTAAGTAGCTACTTTATTGGGAAAGGGACAAGAATAGGTTCTCTTCACAGAATGCTGCAGATATATGAAGGCTAATTTTTGTGACACACTAACAGGTGTGTTTGCTTAGTGCCCTGACTGTAGTGACAAGAAAGCTGAATTGGGTATATGTTTTTGACCTACCTTTGTTTATCATTTTCCCAGTTTGGACAAGCTAAGATGCTTTACTTCAAGGTTTTTAAGAATTATGGGATATAGAACAGTAGAGACTGTGTAATCTGATTCAGAAAGATTAGTCTCAAGATAGAGTTATAGTGATTCATCTTCTAACTTCACTGTGACCAGGTATCCTAATTCAATATTGGACTGGTCTATTAATAATTCCAGTATTAGAAGAATTAGGGAAGATAGCTAAAATCTTAATTAGCTAGCAAATTTAATTTGGAGCACAGCCTCCACTCCCAGAGAGGCTGCAGCCTTTCTGCAATTCTCAAAGCCACCTCCCCACACCAGAATCTCTAAGACTAAGCTTGATCATTGCTAATTTGCAACTGAATGGGGTACCTGGACTTCTCCAAAGAAACTTTCATACTCTTGCTTATCACTGTCCCAAATTTGTTTCTCAAGCAGGTCATCCAAGTCCTTCAGCCTGACTGTAGCAGATGTACAGCCTTGCCTCCAACAGTGAAGGTGGCAGTTATTGATCTTCATTCTAGTACATATTATGACTTTGGTCTGAATTGGGAATAAGGTGTGATAATGAGGACTGGACATTCAATGACAGACATCCAGATCTCAGAACCATACCAATCTAAGACAGAGGTACATGCCAAAATCAATGACTGTTGATAACACAACACAGAGCCATGTTTTGTGTGATATATAACACAAACTAGTTGCACGTAGCATCCATAATGGAATTTGATGCTTCAGGAAGATCTAAGATTTCCTAAGGGAGGTGTGGCCTGCAGTCACCATAACTCCCAGGCAAGACTATAGAGCATAAATACATTTTATACCTCAGTTTAGCACTTTTTAAAATATTATTAACGGTGGGGAGTATAACCTCCTCCAACCTATGCAGGTTCAGACCTTATGCCATTGAGGCAGGGCGACCTACAGTGCAGCTCCTCAGCTAGTTTCCTTTGATAGGAAACTACCTGCCATCTGCCATGAGGCCAAATTGGTTCTCCAAGATTTTCTGTAGTTAACTGCAATCTGTGAATTTGGTGACTTAGTGCTAAAAGGCTGTGCTGACAACTTGGTATCAGGAAAGCAAGAAACTTGGCATGGCAGAGAATGGGTTTCCCCCTTTATAAGTGAAAACTTTTATTAAATATTTGAGCCTAGATCAGAAAATTGTCTTGGCTCCATTTTTCTCTCACCTATATAGTTCCCCTCTCTTTTCAGCCTCTGTTTGCCTCCCAGGTGAAACACAGTTCAAGTTAGGTAAGGCCTGGTTTCCAACAGTTTTGGTCCTGATCTTTATCACATTGAACACAAGACAGAATTTTACACTAACACTAAAGATATCTGCCTGTGCTTAAAATTCTGATTACAAAACACTTCCTTTAGAAGAGTGGAGTGGTTGATAAACACCAGACACTTACTTAGCAATAGTTGGCCTATGAATTTTGAATAAATTTCTTATTATGTGGAAGATTCAAATTGAATTAAATAGCTTTACAACAAGCTAGGAAGGAAGTAGACATGAAGGAAAAAAAATTCTAGAGTAGATCAGTACTAAAACTGAACTAATCTGAGGGTTATCTGTGTGCTAGTGGGGAGGCTAGAGGGAGAGGGAGCTGGAGAGGGAGAGGGACAGGGACAGGGAGAGGGAGAGGGAGAGGGACAGGGAGAGGGACAGGGACAGGGACAGGGACAGGGACAGGGACAGGGACAGGGACAGGGAGAGAGACAGGGACATGGAGAGGGACTGGGACAGGGACAGGGACATGGACAAGGAAAGGGGGAAGAAGGAGGAGGCAGAGGTAGAGCAGAGGCGGAAATGGAGGTGGAGGTGGAGGCAGTGGCAGACTGAGGACCTAGAATTGCAAGCCACAGAAAGGAGTGTAATTGAGGCATTGTCTCCATAACAACTGAAAGCAACATAACCTAAGGGCATCTGTCAATTTCCTGGACAACTATTCACAAAGCTAATCTTTCAAATTCCAACCAAAATTTTCATAGAATGAGAGGATTGGGATTTCGAAATCAGGTGAACATATTTCTTATTATTCATTAGTATTTTTTACTTAAACTAGCAAAATATATGTATTCATTTTTTTAATTTCTAATGTATATTATTATTATTATTATTATTATTATTATTATTAATATTATCATTATTTTTGTTATTTTTATTACTAAAAATCAGTTTTTCAGTACAGTTCTTATTTTCCTCCTGGTTCAATTTGATTAGAATAGTCTCTAATTTTCTCTCATTGATTAAATAGGTTGTAACTTCTTTTGCTTTTATGTTGTGAATATAAGTTATGATTGTTAAAAGCCTGTTAAATATACATGATATTTTCTAAAGCAAACATTCATATATGTTAAAACTGTATTTAAAATCTATTTGTAATATTAACCATGGTAGAAGCAAAAAATAATCTCAAACAAAGTCCTGTATGAAAGGAAGAAGTGACCAGTTCCTCATTAGGCAGTGACCATTCCATCTCCACAGGAGAATATGCAGTGTAACTGTGGCTTCATAGAATGAATTCGGTATTGTTCCTTCTGTTTCTAATTTGTGGAACACTTTCATGAGAATTGGTATTAGTTCTTCTTTGATGGTCTGATAGAATTCTGCACTACAGCCATCTAGTCCCAGGGTTGTTTTGGTGGGAGATTATCATGATTGGTTCTATTTCTTAAGGTGTTAAGGTGCTGTTTAGATGGTTTATCTTATGGATTTGGTATATGTCTAGATAATTGCATATTTCACTCATCTTTCGCAGCGTTTTCTTTTAATTATTCATTACTTAACTATGAAGTTTATTCATTTCAAGTTTTTTTTTTCCAGGCTGCATTCCATGGAATATCTTTGGCTGAACTGGAATTTTCTCTATAGACGAGACTGACAAGGAATTTAGATATTTTCCTGCCTCAGCATAATAAGTCCTGGGATTAAATGTGTGTTTGCCCCCATTCCCTGGCACCTAGGAATTAATTTTGAAGACTACTTACATACCTTCATATAGTTCAAACCTTATAATATTACAAAATGGAAGTGTATCACAGTGATTCCTGCTTTTAACCAGAGGACTATGGGTCTTATATCATATCTCTTTTGACTTCTAAGAAAGCCATACATACATAGCCAATTTGAGGCCAGCCAGTGCTAATCAATACAATTTGGCCAAAATGGAAAGAAAAAAAAAAAAACACAAAGTTAAAGTGCCTTTCTTATTTTAAGAATGGGCTACATTATAATAACACACACACTCAATCACATTCAGACTCACAGAAACAGACAGACACACACAGAAACACACACAGACACAATCAGACAGAAATAGAGAGTGAGACAGAGAGAGAGAGTGAGAGAGAGAGAGAGAGAGAGAGAGAGAGAGAGAGAGAGAGAGAGAGAGAGAGAAAGAGAGAGAGAGAGAGAGAGATCGATCCACAGTGTTGGTGTTGGGAATCATAGCCACCTCCTATTTGGTAGCAGCAACTTTGTGTAACAGATAAGTCATCTTTTTAGATATTGGCTCTAATTTTGAATTGGCCAAGAAAAACCTGATACTATGCAGTCTGGAGCTGACATTTGGATTTCATAGGATCCCTGAAAATGGTTTCTGAGCAAGAGAACATAAAGTTTAATCATTCCTGGTGCATCTCACATATCTTCTGCCCAGTCTCCAAATGAGACACACAGAATTTACTGTTGGGGATTTGATAAAGGGGGTTTATTTTTGACAAGAAGCCCCTGAAGGATTACACAAATACAGTTGAAACAACCTTAGCACTTGTCAGAGTGTGGTACCTCCCTTCTTTATGCTTCTCAGTGCAGCTTCATTTAGTGTGTTCATTTAGTCCTGGTCAGAACACACAACAGAGCAGAAACAAACATTCTTTTAAATTTTTACACACCTTCTATTTTTTCTTGTTTTTGTTGTGTATCTTGACAGACCCTTGCAAGCATTAATTTATTCTTAGATGAATTTGGACATTTTGAGTAATGTTCTCTTCCTACACCTTCCTTCTCTCTCCAGAAATGTGGAGATCTTTACATGACTCAGAGTATAAGATCATTGGCTGCTCTTGCAGAGGGTCTGGGATTCAATTCCCAGTGATCATCCTGTGTGTCACAGCCACATGTAAGTCCTGTTCCAGGGGATCTGATACAAGCTAACTTAGGACCTCCATGTAGTCCAGGAATGTTCACATCCAACAAATACACTCCTTCAGGTAAAAATGTCCATCCAATAGAAATAATGAAAAGTATGCTGTTTACCAATTGCCATGTAGAACTTGATTTCCAAATGAATACAAATATTATCAAGAGCAGACTTTAAAGTATGCATGTAGGTCAACCATTGTGATATGTTTGGTACTTATTTTTTCTTTCTTTTCTGTTTTGCATCCCCTAGGACCTCGCATACCTATGACTTGGAGGAAAGTAATCCAGAGTTCTTCCATAATCTCTGCTTCAGTTTCTGCCTCTACTTACCAGCTCTGAATCAAGTTCTGTCCTGACTTTCCTAGATCATGCAATTTACAAGCTGAGACTTGTAAACAGAAAGAACCCATTACCTCCTTTTGTAGTTTTGGGCCCCGATCTTTATCACATTGAAATCAAGACAGGCTTGCATACTTACACTTATGCTATCTGCCTGTGCTTAAACTACTGGTTACAATCAGTTTGTTCAGAACAGTGGAGTGACTGTTCAATGCCAGACAGTTACCTAGACATTGTTGCCCTATGAATTTGGGTTACATCTCTCTGGGTAACATCATTCTGTCTAATTGGCCACCCAGACATTTATATACTTATAGGAGTACTTATAAAAGGAGAGATTCCAAGATAATGGCTTTCTTTCTACTGATAAGCTTGCCTCCCCGAGTCTCAGCATAAACGTTAATTATGATTCATTAGAAAAGAGCACACACAAGACTGCAGAATCTCAGCCAATACTATTGAGAACACTTTTTTTTTTAAATCACAAAGCCCTCACACAACATTTTAAAAATCCTTTACTGGATTCATCTTCTAAGTATACACTATATGTTATATTTAGTGTATCATAAAATACTAAAGAGGAGTATCTACTTATGCACACTGAAAGTGTACTTCAAACAGAAAGCATTAATACTGTTACTCCATAGATGAAACATGTTTATGAAGTAACACTAAGGGAGATTTACACACAATATTTGCATTTCATATGAGGTCCCCAGATGAAACTTAATTGCATCAAAACACATGGCACAGCATGGAATAGGTATGACTAATATTAAAATAGTGAACAGCTGAATGCAGGAAGTATGGAATACAGAGTTACTAAGTTTGGTGGAATACTATATTTACATACAACATACATTAGTGAAAAACTCCTGCTGCATTAACTTTGCACAAGATTGAGTGTCAAAGCTAGTACATTTTGTCTGGTGTTTGGTGGTTGGTTACGCAAGTTGGTTGTGGTTTTTTCATATCCATAGTTAAAGAAGAAGCACTACGAAAAAAATTAGATTCAGAGATTTTCTAATTCCTCTCTCTACCTTTATTTCTGTCCTATCTAGTGTTTTGGAGTATAAAAAGAAGAACCTAGAAAATATCAAACACAAGCTATAAAAATGAATCTTCTTTGCCCTCCACCAGAAATCATCAATTGTGAAGAAATACACTTCATCTTCTTTATCATAAATTTTAAAAGACTCTCTTCAATAGCTTCTTGACTGGACTGTTTCTTTTTACTTTTGTGTGTGTGTGTGTGTGTGTGTGTGTGTGTGTGTGCCTTGCTGTGCATAATTCCTTCCTGTGTTGCTATCCATTCATGTTTGTGGATTTACTCACAACAAAGCAGATACAGTGCATTGGAGTATCTTTTGCTTTTTTTGCTTGTTTGTTTGTTTGTTTGTTTTTGTTTTGTTTTGTATTGTTTTGTTTTTTTAATTTTCTGGTGGTGGGGAGTGCATCTATGCTTTTTGTTGGGAGCTATTACTGCAACGCTATTGTCCTGATCTCTGAATTGGGTCTCTCCCCCCCCCCCCGATAAGAAAAGAGGGTTAAAAGCAGGCCACAGACTCACTGCTCCGAGAACAACTACAGATTGTTCCAACCCTAAGTCAGTGCTGGATGTCCTGACCTAAAGATGTACCCTGATAACGCCAAGTTCCTGCTTCCACCAGTAGTCGCCAAAAGAAAAATTTCCGCTGCCCCTTTTTTTCTGCTGAGAAGTACTTCCTCTCCCCCCCCCACCCTGCTGCCCCATCCCTCCTGCTGAGGTGCATTGCTTCTGCCCCATTTCTCCTGCTGAAAGGCACTTCCCCTTTTGCTTGTGCATTTAAACCTTGGTCATGGCTAATACATTGGGGTCCTGATGTAATTCAGAACATTTCCATATCTTTGTTCGCACAATATCCTCATCTCTCTCTACACCCCATTTATTTCTTAGGAGAAAGTCCTCTCGAGACCCTCGAATAACTGGACCTGCTGGACGGGTCAGCTTTTGAAGTTACAAATCAAATACTACCATTGAGTGACAAATCTACCTTAGACAGGGTTTTGAATACTTTAACAGAAAGTGTTTCTCTCTTTATTACTAAGAAATTATAATCTTGTTTTTCTTGTACTCCTGAACTGTTACAGAACTTTTAGGTCCATTTATACCAATTTTATGCAGACACTAAGCAATGTCAACCCATTGCTGACATTTTTTTATTGATAATGCAATTTGATCAATACATGAGTTCTTGTTTCTGCCTTGTGTCTGATTGTGTTTTCTTGAAGACTTGTATCTTATGGGCTATAACAAAAGCTTGTAATGCTTGTAATGTACAGTTGAGGAGGGTGGTCTGGAGACTCGGGGGGTATTTCTGTGTATAGAATGAATGCCAAGTTCCTGGTGTTAAATCAGGGAAATGTTGCTCCTTAGGCTACATGCTCACCGTTTTGTGTTCATACATTTGGGGACAATATTTTTCAGTACCACAGAGCAAACATTACAGGTACTTATTTTCAAACTGTCAGTAATCACCAAATCTGAAATCTGGGCCTTGGACCACGCTGTTCTCTCAAAGCTAGTCAGAAAATGCTTAGCCATATGAGCCCAATCCTTGCTTTTTATCCTTAGAGTGGAGGAAAACTGGTCTTTCCTGTAAGGGTTTTGCAATTAGAGATTCTGGTGTCAGCAGAGCTTAAATGACCCCTATTGAGGTTGATCATTTGTAATAGCAAGGGAAATGTGGGAGGATCATTACCCTGATGGCTCAAAATAAGTCTAGAACACACTGCATTCTTCCCCCTTGTGGGTGCCATCCCTGTCACATTTTGAAGAGAAACAGTGCTCCTCCAGGAAGCTGGAGGAAATTGGCCTGTATTCCTTTGGATGCTGTTAGACCCAGCCTCCAGGTCTGGACTGACTATCATTAAGGCCCCTGTCCCTGCTGTTCTCTCAGTTCTCCACAAAACAAGAGACTCTCTTTAGCTTTTGTGCTGAGTGACGTCAGCCCTGCTACTCATATACTGATTAACTAGGCTATTTGGGCCTTAGAAGAATGTCTTTTTCTCAACTATCTATTTACCAGGTAAACTGTCAGTGAGAATGGTGAGACATCTATTCTTGGCAAGGTTACCATAATTAACGGCAGGGAATATGAAGATAATGCAGACTTATTGATATATTCCCAAAGTCTAGATTTAATTGACACTCTAATGACTTGCACAAGAAACATGAGATTGTGGGTTGACTTCAAAGTGTAACATATGAGGTCCATATAGAAAATCAGGAGATGACTGTTGAGAACAGCACTGGGCTTTAAAGAATTTGTTCTACCATGACTTTCCCAATATTTCACCATCTTAATAAGTATGTTGTGAAGGCAAAAGATGGTGTAAGAGTGTTCTCATCAGCATCTAGGTCCCATGGATGCTTGTACACTCTGTCACTTCAAGATATCTATGGCACAGTGGTACCTGATTAACAAAGAAGCCTTTGTAGTGCCACAGAGCAGCAAATAGTGGCCTAGAAGCAGGAAGTAGGAAGGTTGACCATGGCCCTCCTTTCAGGATTTACACTTTAAAGCTGAGACACACTGTAAAACACACATGTTTCTGACATTTAGCCCATGGAATGTACAGAGAATATCTCGGTCGATTGGTGTGATGGTTTTAGACATGACTGAAAATGCGTTTATGTTAATCTGAGTGTGCTAGTAATCTTATGCCAACTTGTGAAAATCTAGAGTCACCTACGAAGAGGAAACATCAAATAGGATCTCCCTACATTAGATGGATCTATAGGCATGCTTTTTGGATTAAAAAAAGTATATATTAATTTAATTTTTTTCATGTAATATGGGTTGAACAAATTCTTTCCCTACTTTATATCCCTACCATTCAACTCAGAGACACTGTGAAACTTATAGAAGTCATGGACCAAATGGATTTAACAGATACATGTGGAACATCTCTCCCTAAGACAAGAACACACATGGTATGCACTCACTGCTACGTGGATATTAGACAAAGAACACTGAATACCCATGATATTATACAGTAAATATCTGCACCGAAGCTGTACCCATACTGTATTCATATCATCACGAATCAGTATGCACAGTTCTCAGTACTGTGCATCTCCTAAAGGAGTATTGCCAACAGCAGATTTAGCAAGGCCTCAACAAGAATTATACCACTGGTAACATCACAATTTGTGGCTTTTAGGCTATATTAGGAGCTGGAGGTCATCCTCCTCATCTCTGTTATTCCCACAGCCTGAGGAAATTAGGGGAGCTTGCAATAACAGCAAGGATGGAGAACCAGAGACCAGCAAAGGGACTAAGACCATCTATCAGAATAAAAACCAATCTCTTCTAATATTTGAAATATCTGCCTTCCTAGCCCTTCTAATAAACCTATTTTTCAAATCAGACCTAAAGCCAAAATGCATGGTAGAATGTCATTAGAATGAAAATAGCAGTTGCCACCTTAAGCCTTTGTTTGCAGGGATGCACTCCCCCTGCAGTCTTATTGGAGGATGTTGATTGACCTGCTTAAGAAAAAGAGACCCAGACAATGAGAAAGTAGCAATGCAAAGCTTCTTTTGGGGAAGTCCAGATACTTTATTCAGTTGCAAATTGCAAAGCACTGAGAGTAGCAAGAAAACAGCTTTTCTGGGAGGCTGAGTCCCCAACTAAATTCTATGCAAAAGAGGAATTTTAGTTCTCAGAGTGATAATTATAAGAAGATTCAGGATCTGTGTTCAGCTAACAAATTAATCTCTTGGGCAGCCTCTGTGCTCCATGTTCTTATGAAAAAATGCAAACTGAGCCCCTTCCCCAGATTCGAATCGGATCTGGACCCTTACATTCCTTAGTTAGTGTGTCCTTTCATTTTATCAATGCATAAGAATTAGAAGTAACTGGATGCCAGTGGTGATCTGCTGCAGACTGACCTTTAATATCAGTTTGCAAAAAATTTAGATCAAATAAAGTAAAGGCAAGATGCGCCTTTGGTGACCTTGGGGGATATAACTGCCACTGTTTTGTCATAAAAGGCCAATTCTTTAAGGTCTGATGAGCACATTGAACTATTCCGTTTGCCATGGGCTTATAAGGAATTCAAGTTTTATTTTGATTCCAAATTCCTTAAAGAATGAAATAAAATTTTTACTAGAATAGGATGGCCCATTATCTGTTTTGATATGTTTAGGCAATCCTATTGCATTAAATGCTTGTGGGCAATGATCAATTACGTTTTTAGAAACCTTCCCTTTATGGAGAGAAGCAGAAAAAAGCAAAAAGAAATCCTGAACAAGTATCGATACAAACATGTTCATATTTTAGTTTTCCAAATTCTGCATAATGGGTTATATCCATTTGCCAAATATGATTAGACATAAGGCCTCTAGAATTGACTTATAAATGTGGCACTGGAGATAATGAAATACATTTAGGACATTGCTTTACAATCATTTCGCTTGTTCTTTAGTGATCTTATGTCTTGTGTTTGTGTGTGTGTGTGTGTGTGTGGGTGTGTGTGCATGTGTGTGTTTGTGGGTATGTTATTAAAATAAAAGTTAAAAAAAAAGCTTTTAAATTTTGTAAGAAAAAAAGCTGAGAAAACTGTGCTGAGAAAGCAATCCAATAAGCAGCCTTTCTCCATGTATCCTGCCTATACTCCTACATGTGTCCTGTCTTGATTTCACTCAGTGATGGAGTGCAATATAGAAATATAATACAAACTAAGCCTTTTTTCAAAGGGAAGGGAGGAGATGGTGGATGGGTTGGGGATTTGTTGAATGGAAAATGGGAAAGGCGCTATCATTTAAAATGTAAATAAATCCCAAAATTAATGAAAGACAATATGTCCTATGCAGAAATCCAAAAAGACAACATGAAACTGCTCACATACTATCTCCTAAGCTCAAATGTGTAAGGCTTGGACATGCATGACTTCCATCTGTGCCTGCAGGCCACTGAAATCCGCATCAACTATGTGGATATCTACCCTGACTTCCTGGCACAGATGCTCCCCAAAATGAAGTGGGCAGTGATTATGCAGGGAGCAGTCACCTCAATCTTGGCTGAGGTACTTAAAGATCCAACTGAAAGCTATTAACAGGACGACACGTTTTTTAGGAAGATGTACCCACATGTGGCTTGAGATTGATGTATTGGATGGTACCCTGCAGTTCTCAGAATCTGGACATCTTTTCCCTATAAGCTGCAGGATCCCCAATATGGTGTTGAATGATAAGGATACAGAGATATAAACTTGTTAGCCACCACACTGTGAGGTGGGAGAGGGTGCACAGGTGAAGGAACACCCTCATTGAAGCAGGGGGACAGGGGATGTGATAGGGGGTTTGTGGAGGAGTGGGAAACTGGGAAAGAATACAACATTTGAAATGTAAGTTAAAATATATGTAATTAAAAAAAAAAGACCAACCAAATAATGCAAAGTGAGGGGCCCATCGCTGCCACCGAATATGTAGCAAATGATGGCCTAGTTGGACACAGTGAGAGGAAGGGATCCTGGTCCTGAGAGACTCTATACCTCAGTGTAAGGGAATGGCATGACAGGGAAGCAGGAGTGCTTAGGTTGGTCAGTAGGGGGAGGAGGGACATGTTATTGGGTTTTTAGAGGGGAAAACTTGAAATGGGATAACATTTAAAATGTAAATATAGAAAATGTCTAATAAAATAAAATAATAAAATAAAAAACCTTGGGAACAATAAGTTAATAGCAGAATAAAAAAAAAATCAAAGAAGCTGGGTGTGGTGTTGCAAGCCTTTATTCCCTGGACTTGGTAGGCAGAGGCAGGCAAATTTATGAGTTCAAGGCCAACCAGGTTTTCAGAATGAGTTCTAAAACAGCCAAGCCTACACAGAGAAAACCTGGCTCAAAAAAAAATAAGAAAGAAAGAAAGATAGTAAGAAAGAAAGAAAGAAAGAAAGAAAGAAAGAAAGAAAGAAAGAAAGAAAGAAAGAAAGAAAGAAAGAAAGAAAGAAAGAAAGAAAGAGCAAAGCACCAAAGCACTCATGTGCATGCACTGGTTCCAAAGACAGCCCTGTCCAAATGATACAACAGCACATGTTTTCACAAAATGGATTCTGAACATGTCCTCAGATTGGTCCTTTGACTATACTATCTAGGTTATTCCCCTCATGGTCACAAGAAACAAAAGGAAGCAAGATATTAGTCTGAAGCAGATATCAGACTGATGCCAAGACCAGCCTATGACTCCATTATGCTTTCTGTTTTCAAGCATCCAGAGAGTGGTTCTCAACCTTTCTAATGCTACAGTTCCTTCATATATATTCTTCCTCATGCTTGGTGAGCCCTTACATAGAATTATTTTTTTCCTACTTCATAACTGTAATTTCCTACTGTTATAAATCCTAACATAAATACCTGACATAAAGATAGTCCTAGACAACTCCCATGAAAGTGTCACAAGGACTTAGAACTTATAGGTTGCCATTCACAGTGCCAGGAAATACTAGTAAGACTAGCCAGCTCCTTGATTTTTACACTTTCTGCCTTCCAGAACTGTACTAGGATAGATGTGATCTATTTTAGTTGTCTAATCATGTGATCATCTGGAGTTGTCTAAGACTATCTTTATGTCAGGTATGTATGTTAGGATTTATAACAGTAGGAAATTATAGTTATGAGGTAGGAAAAAATAATTTAATGTAGGGGTTCATCAAGCATAAGGAAGAATATATATGAAGGAACTTGGAAACACACATACCCAAGTGGATGATGGAGTCTATTTTTCCTGTACTGGAATCTTGGCAGGGATGAGTCAGCTCTAATGAAATAGATGAGAAAGGTTACTGGATGAATTCCTACTCAAAGTCATTGGAGACAACAGCAAATCTGTTTTGTCCGAATGGAGAATGGATGAGGATTTGTGCTCCATTAAAAAGGTCAATAAATTGACTAATTTGATTCCTGCCTGTATATTTGTGTGTGCTTTGTACTTTTTTCTGCTTTGTGTTGTGCTCTGTGTTCTTGATTATTACCTCTAGGGTCCTTACCATACTTGCAAAATGAAACATTTCTCAGTTGGAAAAGCTCTCATTTTTTTCCTCTGTATACAATATGATTCTTTAAAAAATAAGTTTTTGATTCCTTTGTACTAATAGTAAGATCAAAATTTCTGGGAAGACACTTTTCATTGAAAATACAGTTTTTCATTCAATAGATTCAGATTACTGTCCCCCCAAATCCTTCTACAACCTCTCCACTTCTCGACCCACCCAAATTCACACTTTTTCTTTCTCCCTTTATTAAAATACAAACAGGCATCTAAATAATAATGATACTATTAATGATACTAATGACAATAATAATGAAGATTAAGATACAAAATAAACATATGAACCAGAACAGAACAAAGCAAACATAATGAAAAAGAGGCAAAGAAAAAGCACAAGAAATATACATGTAGACACAGAGACATATATGTTCACAAACACTCAGAAATCCCATAAAAACAAAAAAAACTGCAAACCATAATATATAAACAAAGGACCATTAAGGTATTCTTTAAAGAACCCTGCCAATACCTTATTATATAAAGGACCTCCAAGATTATTATCCAGTTTGATTTTCATTTGCCAGGCAATGCTGAACTAGAGACTTAGATTTAAGCATGGTTTGCATACCCAGTGATACCCTAGTGGAAATTTGAATGTTTTCCTTTCCAAGCTACAAACTAGAAATAACTTCTGAGATAAAGATAGTGGCATGCACGCCCTTCCCTCTCATTGCTTGGGCTCTTTCTATCTCAGACCTTGCAGGCGCTGTGCATACAGATACTGCTACAGACACTTTTAGTTCAATGCAACTGATATTAGAAGGCCTTGGGTGAGAGTTTTAACCACTTCGACCTATGGGAGTGATAGGATGATAAGAAATATCAATGGCTCATTTAAACTTTGGTTGCTTCATTTTCTATACTCATGCTGGTTTGCAGCATGACCACCTTCATAGTCTCTGTGGGTTTTGACGTGATGAATGAACAGGCAATCTTTAGAGGATGTAAAGAATTAAAGCTCAAGGAATGTATGAGGTGGCCCACTAGCCACTCAAGTAAGGTTACTAGCCACTCAAGACCGCGTACCTGAACTTCATCTCTGAAATAATATACATGGTAGAAGAAGAGGATTGTCTCTTCCACACTGTCCTGCAATCTCTACACATGTGCAGTGGTTTGTGCACAGTTACACACATATGTACTTAATCAAACACATGTACCCATAATGTAAGTACATTAAAATGTATAAAATCATATAAAAACAAGCAGACCTCCTACTGGAAGTTTCAGAGAGACTACATTTATAGGATTTGGAGCTTGTTTGTTTCCTACAAACCTCCCATGCAGAAGGGAGGTTTTACATCTACTTTCGCAAGACTAAGACTTCGCTTGAAGCACTTGCCTGGGATTCCTGTAGATTTGGTTTTTCTCACCACATATGAAGAAATCTCTGTGTATTCTGAGTGCCCTAGATGCTGCTGAACTGAAAAATGCACATGCAACACAGACTTCCCACAATTGCTGAAGGCAGGCCCTCCTTTCTTTCTTTTACTGTAGAAGTAACTTTTCCATTTTCTAAACAACAGACAGTAGTAGTTTCCTTCCTAACACAAATGTCTCTGGTTTAGTTAAATAGATTTATTAGCTTCACATCAGACAATACCATGCAAGTTCATTTTCAGAAGGGTTAAGTGGAATTGAATTTGTGTTGTGTATTACTAACTGAGAGGCCAATTTATAACCACAGAGCACTTTGAGTTGAGTGAAAATAATATTTTTACAATTATAAAATGCATAAAATTCCGTACCAAATTTTTATCAAACTTGCTTTATATGTAAGATAAACCAAAAATTAACAGACAACTACCAAACAGTTAAAGCATACAACATGGCAATAAATTAAACGAAAATGCTTATTTAGAAGTGGGAGAAGATAAGCTTTTATGGAATCTGTTTAATTGTATAAGAAAGAGAAACATCACTTTTCTTCACATGCTCAGAATATAAGAGGGGGAAAAGATCCATGTGATAATCCAGTTCTATGTACACAAAATTAAGCAAGATCCTCATAATTAATGTGTGAGTACACAATGCCTGACTCAAATTCTATCATAGACACTCAAGTCCTGTCACTGAAGGCTCATCAGTCTCACTGTATTATTGTTTATTATTATTATTATTATTATTATTATTATTATTATTATCATTATTATTTATTAATTGCTGTTGTTTTTCTTTTTGTTATAATTACATAATTTAAATTTAAAATTTATTCAATTTCAGTAAATGATATTCAAGAAATGTTTAAAACTTTTAATATTGACCAGGGGCAAATGACTCTGCACTAAAAAACTAGATCTCATTCCCCATATTATTATCTGTTAACAGTGTGCACAAGAAGACCTGAGACCTAACAAAGTTGTCCTTTAGTTCCTCATTTTGCTCACATCAGCATCTGTAAACCATTGCCAAGTTCAGAGGCTAAGAATCTGCATAGTATCTTTCACAGACCAAGTCCTCATCGATGACAGAAACTGTGGCTATGTACTGTGTTTATACTTTATTCCTCATGATGAAGGAACAGCTGAAAGCAAGAAACTGATGCTCTAAAGGGCTTACCAAGAAACTTCCCTGGACAATATTGGTATGAATTAATACAATTTGACTAAAAGAGCACTTTGTCCACCAGGCTTGGAAGATGTAGAAAATGTAAAAATATTAAAGAGAAAAATGTAAAGCTGTACTTGTAATATAGTTAACAAAACACCCATGGAAGGAGTTACAGAGACAAAATTTGGAGCTGTGACGAAAAGATGGAGCATCTAGTGATTGCCATATCCAGGGATACATCCCATAATTAGCTTCCAAACGCTGACACCATTGCATACACTAGCAAGATTTTGCTGAAAGGATCCAGATATAGCTGTCTCTTGTGAGACTATGCCGAGGCCTAGCAAACACAGAAGTGGATGCTCACAGTTACCTATTGGAATGGGTCAAACGGCCCCCAATGCAGGAGCTAGAGAAAGTACCCAAGGGGCTAAAGGGAACTGCAACCCTATAGGTGGAACAACAATATGAACTAATCAGTACCCCAGAGCTCTTGTCTCTAGCTGCATATGTATCAAAAGATGGCCTAGTGAGCCATCACAGGAAAGAGAGGCCCTTTGGACTTGCAAACTTTATATGCTCCAGTACAGGGGGACGCCAGGGCCAAAAAGGGGGAGTGGGTGGGTAGGGGAGTGGGGGGATGGTATGGGCAACATTTGGGATAGCATTGGAAATGTAAACGAGGAAAATACCTAATTAATAAAAAGAGAAATAAAAAAGACTTTATGGTTAATGAGAGTAAATTTTTGTTAAGATTTGTTCACATAGCCTGTCTTCCACTTAGCTCTATTTCCATAGCCAATGGAATGAAATTCTGCCAGGCCTTGTCTATCATTAATATGAGTGGATGTGCAACTACAATAGCCAAAACTAGAAGTTATCATGGAAGATCTCATTTCTGAAGAAAAATTGAGGAAGAGTGGATTGGGGTAGCAGGAGTGGAGGAGAAGTCAGGGAGCAGAGAAGAGAAGGAATACTAGGTTTGGGATGTTGATTGATTAACTAATTTAAAAAATCAGCTCCAGGACAGATTATTTTCTGGTGTTAGAGAAAACTCATCTCAACAATTATTATTAAGGAGAATTTTATTATCTGAGATCTACAGTGAATTCGTATTGGTGTTTGTGTCTGTGTCTGTGTGTCTTGGTGTGTGAACCTACTATGTTGCTTAAAGTAGCTAGCAAAATATAATTTGTCTTTCATGAACTCACAAGCCAGGATTCACTTCTCTGACTACACGGCCATCTTAAGAAGTATCCTCCTGACCAAGCAGTTGCTATTTCAACATAAACCTGGGATTCAATCTACCCTGCTTCTAATTGGGACCAAATGTATAAGCCACATGTGTTTCTCTGCCAGACTACTAGTGGATGAGACCCTCGAGTATCAGATGCATACCATGTTGGAGAGGGTACAGAAGCTCCCATGCACTGACCTTATCAATAAATTAATGCTCAAACTTTTCTATAGAGAAAACTGCTATACTCATTTAAAATTAAGAAATCACAAATTGTACATCCCTTTAGGCACAGGAGTGGTATGCAATCATTTAAAAATTCCAGTGTGTGTAATAAAAGCCAAAATAATCAAAGTCACTTTACTGCTCTCTTTTACTTCCACAGAGATGGATAACTAGTATGGACAGTGAGATCTGTAAGTGGACTTCAAATGCTTACAACTTTCTTAGGTTTGTGCTGGCTTTCAGGTCTTCTTGTGTTCCCCAAGCTTCCTTGAAAATAGACAATGTCAAGGGAGAAACTGAGGTGACAACTACCATGCTTACACTGAAGGAAGACACAGTCTTATCATCTTGTTCATAAATTTACCTGAATCTTTGTTTTGGTATTCTATGACGGTCAACATTATAGCCACTGAAACTATGCCATGAATATTAATTCTTTCTGACTTCAAGGGCCATAATAGCATTTTACATCTCTTCTGAGAAAAGTGAAGAATTAAATCATAGTCCATGGTACCTGAAACCAGAGGATAGTGTCTAAGAAAACATTGCTATGGACACAGATGTCTAACAAAAACATAGGTATGGATACAAATGTCAAACAAATACTCATTTCTTTTATTACTAATACAAAAAAAAATGTGTGGATAACACAGATAATGAAAGACAGTGGGAAACAACGTAGAATTCTATTGTATCTTTTTTTATGATATGAAACATAACTCTCCCAAATTTTCTAGATTTTAAACCTTCTTTACATTCTGTCCCTGCAATATGCTAATTTTCCTTAGCTTGGCCATTCTGTCTGAGTTTTCTGACTAAGTACATTCTGGTGTCTGAGAAGCCTTGATCATCTGTTAAACATTTTCTCACACAGGTTACATGTATAGGGATGGTCAGCAATGTGGGTCAGCTGGTGCTTAATGAGGTGACATTTTTGAAGGAATGGTCTCCCACATTCAATACAGTTAAACAGGATTCTCTCCTGTATAAAATCATTCATGTTCAACTAAATTTGTATTATGATTAAAGGTTTTCTGGCAACAGGAACACAGATGTAGTTTTATTTCTTAGTGAGTCAGATAATGTATTTTAAAATCTGAACGGTGTTTTTCTGTGTGTGAGGGTGCATGTGTGTGTGTGTGTGTGTGTGTGATATGTATTCAGAATCCAAAGAGACCAGAAGACTTAGAGACACAAGTAGGTTTTTATTCTTGTTTTTTTTTGTTCTTTTGTTTTGTTTTGTTTTGTTTTGTTTTCTAGACAAAGTTTGTTTGTTTACCCCTGGCTTTCCAAAAACTCACTCTGTAGACCAAGGTGGCCTCAAACTCAGAAATTCGCCTGCCTATACCCCCACCCCCCAAATGCTGGGATTGAAGACCTGTTCCCACACTGCCTGACATTAGACAGTTTTTTTGTTAAACTATATTTGGTGCTATAAACAGAACGGGAAGTTTATCATGTACTGTTTAAGAATTGAGCCATCTCTTTCTTCACAATGCAAAGAATAACAAGAATGAATAAAATAGAAAAATATTGTATAATAGATATGAGGGCTTATCTATAATTGTTTAAGAGTTAAATAATAACAACAAAAAGTCAATCAGCTCAGTCTGGACATATGTATACAAATTGCCAAGTAACTTTTAACAAAACACACAAGCAATTCAATGAAGGAAGGCTATAAATGTCAATAAATGATGGGGAGCAAATTGGACAATGTGATGAGTGTTCTTGGGTTTGAACTTTACTGCATCAAAAATTAACTAAAATCCAAATGACTGGGCAAGACATTAATGGATTTTTTCTTAGTAATTTGAGATGGTAAGATCCATTTTGAATCTGAATCTTTCAAGTGGGAAAAGTCACTTTAAACCTGGCACACACTTATATAAATGTTCTGCAACCTATATGAAAGACATGGAAGAAGAAAGTTTGTTTTCTTTGCCTGTTTGCCCTCATTGGGAAGCCCATTTCTTCACTGTCAATACAGGCCATTTTCAGTATTCCATAATACACTGGAGACTACCTGAGACAATCCACCTCATTGACTGAATAACTATGAGGTTCTTAGAATATCAATTGGTAGACAGCTATTGTTGGATCACACCCTGTAATTCACTTTAAAGTATATTTAAACTACATTTACAGTATATTATATAACAAAATATTATAAATGATAAAATATATTACATATAAAATAAATTATATATAATATATACACCATAGTTTTATAAAATTATGCATATATATAATTTGTGCTGTATGTTTTGTTTCACCCGAGAGCAGTGACACATAATAGGTAAAAGAGTCAGCCTCACACTCAATCTCAACTTCATACTGTATGTAAAATAATTTACAAGGGCAGGTAAGAACAAAAAAAAATTAGGAAAATTGGAGTATATGTATGATTAAGAGAGTTAAGAGTGCTAGATTTCATGGAAGAAATATTCATTCTAAGAGAAATAATTGATCCTCACTAAAATTAAGAACTTTCACGCTGAGCTGGATGGTGGTGGTGTGTGTTTTAAACCCAGAACTTGGGACACAAAGGCAGGTGAGTTTGTGGTAAACCTGCTGTACAGATTGATCTTGAGGACAGCCAGGGTTATGCAGAGAAATTGTATGTTAAAAAAACAAAGAAAACAAACAACCCCAAAACAAAAAATAACATAGAAAATATTTTATTTTTCTGTAGCAGTTCCTGATTCAACAGTGAAGAAGCAATCTAAATCAATTATAATCCAAAAGGCAATATCTTCCAGAGTATATTTTTCACTGTTACAGTCCAGGTTACACAATGTATACACAAAGGAAAGGAGTTATAGTTAACCAGTTAAACTAGTCAGGTGGTTAGCTTGTAGATGGCCAGCATTACAACACTGTAGAGTGTCTTCTTCCATGGGTTAGCATAGCCCATTCTACCTCAGATAATAAATTTGTATATCGTCAAATATTAACATTTCTGAAGAAGAGAAAGGACTTGAATTTAATACTGAGTCAGAAGCAGTTGTTGTACCTGTCTGTGAATCATGGCAGGCTGCATACTGAGGAAATTATCAGTAACGAATTTAGGTGGAGAAACTGGGATAACCAGAGGTAGGCAAGTGGACCAGATAATTGGTTGTAAAATATCCAGTTTCCACTCTGATCCTGACAAGTCTAGTCGCCTGGAGATCAGTAAGGTTGAATGTACCAGAGAACACTAGTGGTCTTAGCAGCAGGAAAAATCTAAAATGAGACTGCCTGAATTCAAAAGGGAAATGTTAAAATAAAATAAAACAATAACAAAAAGCAATCTGACTTTCTCCAGCCCCTCTATGGTCCAGTAGCCTCCATGGCTTTTTAACACCAACAAACCACTAGTAAACACTACTGTTGGGCAGATTTGTGTGTTGCTATAAAGATGCCTTGATCATTTGCTTTCTTGGGTGTTATCCTTCATGAAGTTATTTCTCTCTTTTCCTTCTCTGTAAAATATATAAGACTAAACTTAAAAGCATTTTCTGAAGTGATACATGAGTCCCACCCTCTCTATATAAGATCTGTTTACCATGAGTCAGCCAAAATAAACTCTGCCTGACATTCTTAGGTTGGATTCTGAAAGAGGTGGTTTCTGTTGTCACTGGGGTGTCACTTATTTCCCCATTCACTAGCAGCACCTAGAACATGGCACTAGGGTACAAAGGCCAGTGGAAGTCCTCCTCTCTCAACTCATGGATGTATTTTCATAAAAAAGATATTAATCCCAGCATCTATTCCACCTCTAGAGAACATGAATGCCAGCCTAGGCTCCTATACCTAACAAAACTCTCAATCACCATAGACGGAGAAAACAATATATACAACGACAAAGCCAATTTTACACATAATCTTTCCTTAAATCCAGCCCTACAAAGAATAATAGGTGGAATACAACAACACAAGGAGTGAAACTACACCATAGAAGAAACAAGAAAGTAATCTTACAACAAATCCACAAAAACATGCTTCCACCTCTAAGAATAAAACTAATAGAAAGTAACAATCACTTTACCTTAATATCTATTAATATGAAAATTAATATTACCATCATAACCTAATTGAATGAAATTCAAAAATATGAGGAATTAGAAATTGTCCGTTTTTCATTATGTTGTTCCTAATTTGGTAAATAGGATTAATAAGTCCAATATTGTATAATCCATATAGTCTTTCTTCTTGTTTATACATAACACTGTATTGCTGTGTGCCACATAATGGTCTTGAAAACATGGTTCCCCTATCTCAGCCTCTGTATTAGTAGGATTGTTTATTTGATAATTTTACACTATACTATGGTTTTCAGAACAGCTTAAATTTTTCAAAACTCTTTATAAACCAAAATAAATGTAGACAATTAATTTGGGAGGTGGCTTATAAGAGAACAGCAAAGAGTGAGACTAAAGGCTTTGCTTGATATTTATTATTATTGTATAAATTCTGAAGAGGACTTTATAAGTTACTATTATTCTAAGGTGAATGCTTTTGGAAAAACATCACATCCAATAAAACTGAATTCTATCATCAACTAACTTCTGTGACACTCTCCAAGCAGAACAATTCTTCATTGAAACAGTTGATCAATGACTTCATGGATAGACCATCTTAATAAACACCCATTCCATAAGTGAATGTACCCTGTTACATGTGGCCTGAGAATGACAACAATCACTCAAATCAAATAGCTTTGAACATAGCAGGAAATTAGTATCCAAAAATCATGCCTACAGTTCATTCCTTGCCACAGCAGATATATCAACTCTACCCTTAGTACTATGGAGGTAAAATACTTTGGTGATGTGAGGGACATTCAAGTACAGCCTTATTACAATGAAATCCAGTGTCCATAAATTGTTCTTCTTTTTTTCTTTTCTTTTTTTTTTTTTGTATCACAGTAAGCCAAGATTTTTTTTTTAATTTTACAATTATTATATACTTTCTTCGTTTACATTCCAAAAGTCCCCTCCCGCCTCCCCCCTTACCTCTCCTTGATCCCCAACATACCTACTCCCACCTACATTCCCTAGCAGTACCCTGAGCTGAGGCATATAACCTTCACAAAACCATAGGCCTCTCTCCCCACAGATGGCCTACCAGACCATCTCCTGCTACACATTCAACTAGAGACATGAGCTCTGGAGGTACTGGTTAGTTAATATTGTTGTTCTTATTTAGGGTTTCAAACCATCTCAGTTCCTTGGGTACTTTCTCTAGCTCCTCCATTGGGAGTCCTGTGTTCCATCCAATAGATGATTGTGAGCATCCACTTCTGTATTTGCCAGTCACTGGACTATCCTCACACAAGACAACTTCAGGGTCCTGTTAGCATAATCTGTAAGTCAAGAATTTTAAGATCTCCTAAAAACACAACAAACAAACAAACAAACAAACAACAAACAAACCAAAAGACTATTTATGTTCACCAAAAAAACTAATAGTGATATATTATTTTAATATATCATAGAGTTAATATATTTGCAGTTATTTAAAATTTATGAGAAAAAAGAATTTTCAGTATTGCTGCAGACAAATATATAAATTGATTGTTGTTTCTATCAAACAACATTTTTAATATTCATTTTTATTGTTACAATATTTTATAAATATTAAGGAACATGATAAAAAATGGAAGGTTGATAGGTTTTGAGTGGGCATCAGCTGGAGGAGTTGGGGTACAAAATAAAAAGAAGAATGTGATGTAAGTCTGTTTACTCAAAATATGTTTTTAGATGTTAACAAATTCAGATAAATTGAAATTATGTATATTTTCTTATCATAATGCAATAAAAATTAAATCAAAATATATTTCTAGAACTGGTGGGATTGCTCAGCAGTTATGAGAACCGGCTATTATTTTACAGTTCCTGAGTTCAATTCCCAGCAACAACATGGTGGCTTACTACCATATATAAAGTGATCTGATGACCCCTTCTTTCATGAAGGTGAACCCATAAAAAGAGGACTCATACATTTTAAAAATGATAGACTTAAACACATTAAAATGTTTCTATTATTATTATTATTATTATTATTATTATTATTATTATTAAAGTGTCTAACTACTTCCTTTCATTTCTTTCCACCAAACCAGCCTTGGAAATCTAATGCACAAGTAGGAAAACACTGCAAGTTAATGGGCGGAATGCTCTTGGGTACATGAAATACACACTAGACTAGTTGAAAAAATGGAAAAACTAGCTGTTAAGGGCAACTTTTGGTTAGGCAGTGGTGGTTCATGCCTTCAATCACAGCACTTGGGAGGCAGAGGACAAGGATTTTTGAGTTCAAAATCAGCCTGGTGTAAGTTCCAGGACAGACAGTGCTACACTGAAAAACCCTGTCTTGAAATTTAATAATAATAATAATAATAATAATAATAATAATAATAATAATAATAATAATAAAAGCACCTATTCTATGCAGAGGACCAGGCACAAAGCACCCACATTGTGGCTCATAACATATGCACAATCACAGTTTCAGAGAAACAGTGCTCTCTTGCAGCGTCTGTAGGCAACAGAGGCATAAGTGAGAGAGAGGGGCTGCTCAGCCTAGCACATAAGTGAGAGAGGGGACCTGGGCAGCCCAGCATATAAGTGAGAGAGAGGCCCTGCCCAGCCTAGCACATAAGTGAAAAAGAGGGCCTGCAAGGACTAACATCTAAGTGAGAGGGAGGTCCTGGGAAGCCTAGCACATAAGAGAGAGAAGGGCCCTGGGCAGTCTAGCACATAAGAGAGAGAGAGGACATGTGAAGCCTAGCACCTAAGAGAGAGAGAGAGAGAGAGAGAGAGAGAGAGAGAGAGAGAGAGAGAGAGAGAGAGAGAGAGAGAGAGAGAGAGAGAGGACCTGCCCAGCCTAATGCCTAAGTGAGAGAGTGGGCCTGAGTGGCCAAGCACATAAGTGTGAGAGAGAGGGCCTGCACTGCCTAGCACACTCTTCTATCAAGCTGAGGACTAGGAAAGTAGAGAAAGGAGAGTACCAGGGGTTGTAGGAAATCTGCATGCTCCCTTCTGAACTCTTAGGGCAGCATAGACTCTTCTGGTGTGCGTGTGTACATGCAGAAGTCCACATTATTAAATGTTTATGCACATAAATAAATAAAAAACCAAAAATGCTTACAAGAGCCTCTACAGCTGAAATTAAGTAGAGCCATTTGCTGTATTTCATATGTTACATATTTGTTCTGGATTTTCAAGTTTGTAAGCACTTGTCAACCAACAAACTGGAAATCATTTGTCTTAAAGCCAGTAGATTACTCCCACCTTCTAAAATCTCCCTTCAAAGTACTTGGTATTCCGTGAACGCATGCGCAGGGTGTATTCAGCCAATCAGCACAGTCCTTTGGTGAGACCTATTTGCTCCAGCTGGCATCACAAAGGATCCTCTGAGGCTTCTGTCTGGGTGTGGCCCCTGACAACGGTTTTTTTTTTTTTTTTTTTTTTTTTTTGCCATTGAGGAGCTAAGCACAGAAGGGTGCGGTTTGGAAGGTGTTCTCCTCTTAGATGAGCTGTAAGTGATAGTCTGCCCTGATCAGGGTTGTTGGACAGTTAATCAAGGTGTGACAGGGTGGGGAATCTCAGGCCCAGGAGGCCACTATGTGAGGAAAAGCCTCCTGATCGCCATTTTCTGTGGAATCTGAGGGTGAATGGAAGGTGGAGGACCGTATTCATGGAAGAGGATCGAACAGGTCAGGGCCATAGAGAATTCGGAACCCTTGGAAGAGAAAAGCTTGGGGCCTGGGGATAGGATCAGAGAACCAGCTGCAGGACTGTGGGTCAGGGAACAGGGAGCCATTGGTGAGATGCCTTGGCGATTGTCCTGTGTGATATTCAGGATCCCTTAGAAACACACTGAGGATTCCTCCCTCCTCATTGTCTTCTCTATGGTGTGTTCCTTTGGTATAGACTGTATGAACATTGCAGACAGTAGAATGGCATAGGAAGATGAATGAAAAGAAGAAGAGGAGATAATTGTAAGAGATTCATAAGTCATTGGGGATGGATTCTGACCACAGATCTTTCTGTCTCAGTCTCCCATGTATTGGGATTAAAGACTTGCACCACCAAGTTCAGCTTTTTCTCTCAGTTTAGGTTCTGTAGGATGGGATCTATCTTTGTAGTTTCAGCTGGCCCGGCTTGGCCTGGCCTTGAACTTACAATCTTCAGATGTTTGAAATCCTCGGCTTCCCCAAATGCCTAATTTCTCCAATATAAGGTCTTTCTGTGTGGGTGATGGTGGTAGTTCATGTTTTTTTGTAGACTTAGTGGTGGATCTTTTTGATATGAATATACAGTTACCATGTTCTTTATCTTTCTGGATAGAACTGTGAGTTTACGTTAGACTGAGATAAACTGGTAAACAGAATTGCTGATGTTTTGTTTAAAAATATTCTGTGGGAGATAGGACCAAAATTCAGATACCTCAAAGGTTAAAGGATGTTGCTCATCGTTTTTTGGGAGGAGGGGAGGACTCATATGTTGAAGGTTGGCCAGTTTTTGTCTCTTTTTAAACTGAGAAATGGCAGACGAATAATTTAGGTTCTAAAGGAGGTTTTTAAAGAAGTGAGTTAAAGAAGTTTTTAAAACAAGTTGTGAGGGAGAGGGACATGATAAATGGGATACACGGAGGAAATGGTACGGGTAAGTGTATATATATATGCATCACCATATTGAATATGTACACAGAACTCTCTGATAAAGGCAATTGATTAAAAATATACATGTTAAGTAAAAAAAGAAATGATCTTTCATTGAGCTAAAATAATTATTTGATTTTTTGTTATTTTTAATTATTTAAATGATAATTTTTAATCAGGTAACTAAGTTCTTTTTTTTTCCTTTTTATTTTTATTGTTTTTTTTTTAAACTAAGAAGACTACTGAGTTCTTATGAGAAGAATGGCTCTTAAGAAATTGAAGGTGATACCAAAGGAAGGTTACTTATTACTTTTGGACTTTGATGATGAGGACGATGACATAAAAGTTTCAGAGGAGGCTCTTTCGGAAGGTATCGCATTTCCAGTATTAATTGTGTCCTCCAGTTCATTAGACTTTACCTAGTCACCTGAAATGGAAGAAGTCTTTGTTAAGAGTTTACATATACTTCATTTCTAATTTTACCTATATCTCTCTATTCCTATATACAAGGTTTTGCAGCACATAAACCTACTCTTGGAACTATATCAGCATATGTTGAGAGAGAAGAACTTTCTTGATTTCACCTCAAGAAAAGACATGAACATTGTTTGTATAATATGTTTGCCAAACATGAATTTATTTCATAAAACTTGCAAATAAATTATTTCCTTTCTTTTTCTATTATAACTTTTCCTTATTTACATTTCAAATATTATCCCCGTTTCTAGTTTCCACTCCAAAAAATCTCCTGTCCTCTCCCCTCTCCCCCATTTCCCCAACACATCATCTACCAATTCCTAACCCAGGTATTCCCCCATACTGGGGCATAGGATCTTTACAGGAACAAGTGTCTCTCCTCCCATCGATGCCTGACTAGTCCATCCTCTGCTACATAAGAAGCTGGAATCATATATCCCATTATTTGTTTTCATTGATTGGTGGTTTAATCCCATGGAATTGTGGGGTACTTGTTAGTTCATGTTGTTTTTTCTTCTAGGGGCCTGCAAACTCCTTAAGCTCCTTAGGTATTTTCTCCAGCTCCATAATTGGGGACCCTGTGCTAAGTCCAAAGGATGTCTGTGAACATCCACTTTTTTATTTGTCAGGCATTAGCAGATCCTCTCAGGAGACAACTATATCATTCTCCTGCACCCAATCCCTTGTTGGCATCTTCAGTAGATTTGGTGGTTGTATATGGGATGGATCCCCAAGTGAGGCAGTCTCTGTATTCTTTTATTCTCAGCTCCAATCTTTGTCTCTGTAACTCCCTCCATGATTATTTGGTTCCCCATTCTAAGAAGGAACGGCATATCCACACTTTGGTCTTCCTTCTTCAGTTTCATGGGTTTTGCACATTTACCTTGGTTATTCTGAGCTTCAGGGATAATATCCACTCATCAATGTGTGAATATCATGTGTGTGTTTTGTGATTGGGTTAACTCTCTTAGGAAGATATCATCCAGATCCATCCATTTGTATAAAAATTTCATGAATTCATTGTTTTTAATAGCTGTGTAGTAATTCATTAAATAAATGTGCCATATTTTCTATATACATTCCTCTAAAGAGAGTCATCTGGGTTCATTTCAGCTTCTTGTTATTATACAAAAGGCTGCTATGGACAAAGTGAAGCATGTTTCCTTATTACAAGTTTGAACTTCTGGGTATAACCTTATCAGTTTTATTAGGTCCCATTTGTCCATTTTTAATCTTATAGCACAAGACATTGGTAGTATTTTTTTCAAGAATATCCCCCCTTTGCCCATGTATTCCAGGCTATTCCCCACTTTCTCCTTTATAAGTTTCAGTGTCTCTGGTTTTATGTGCAGTCCCTTGATCGACTTAGACTTGAGCATTGCACAGGGGATGAGAATAGATCAATTTACATTCTCCTACATGCTAACTGCCAATTGAACAAACACCATTTGTTGAAAATGCTGTCTCCTTTCCACTAGATGGTTTTAGCTCCTTTGTCAAAGATCAAGTGACTAAAGGTTTATTTCTCTGACTTCAGTTCTATTTCATTTATCTACCTGTCTACCACTATACCTGTACCATGTAGTGTTTATCACAATTGCTTTGTAGTGCACTTTGAGGTCAGGCATGGTGATTCCACAAGAGGTTCTTTTATTGTTGGGAATAGTTTTTCCTATACCAGGTTTTTGTTTTTTGTTGTTGTTGTTGTTGTTGGTTTTTTGTTGTTGTTGTTGTTGTTGCTTGTTTGTTTTTTTCAAATTCCAGGAGAATTTGTAAATTGCCCTTTCTAACTCAGTAAAGAATTGAGTTGGAATTTTGATGGGGATTATATTGAATCTATAAACTACTTTTGGCAGAACAGCCATTTTTACTATATTAATCCTTCCAATCCATGAGCATGGGAGTTCTTTCCATGTTCTGAGATCTTGTTTCATTTCTTTCTTCAGAGACATGAAGTTTTTATCATATATATCTTTCACTTTCTAAGTTAGAGTCACACCAAGCTATTTTATATTATTTGTGAGTATTGTGAAGGGTGAGTTTTCCCAAATTTCTTTCTCATCCTCTTTTTCCTTTGAGTAGAGAAAGGCCACTGATATGTTTGAGTTAATTTTATATTCACCTACTGCACTGAAGTCATATATATGGTTACGATTTCTCTGGTGCATTTTTGGGTCACTGATACATGCTATCATATATTCTGGAAATAGTGATATTTTGACTTCTTCCTTTCCAATTTGTATTCATTTGTTTTCCTTTTGTTGTCTAATTGCTCTGGTTAGGACTTCAACTACTATATTCAATAGGTATGAAGAAAGTGGGCAGCCTTGTCTAGGCCCTGATTTTAATGAGATTGTTTCATTTAGTTTAATGTTTCCTACTCGTTTGCTGTCTATTGTATTTTTTTTTTTATGTTTAGATATGGGCCTTGAATTCCTGACCTTTCCTGGACTTTTATTATGAATGGGTGTTGTGTTTTGTCAAATGCTTTCTCAGCATCTAATGAGGTGATCATGTTGTTTTCGTCTTTGAGTTTGTTTCTATAGTGGATTAAGTTGACAAATTTCCATATATTAAACCATCCCTGCATTACAGGGATGAAGTCTACTTGACCATGATGGATGATCGTTTTGATGTATTCTTTTATTTGGTTTGCAGTGATTTTATTGAGTATTTTTGCTTCGAAATTCATAAGGGAAAATGGTCTGAAGTTTCCTTTCTTCATTGTGTTTTTGTATGGTTTGAATATAATTGTAATCTGGCTTCATAGAACAAATTCAATAGTGTTCCTTCTCTTTTGATTTTGCATATTAGTTTGAAGAGTTTTGGTATTAGGTCTCCATGTGTAAGACCCCGAAGATGGACCTCCTCTCAAGTCCAGTAAAGTCCCGGAATGAGCTGGCCAGCACCCCAATGACTTGAGAGAAATCGACACCTGATGCAAACTGCAAGAGTTTTTATTATCAGCTAGCTAAGGACAAACTCCTTCCACTGTGCAGGGCAGGGGCGTATGACTCTGAGATGTGACAGAAGAAGGTTTTTATTAGCTAGCTGAGGAATTGGGATGAGTTGGGAGGAGAGTTTGGAGGAGTTGGGAAGAGATGGGAGGAGTGTTCCTCTCTGCCCAGATGTCCTTGTCAAAACTCCAATTTTGAATCTCTAGCTGTAAGGCTCAGAAACCAAAAGGATTTTTGGTGGCTGTAGAGAACATAGAGTCTCTTTCTGGCTGTATTTTTATAAATCAGGGAAAACAATCTTGGAGAATGTCCAGGTGCTTTACCTTCCAGGGAGAAACGCTCTAAGTTGTGGTCTCACATTTCCCATTCCTTCTAGTACATAGTTCTGATCTTATAAGTTAGAAAATTAAACCTCTGGCCCAGCTGCCAAACAAAGCCAACATGAGGTCACAGCTTTAGGATATGTAAGATTGAGAACCTCAGAAGCCCATTGAATGAGACAAAAGAGCCTCTTGCCATTGGGAGGAGGGAGGGAGGGAGGTTCCTGTGCAGTGCCCACTGTGTGTGAGCAGTGCCAGGCCAGTGGGCCATGGCAGGCTGGATGCCAGAACTGGGCACATGCTGGAGGTGTGGCAGCAGGGCTTGTGAGAATCATCAGGGAAAGTCCTTTTGATCTGAGTTCAAGTTTGCCAGAATGGTGGCACCAGACCAGGACAGGTACTCCTGTTTGAAATTTATGTGGCACCAAGATGGTTTCTGGTTCGTATGTTTTTTGTTTTTTTGTTTTTGTTTAAGTTTTTTATTGTGTTTCAACATTTCCAAGGCATCTTTTCTGACCAGTTGTAGGTCCTTCAAGTGAGCTAGTGGGAGTTCTGAAAAAGAAACATGAGGGTCAAACATTCCACCTGCTTCTGTTAAAGGGGGGGGGGGGTCCCCAGTTGAGGAGTTCGAATGGTGTAAGTTTAAATTTCCCTGTGGTGTTCCATACTCAGAACAAGGTGAAGGGAAAAAGAGCTGCATAATCTTTTCTGCAGGTCTCTAAAACCAATTTAGTCAAGGTTTCTTTTAATGCTCTATTCATGTGTGTTTTTGAGCTTTACTAAAGTTTCTTTTATGAGTGTGGATGACATTGCATTTGGCGTATAAATGTTCAGAATTGGGAATTCATTTTGGCAAATTTTAACATTGATGAATATGAAGTGTCCCTCCTCTTTTTTTTTGATAACTTTGGGTTGAAAGTCGAATTTATTTGATATTAGAATGGCTACTCCAACTTGTTTCTTTGTAACATTTCCTTGGATAATTGTTTTCCAGCCTTTTACTCTAAGGTAATATCTGTATTTGTCCCTGAGATTTGTTTCTAGTATGCTTGGTCTTGCTTACACATCCTGTCTGTTATTCTATGTCTTTTTATTGGTGAATTGTGTCCGCTGATATTATGAGATATTAAGGAAAAGTAGTTGTTGCTTCCTGTTATTTTTGTTGTTAGAGTTGGAATGTGATTCATGTAGCTTTCTTCTTTTAGGTTTGCTTCAAGATCAATTTCTTGGTTTTTCTAGAGTGTAATTTCCCTCCTTATATTGGAGTTTTCCCATTATTACCCACTTGATGGGCTGGATTTGTTCGAGCATATTGTGTAGATATCGTTTTTTTTCACAGAATACCTTGTTTTCTCAATCTATTGTAAAATTTTTTGATGCGTCTAGTAGCCTTGTCTGGCATTTCTTTTCCCTTAGGGTCTGTATGACATCTGCCCTGGATATTATGGCTTTCATAATCTCTGGGGATAAGTTAGGTATAGTTTTGATAGGATTTCCTTTATAAGTCACTTGACCATTTTCCCTTAGTGCTTTTAATATTCTTCTTTTTCTTTTCTTTTTTTTTTTTTTATTATGCATTTGGAGTTTTGATTTCTATATGATGGAAGAAATTTCTCTTGTGGTCCAAACTATTTGGAGTTTTGTAGGCTACTTGTATATTCATAGGCAACTCTTTCTTTAGGTTAGGGAAGTTTTCTTCTATAATTTTGTTGAATATATTCACTGTCCCTAAATTTGAAAAACTTACTTGTCATTGATACCTATTATCCTTAAGTTTTGTCATCTCCTTGTGTCCTGGATTTTCTCGGTGTAAATATTTCCTTTCTAAAATCTCTTCCAAAAATTTACATGGAGAGTTTTTCCAGATAAATTCAAATTGATAGTACTTTATTAACTATTACTTATATAGAATCCTTTCAAATGTTTCTGTTTTCTATTGTTAATACAGTAAAAAGCCCAGCATTTGATAAAAATGAGAATATATCGCCTCAAGCAGAAGCAGATGAAGATATGGGGTAACATTTTCAATATTTTTTGCCAGCTCAATAGATTACTTCATAAGTAGTGTTTGTATTACCTTCACTGGAGAAGTAGATTCAGGAAGATAGCAATACAAATCAGACACTGCTATATGTTGAGGTCCTTCAGACCTTGTGATAACAAACACATAGCAACTAGTATAATATGACCACCTGCCTGAGATCTTCCAAGATATACACACAAAGAAAAGGAGAAAAATCATGAAAATAAGAGGGGGACCATCTGGCAAGAAGAAGGGTCTCAGCAAGAGTGGGAGAGTAATGAATAAACTACTGTGGGTGTAAATGTATGAATTGGTAAAAGTAAAGGATACAAGATCACTTTGATACTCCACCATGTAATATATACATACATATATATATATATATGTATACATACATACATACATACATATATATATATACACATACATATACATATGTATATATATATATGTATATATATATATATATGACATTTGTTCTTAACCAAACATTATATATTTATTATAAATAATTAAAAGAAAGTTCTTTTTAAAGTTTTGTGTGGGTAAGAAAAATGCCTACCAGTCCACTATATTTCTTGCATTAATTTTTTTATTTTCCTTTCTTCACAGAGATGAAGTAGACAGTATATTGGATAAATCTGAAGGTATGTGTTTTTGGAGGTATTTGCCTGTTTTTTAAAGAGGTCAGAAGAGGGCATCAGATTTCTAGACTGTATAGCAAAAGGGGATAATTTTGGGTTCACAGTAATTGTAGTTTCCTTTAAAACACATATGAGATAACTTCTCAGCAAACATTCAGAATGCAAGATTAGCTGAAGATGTAGCTCAGTGGTAAATCACCATTTAAAAGTGATGAGTTTCATCTTCAGTGGCAAAAATAAACAAACAAAAACAAACAAAGAAACAAAACAAAACAATAACAATAAAAACCCCAAACAAACGAACAAATGCACCAAATTAACAAAAATCCTACCAAACAAGCAAAACACAGTTATAAGTCTTGCAAATGAAATGTTAGGTTATCCAGTTTGCCAAATTAACTGCAAATTGTAAAATGAGCAAGAAACCCAGTTTGCTCTTGTAAGGAAACAAGCAAAACCAGCAATAAGCATTTTAGGAGCCTAAACTTAGGCATGATTAGAGAATAAAAAAAAATATACAGTGGCTACCACAAGAGAACAAACCTCTCAGAGGGGCTAGAGAGATGGCTGTTTTGGTAATGTGCTTTATTTGAAAGTATATAAATTAAGGAGGGGGTCTTAAATCGGCTTTAAAAATGCAGGCTGCAACCCAGTGAAAAGTAGTTGGAGACAGCTTGCTGGCTAGCCAGGCTAGTGGCATTGGTGAGCTGCAGATTCAGAGAGAACCTGTCTCATGTTTTAAATTTGGGCAGTCAGAGGTGGTTCATGCCATAATCCCAGCAGTTGGTAACCAGGGTGAGGTCCAGGACTACAACCCTGCCTTGAAAAAAAAAAAAAAAAAAAAAAAAGGAAGTTGGAATGTGATTGAGAATGCAGCAAATGTCTATTTGTCGCCCTCTTATGCATACTTATACTGGAATGTATATGCATCAGTTTTTTACAATACTCTTTATCTGATTTACACAATCCATTAAAATGATGGTTTTTGTCTTTTTGTTTTTTCTCTATGAGCAAATTGTCAATATTAAGAAAGTGTTATAATTTTGTAATCTCCACTGTATAGTACAAATAAACATCTTTCAAGAAAAATGATCAGCACACCTTAAAAGACACAAAGGACAGGGATGGAAAGATGGCTTAGAAATTAAGAGCACTTGTTGTTCTTGGACAGAACCAAGTTTTAGTTCCTAGGACCCACACAATGGCTCAAAACCATTTTTAATTCTATATCCATGGGTTTTGGAATTCTCTTCTAGTTTCTATGTGCACCACACATGCATGTTTATAAACACAAACATGCAAAAACAAATTACTTAAATAAATAAAACAATTGAAAATTACAAACAACAGCACCTTCATCTGAAACAAAGTAGGAAAGTCTTGTTTGGGGTCCGTTTTATTTTAGCTTTCAAGTTAGTATTGTAAACTTGGAAAATGGAAAGCCTCTGGGTAGTAGTGGCAGCTAAAATACTACCTCCTTTTTGCTCTTCAATGACAGACGACTGATTGAGCCTTTTTCACCCTTAGTACACATGTGCAAACACTGCCAATCAAGGGCCTTGGCTGAGATTGTTTTCCCGCTATCCAAACCCTGTTACCCAGTATGCTTTGTGGTAGTCATCAAGCCGAGTTCTTGTGGAAGCAAGGTTCTTGAGGAAGCATGGTAGGGAGAAGTCTCAGTAGAGGTAGTCAATTGTCTGTTGAAAGATGATTAATACTGTTTGAGCTGGGGGCCTGTGTGGGGAAGAAGGTGGAGGGGTGGAGGTGTTACTTTAGGAGTAAGGAGAGGAGGTGACCCTCACTGGACTCAGGAAGGTACTGCTTCCAGGCTCACAATCAACTTTTCCCACTTAGTTCTCTGCTGAGAAAAACAGAGAACTTCGCTAAGGGCAGGGGTTTGAACAGAATTATCTTCTAACAGAAAGCAGGAAGGCCAGGGAATTGGAGACCCTGGAAGTCTTCTTGGGGCTTGGGGAGGTGAGGAGTGAGTAAATTGGAAGTCAGTTAGTGGAGCCAACAGACTAAAACCTTCTTTTAGCTGCTGCTGCCTGCCAGGAATTCATTAAAAACGAACTGAAAACCAGTCTTCATTTACCTCTACCTGTTGTTAAAATGGCAGATTCCCGAAATTTCTATGTATAGGCTCCAATTGCCTCAAAATACAGAGGCTCCTCTCAGCCTCAGAAGTGCTGGGACTTCAGACATAATTCAGGCCAGGTTGTTGTTATTTATTTGTTGTTTTGGTTTAGGACAGTAAGCTCTAACTCTATATCTCAGGATTGTCTGAAACCTCACCTGCAGCTTTGACTGGCCTTGAAACTGAAGTCCCCAGCCTTACAAATGTACCTGGGCCTGAGGAAATATGTGTTCTTTATTTTTTATATTTAAATTTTTGTTTGTTTGTTTGTTTGTTTGTTTTTTATTCCTTTTTTCCTTGTTGAAGATTGAAACCAGAGCTTCTTGCTGTAGCAGTAAAATATTTGTCCAGCCAGAAAAACTTTATATTTTAGATCTGCTTTAGATTTGTATTATGATGAAAAAAATTGAGGAGCTTGGTTATGATAAAAGCAACCATGATTTCATTTGGAGATTGAGATGCAAACACATTTACTCTAATTTATCAAAACCCTAGCAACAATGGGACCAAAATTTAGATCATCCTGTGATTGCATATAAACCCACTTGAAGTCACAGTTAAAGCCATCATATTATGTGTGTGTGTGTGTGTGTGTGTGTGTGTTTATTTACATTTCAAATATTAGTCATTTCCTGGTTTCACCCCAGAAATTCCCTTTACCATTCCACCCTCCCTCTGCTTCTATGAGCATGTTCCCCCACCCACCAACACCCATGTCCCTGCTCTGGTATTTGCCTACACTGGGACACCAATCTTCACATGACCAAGGACCTCTCCTCTCACTGATGTTTGACAAGGACATCCTCTGCTATGTATTTAGCTGGAGCCATGGTCCCCCTCTTTGTTTGCTGGCTTCGTCCCTGAGTGCTCTGGGGGGAGGGGGGCGGTCTGCTTGGTTCATATTATTGTTCTTCCTGTAAGATTACAAACCCCTTCAGCTCCTTCAGTCCTTCCTCTAACTCCTCCACTGTGGACCCCATAATCAGTCTGATTGTTGGCTGTGAGCATGAGCCTCTGTTTTTGCCAACCTCTGGCAGAGCCCCTAAGGACACAGCCTTATTAGGCTCCTTTCAGCAATCATTTGTTGGTATCCACAATAGTGACAGGGTCTGGTGTTTATATACGGGATGGATCCACAGGTGGGGCAGATTCTGAATGGTCGTTCCTTCAGTCTCTGCCCTGCACTTTGTCTCCATATTTCCTCCCAGTAGTATTTTGATCCCCATTCTGAGAAGGACGGAAACATGCACACTTTTTTCTTCCTTCTTAAGGTTTATGTGGTCTGTGAATTACATTTTGGGTATTCTGAACTTTTAGGATAATATCCACTTATCAGTGAGTGCATACCATATTTTTTCCTTTGGGATTGTGTTACCTCATACAGGATGATATACTTTAGACATATCCATTTGCATGTGAACTTCCTGAAGTCATTTTTTCTTTATGGTCACTATACATTTTTATCACTATTTCTCTATAATACAGCTTGAGGTCAGGGATGATTCCCCCTGAAGTTCTTTTATTGTTGTGAATAGTTTTACAATATCCTGGATTTTCGTTATTCCAAATGATTTTGCATATTGCTCTTTCTATCTTTATAAAGAATTAAGTTTGAATATTGATGGAGAGGGCATGGAATCAGAGCTTACTTATGGCAAGATAGACATTTTTACTAAATTATTTGGGACACCAATCTATGGCCATGGGAGATCTTTCCATCTTCTGAGAATTTCAATTCTATCTTCAGAGACATGAAGTTCTTGTCCTACAGAACTTTGACTTGCTTTTTTCGTGTCACACCAAGTTATTAAAATATGAGACTATTGTGAAGAGTGTTGCTTCCATAACTTCCTTTTCAGCCTGTTTATCCTTTGAGTAGAGGAAGGCTACTGATCTATTTGAGTTAATTGTATATCCAATCACTTTGCTAAAGTTGTTTCTCAGGCTTAAGGGTTCTTTAGAGGATTTTTTTGGGGTCACTAAATATACTATCTTATTACCTATTAATAGTGATATTTTCATTTGTTCTTTTCCAATTTTTAACTTTTTGACCTCTTTTTGTTGTCTATTTAATCTGGCTAGAACTTCTAGTACTATAGTGAATAGATAGGGAGAGAGTGGGAAGCCTTGTCATATATTAGTGGGATTGCATCGAGTTTCTCTCCATTTATTTTGATGTTGGATCCTGGTTTGCTACTATGTTTAGTTATGGGCCTTGCTTTCTGAATCTATCCAAGACTTCATCATGAAGGTGTGTTGATTTTTTTTAAATGATTCCTCAGCGTCTAATGAGATAATACTGTGTTTTTTTCCTTGAGATTCTTTACATATTGGATTACATTGATGGATTCCCATATATTGAACCATTCCTGTATCCCTGGGATGAAGCCGCTTGATCATGAAGGATGATCATTTTGATGTGTTCTTGGATTGTGTTTAACAGGATGTTATTGAGTACTTTTGCATCAATATTTATAAGTTAAATTGGTCTGAAGTATCCTGTCTTCATTGGGTTTTTGTATGGTTTGGGTATAAGAGTAAATGTGGCTTCATAGAACAAATTAAGTAGTGTTCATTTTCTTTTGTTTTTGCATAATAGATTGAAGATTGTTGGTATTGGTGTTTCATTGAAAGCCTGATAGAAATCTGTACTAAACCCATCAGATACGGGGCTTTTTTTTTTTTTTTTTTTTTTGAGGGGGGAGCTCTTAATGACTGCTTCTATTTCTTTGGGGATTATGGGAGAGTTTACAGGGTTTATCTCAACCTGATTGAAATTTAGTACCTGACATCTGTCTAGATAATTGTCCAATTCATCCAGATTTTCCACTTTTGCTAAGTTACAGGCTTATATAGTAGGATCTGATGATTTTTTTGGATTTACTAAGTATCTGTTGTTATGTCTCCCTTTTCATTACTGGTTTTGTTAATGTTGATATTTTCCCTGTGCCCTGTAATTAGTCTGGCTTATGTTTTATCTATCTTGTTGACTTTCTCAAAGGTCCAGCTCCTAGTTTGTTTGATTTTTATGTTATAGTTCCTTTGTTTCCACTTGTTTGATTTCAGCCTTGAGTGTGATTAGTTCCTGCCTTCAACTCCTCTTGGGTGAATTTCCTTCCTGTTATTCAAGGGGTTTTAGGTGTGCTGTCAACCTACTACTGTATCTTCTCTCCAGTTTCTATTTAGAGGCATTCAGAGCTATGAGATTCCCTTTAACACTGCTTTAGTTGTGTTCCACAACTTTCGGTATGTAGTAACTTCATTTTTTTTTAAACTCTAAAAAGTCTTACATTTATTTTTTTTTTATTTCTTCCCTACCTGATTTATCACTGACTGGATTTTTGTTCACCTTCTACGTGTACATGGGTTTTCAATTATTTATATTATTATTTCAGATCAGCCTTAGTCCTTGGTGATTAGATAGGATGTATGAGATTATTTGGATATTTTTATATCTGTTGAGGCATGTTTTGTGACTGATTATATTGTTAATTTTGGAGAAGGCGTCATGAGGTGCTGAGCAGAATGGACAATTTTTGTTCTAGAATAAAATGTTCTATAGATATCAACTAATGTATTTGTTTCATAACTTCTGTTAGTTTAACTGTGTCTTTTTTTAATTTTTCTTTCCAGGATCTTTCCATTGATGAGGAGGGTTGTTGAAGTCTTCTGCTATTATTGTGTGTGGTGCAATGTGCATTTTGAGCTGTACTAAAGTTTCTTATATGAATATGGATGCCATTGCATTTGGACTATAAATGTTTAGAATTGAAAATTCATCTTGGTAAATTTTAACTTTGATGAATATGAAGTGTCACTCCTTGTCTTTTTTGATAACATTGGGTTGAAAGTCAAATTTATTTGATATTAGAATGGCTACTCCAAATTTGTTTCTTTGGAACATTTGCTTAGAAAATTGTTTTCCAGCCTTTTACTGTGAGGAAATGTCTGTCTTTGTCACTGAGGTTTGTTTCTGGTATGCTGGGTCTTGCTTACACATCCAGTCTGTTTGTCTATTTCTTTCTAATTGGTGAATAGAATATGGTGATATTAAGAGATACTAAGACAAAGTCTTTGTTTCTTCCTGTTATTTTTGTTGGAATTTTGTTCATGTAGCTATCTTCTTTTAGGTTTACTTCAAGATTAATATCTTGCTTTTGCTAGCATGTGATTTCCCTCCTTATATTGGAGTTTTCCCTTTATTATCCCTTGAAGGGTTTGGTTTGTTCAAAGATATTGTGTAAATATTGTTTTTTCACGGAATACCTTGTTTTCTCAATCTATGGTAAAATAGATTTACTGCATATTATAGCTTTGGCTCTTATTTCTGCTCTCTTAGTGTCTGTATGATATCTACCGTGGATCTTATGGCTTTCATAGTCTCTGGGGAGAAGTTAGGTGTCATTCTGATAGGAATTCCTGTATATGTTACTTGACCATTTTACCTTACTGCTTTTAATATTCTTTCTTTGTTTTGTTCATTTGGTGCTTTGATTAATATATGATGGCAGGGATTTTTGTTTTTGTTGTTGTTTTTCTGGTCCAAACTATTTGGAGTTCTGCATGCTTCTTGTATGTTCATGGACATCTCTTTCATTAGGTTAGGAAAGGTTTCTTTTATAGTTTTGTTGAAGATATTCACTGGCCCTATAATTTGGAAATCTTACTTCTCATCTATACCTGTTATCCTTATGTTTTTTCTTCTCCTTGTGTCCTAGATTTCCTGGATGTACTTAATTTTACTTAATTTTTAAAATCTGTTTCAAAAACTCAAAATGGGCAGTTTTTCCAAAGAAATTCAAATTGATAGTATTTTATTAACTATTACTAATATTGCATACTTTCAAATGTTTACATTTTCTATTGTCAATACAGTAAATAATCCAGCAATTGGTAAAGATGAAAATACATCGCCTCAAGTAAAAGGAGATGAAGACATGGGGTAATATTTGCAATTCTTTTTCTTTTTTTCTCTTCTTTTTTCTTTCTTTCTTTTTTTTTTTTTTTTGCCAGTTCAATAGAGTACTTCAAAAGTAGTGTTTGTGTTACCTTCACTGGAAAACTAGATTCAGGAAGATCAGCATTTCAATGTCAGATGCTGATATATGTTAAGTTCAAGCCCAGCTTGGGATCCTTTAGACTTTGTGATCACAAACACATAGGAACTCATACAATAGGACCACCTGCATGTGATCTTTGACACACTCAAAGAAAAGGAGAAACATCATAAAAATAAGTAGGGGACTATCTGGGGGAAAAAAGGGTCTTGGCAATTGTGGGAGAGTTATGAATAAACTCCTTGTGGGGTGTAAACGTATGAATTGTTAAAAGTAAATAATCCAAGTTCAAGTTGGTAGTCCACCATATATTTTATATGCATATGACATTTGTTCCAAACCAAACATTATATATTTATTATAAAAAATTAAAGAAGGTTCTGTGTAAAGTTTTGTGTGTGGTAAAAAAAATGGCCTACCAGTCTACTATATTTCTTGCTTTAATTTTTTATTGTTCTGTCTTCACAGACATGAAGTAGGCAGTATGTTGGATAAATCTGGAGGTATGTGTTTTAAAAATATTTCCCTGTTTCTTGAAGAGGCCAAACGAGGGAAACAGATCTCTATAGAACCTATAGCATAGGGGGATAATTGTAGGCTTCACAGAAATTATAGTTTTCGTTAAAAAATACACACAGATAACTTCTCATCCAACATTCAAAACTAAAGATTAACTAAAGATGTAGCTCAGTGGTAAAGCACCATTAAAAGTTATAAATTTCATCTTCAGTGGTGAAAACAAAAACAAAAACAAAAAACCAGCAAAAAAAAACAAACCCAGCAAATTAAAAAAAAAAAAAAAAAAAAAGCACCAAAGAAACAAAACACAGCAGTAAGACTAGTAAATGAAATGTCAGTTCGTCCAGTGTGCCAAATTAGCTGCAAATTGTAAAGTGAGCAAGAAAACCAATTTGCTGTTGTAAGGAAACAAGCAAAACCACCACTAAGCATTTTAGGAGCCTAAACTTAGGCATGATTAGAGAAATAGAAAAAGAAACCAAACAAACAAAAAACAAACAAACAAAAAATTGCAGTGTCTATAGCAACAGAACAAACCTTGAAGAGTGGCTAGAGAGATGGCTGTTTTAGTAAAATGTTTTTCTTGAAAATAAAAGTGGGGGCCTAGAATCCACTTCTAAAATGCAGGCTGCCAACCAGTGCTGAGTAGGTGGAGACAGCTTGCTGGCTAGCCGAGGTAGTGGCATTGGTTAGCTGCATATTCAGAGAGAACCTATCTCAAGTTTTAAGTTGGGTCAGTCAGTGGTGGCACATGCCTTAATCCCAGACGTTGGGAGGCAGAGGCAGGGAGATTTTTGATTTTGATGCCACCCTGGTATACAGGGTGAGTTCCTGGTTAACCAGAGCTATACAGATAAACCCTGACTTGAAAAAAAAAAAACTGAAAATGAAAAAGAAATTTGGAATATAATTGAGAATAAAACAGATGTCTATATCTGGCCTCCTTATGCACCCATATACTGAAATGTATACACTCCATTTTTATCCTGAAACTATTTATGATTTACACAATCCATTAAAATTATGTTTTTTTTGTTGCTGTTTTGTTTGTTTGTTTGTTTGTTTTTCTGTTTCTGGAAATAGACAACATTAACAAAGTCATTTTTTATACTCTCCATTATATAGTAAAATTAAACATCTATCGTGAGAAATGGTCCAGCACACACAGGATAGGAATGGAAAGATGGCTTAGAAATTAAGAACACTTGTTGCTTTTGTACAGAACCAAGGTTTAGTTCCTAGGACGCACATAATTCTCAAAATCATTTTTAATTCTAGATCCAGGGATTTTGGCATCCTATTCTAGTTTCTAGGGGAACTAGTCATACATGTTATATAAATACAAACATGCAAAAACACTTTAGTTTAAAAAAAAAACCAAAAAAAAAGAAACAAAAAAACAAAACAAACAAACAAAAAAAAAAAAACAATTTAGAGTTACACAGAACAGTCCCTTCATCTGAAACAAAGTAGGAGAGTCGTCTTTGGAGTTCATTTTATTTTAACTTTCAAGTTAGTATTGCAAACTTAGAAAATGGAAAGCCTCTGGGTAGTAGTGGAAGTTAAAATACTACCCGCTTTTTGAAGCTTTAATCACAGATGACTGAAAGAGCCTCTCTTACCCTTAGTACTCATGTGCAAACACAGCCAATCAGCAATGGGCTTGTCTGAGATTATTTTCCTGCTGTTCAAACCCTGTTACCCAGTATGGTGGCTACAAAGAGTTCTTGAGGAAGCAAAATTCTTGAGGAATCATGGTAGGATGAAGTCTCAGTGGAGGTAGTCAATTGTCTGTTGGTTAATCCTGGTTCAGCTAGGGGTCTGGGTGGGGATGAAGGTGGAGTTTTGGAGGTGTTTCTTCAGGAGTAATGAGATTAGGTGACCCTCACTGGACTCAGGAAGTTGCTACTTCCAGGTTCACAATCGACATTTCCCACTTAGGCCTCTGCTGAGAAAAACTGAGAACTTCACTGTAAGTGCAAGAGTTTGAACAGACTAGCTCCTAGCAGAAATCAGGAAGGCCAAGGAAATGGAGACCCTGAAAGTATTCTTGGGGACTGGGGATGTGAGGTGTGAGTAAACTGGACTTCACTTAGTGGATGAAACAGACAAAACCCTCTTCTGTGCAACTGCTTCCCACCAGGAATTTATTAAAAAGAAACTGAAGACCAGTCTACATTTTAACGTGTTGTGAAAATGCCACATTGCCGAAATTTCTATATATAGGTTCCAAACTGCCTCAAATACTAGAGGCTTCTCTCAGCCTCAGAAGTGCTGGGAATTCAGACATAATTCAGACCAGGCTGTCTTTATTTATTTGTTGTTTTGGTTTAGGAAAGTAACCTCTAGCTCTATATCTCAGGATTGTCTGAAACCTCAATTGCAGCCTGGACTGGCCTTGTACCTGAAGTCCTCAGCCTCAGAAATGTAATGGGGCCCGAGGAATCATGCCTTCTTTATTTTTTATATCTAAATTTTGGGGGTTTTTATTTTTCATTCCTGAAGATTGAAACCAGAGCTTCTTGCTGTAGCAGTAAAATATTTGTCCAGCCAGGAAGAATTTTATATTTAAGATTTGTCTTAGATTTGTATTGTGATGAAAAAGGTAAAAAGGTTGAGGAGCTTGGTTGTGATAAGAGCAACTATGATTTTATTTGGAGATTGAGATGCAGACACATTTACTCTAATTTATCAAAAAACTAGCAGGAATGGGAAAAATTTAGATCATCCTGTGATTAGATGTAAACCCACCTGAAGACACAGTTAAAGCCATCTGTGTGTGTGTGTGTGTGTGTGTGTGTGTGTGTGTGTGTGTGTGAGTGTGTGTGTATTTATTTACATTTCAAATATCAGCCATTTCCTGGTTTAATCCCAGGAAATCCCTATTCCATTTGACACTTGCTTTGTTTCTATGAGCCTGTTCCCTCACCCACATACTCCACCTCCCTACCCTGGCATTTGCCTACACTGGGGCATGGAGCTTTCACAGGACCAAGGACCTCTCCTCCCACTGATGTCTGACAATACCATCCTCTGCTCTATATGCCGCTAGAGTCATGGGTGCCCCTCTTTGTTTGGTGGCTTAGTCCCTGAGTGCTCTGGTCTGTCTGCTCGGTTCATATTGTTGTTCTTCCTGTAAGGTTGCAAACCCCTTCAGCTCCTTCAGTTCTTCCTCTAACTGCTCCCCTGGGGACCCCATGATCAGTCTGATTGTTGGCTGTGAGCATCAGCCTCTGTTCTTGCCAAGCCCTGGCAGAGCCTCTCAGGAGACAGTCATATTATGCTCCTATCAGCAAGCACTTGTTGGTATCCACAATAGTGACTGTGCCTGGTTTCTGTATATGGGATGGATCCAAAGGTTGGACAGAATCTGGATGGTCATTCCTTAAGTCTCTGCCCTGATCTCCACATTTCCTATCAGGAATATTATGTTCCCCATTCTAAGAAGGACTGAAACACCTACACTTTTGTCTTCCTTCTTCTTCAGCTTCATGTGGTCTGTGAATTACATTTTGGGTATTCTGAGCTTTTAGGATAATATCCACTTATCAGTGAGTGCATACCATGTTTTTTTTTCCTTTGAGATCACACAGGATGATATATTTTAGATCTCTCCATTTCATGAAGGCATTGTCTCTGTACCATTACCATACATTTTTTATCACTATTTCTGCATAATACAGCTTAAGGTCAGGGATGATTCCCCCTGAAGTTCTTTTATTGTTGAGAATAGTTTTGGGATATTCTGTAGTTTTGATATTCCGAATGGTTTTGCATATTGCTCTTTCTGTCTCTACGAAGAATTGAGTTTAAATTTTGATGGAGAGTGCATGGAATCTGTAGATTGCTTTTGGGAAGACAGCCATTTTTACTAACTTAATCTATGACCATGGGAGACCTTTCCATCTTCTGAGATTTTTCAGTTTCTTTCTTCAGAGACTTGAAGTTCTTGTCATAGAAATCTTTCACCTGCTTGGTTTGAGTCACATCAAGGAACTATAATTTGTGACTTTTGAAAGGTGTTGTTTCCATAATTGCCTTTCATCCTGTTTATCTTTTGAGTAGAAGAAAGGTACTGTTTTGTTTGAGTTAATTGTATATCTAGGCACTTTGCTGAAGTTGTTTTTCAGGTTTATGGGTTCTCTGATGGAATTTTTGTGGAAAATTAAGTATACTATTTTATTATCTGCTAATAGTGATATTTTGATTTATTCCTTTCCAATTTTTATTCCTTTGACCAATTTTTGTTTTCTAGTTGCTCTGTCTAGAACTTGTAGTACTATAGTGAATTGGTAGGGAAAGAGTAAGAAGCCTTGTCTAGTCCTGTCTTGTCTTATTTTAGTGGGATTGCATCAAGTTTCTTTCCATTTAATTTGATGTTGGCTTCTGGTTTGCTTCTATATTTAGGTATGTGCTTAAAATTCTTAATCTATCCAAGACTATTATCATGAAGGTTTGTTGATTTTTTTTCAAATAATTTCTCTTCATCTAGTGAGAACTGTGTGTGAATTTGCTTCAATATATGTGTGCATGTTTGGATGTGTGTGTCTGTGTGTGTGTGACAGATACATATATATGTATCTGATGAATCCGATTGTTTCATAACTTCTCATTAGTTTCACAGTGTCTCTTTTTCATTTCTTTTTTTCCAGGACCTCTGCGTTGCTCAGAGTGGGGTGTTGAAGTTTCTCACTATTATTATATGGGGTACAATATGTACTTTGAGTTCTAGTAAAATTTCTTTATGAATTTGGTTGCCCTTGTATTTGGAGCATAGATATTCAGAATTGTGAGTTCATCTTTGATGAATTATCCTTTGATAAGCATGAAGTAACATTACTTACCTTAAAAAAAAAAAGTACTTTGTGAACCTCCTCTTTTCACAGTAGGCCCTCTTGACTACTGAGGCTTTTTTGTAACAGCTTTGAAGGAATTTTAAAAGGAAAAAAAATAGATGTAAACAATTTCACAGTTCCATGTACTCATAGCTAAGTGATATGTATACAAAATTCTGTACATGAAACATATTTTCATTGATCCAGTGCTAATTTTATATTAAGTCAGTTTCTTTTCTAGGAGTCTTCTGTGCTTCCTTCTTTATATGGCACAGTGCAAAACTGAATTCTTTAATGTAACCCTTATAACTTATTTTTAAATTTTATGTTATGGTTATTGTTTTTTTTTTCTTTCACGTGTGTATGTGCACAACTAGTGTGTCTTGTACCTGAGGAAGCCAGATGAAGGCCTTGAATCCCCTGAAACTGAAGTTATAGGTAGTGAGCCACCTTGTGTGTTTTGGTACTCCAATCTCAGAAAGCTGGAAGGGAACCAGTGCTCTTAACTGCTGAATCATCTCTCCAATCCCTTCATTGTTTTTTTTTTTTTATGAAATGAATTATGTAACTGTAAGTGGAAGACAACTTACTAAACAATGAGAGAATGATACTCAGATTCTAAAGTATCTGTTTTAAATTATATGTAACTGAATGCTAAGTGAGCTTTCTCAGAAGACAGTAACTTGTCTTTGAGATATGGTGTCATTATGTAGTTCAGGCTGGCCTGCATTTTCCTATTTAACCTATGCAGTCTTTACACTGGAAATCTCCTGCTTAAGCTTCCAATACTAGGATCATACACACACAAAAAAACATCTTTACATGGCTTACTAAACAATGCTCCTAATACCTATTTTTGGACTTATTTATGTGTATTAGTGTTTTGCTTACAGTTATATATGTGCACCACATGTGTACCTGTTGTTCAGATATCAGTTGATTATTTCAGATACCTGGAACTGGAGTCAGATAGTTGTGAGCCACCATATGAGTGCTAGACACCAAACCTATGTCCTTTGCAAAGAACAGGAAGTACTCTTAACTGCTGAGCCATATCTCTACCCCCATGAAACAATATTATATTTTTAAAAAATAATATTTTGCTTCTTTCAAGTTACCCATTTTACCAAATTATTTTTTTCAACTGAAGGATTTGCTCTATTTAGAGGAGGCAGAATAATCATTTAATAATCTGATTTTGTCTAGTACTATGGATGGTGAGAATATTAAACATGTACACCGAAATATAGCTTCATCCTAGTTACTGAAAGCTAACTGTGCATGCTAGAAAGGTACTAAACATTTTCTGAAGCATTACAATTTTCATGAACTGCAGCAGTTACTGATCAAAAGTTCCTACCATAATTTTCTTCAAGTGTTTTTTTAAAGGATATGTTCTGAAATATAATTACCAATTCACTTTAGAAATAATTTTATTTTGATTAAAAAAAAACTTGGAGATCATTGTTTTAAACATAGATTTTAACATTTTTATCTATTTTTATTTATATAGGTATTTTGCCTATAAGTATGTCTGTGAGTCATATACATATGTACCTGGTGCATGCAGAATTTAGAACAGGGCATCACATCCCCTGGAACTGGAGTTGGAGGTATTTGTGCACATTATGTAGGTGCTAGGAATCAAACGCAGGTTTGATTCTGACAGGGTCTCATTTGTAGCTCTGTCTGTCCTGGAACTCAGTATATTGACCAGCTTAACCTGGAATACACAAATATCTCTCTGCCTTTTCCTCCAGAATACTAGGATTAACATGGGAACCAATATGACCGGTTGCCCTCTTATTTTAATTGAATATTTTAAACAATGGGTCTAACAGTTCCACAGTCAAGTTTGTTCTTTCAGTTGCATCATCTTTTTTAGATTTGGAAAAGAATTAGCCTTTATTAAAAGTGTTTCCTTATGAAGAATTAAGTATACTTTTGATCCTTTGTTTTGTGCATTTGTTCTTTTGAAAACTGTTCTTGAAGCTCAAAATTATTTTCCTTACAGAAATTAAAATTCAGATAAGATTAGATATTTCTTATCCAAAATACATGGACTGTTTTTTTCTATGTTGTGGAACATTTCTGTAGACTTTACAGGTTGAACATCCTTCATCTGAACATACCAAACCCTAAGTATTCTAAAGTATGAAGCATGTTTGTGATATCTATCATTTAATTTTAAGTTTCCATAGCATTATTGAATGAAATTTATCTATATCTATTTTTACTTGAATACATGGAATCATCTAATTTTTCTTCAAAATGACTCTTTATTTTTAATATAGATGACATTTATAAGACGCTTCACATAAAGAGAAAATGGATGGAAACTTATGTCAAAGAATCTTTCAAAGGCAGCAACCAGAAATTAGAAAGATTTTGCAAAACGAACGAACGAGAGAGGTAGAGTTGTTATATTTGTAGGGTCAAATGTGTATCATTTTAAAAATTATATGTGGCTGCAGTTTAAAAAAAATTATATCATGTCTGATTCTTTAGTAAAAATGTGTGGCTTTGATTTTGTCTAAACAGTTAACCCTATAACATCATGCCTTCAAGCAAACTAAATCTAATTCATAGAAATCTATGAAAATTTTATTTTCTGCTTTAAGTCAATGTTAATGAGATTTAAATTTTAATTTACATTCATTGTGGAAATACAGAAGTCTTGCACATAGTCTTAGGAATGTAATTTATGGATTATTATGTTTAACAATATTCAAAAGGAACAACTACAATTACATATGCAGACAATTTGTATATTTTAGTTGACATGTTTTGCACTGTCTTTACTAAGGCAATGTATGAAAAATAAATTAGAACTTATATTTGGTAGAAAATAATGAAAAAAAAACCACATTGAAATATAATTAAATTTTGTACATGTATATATGTGTGTGTGTGTGTGTGTGTGTGTGTGTGTGTTACGTGTGTGTTGTGTGTGTTTATATTTCTTTAATTTTGAAAAGCTAAAACGTAAATGAAAACCTCTCTGATAATATGTTAGCGGAAAAATCTATAATGATTTCCCATTAGATATTTTATACTGCTATTTTTCTTTTTATAGTATGAAATGTTCAATTGAATTTGTTCTGAGTGTTCATTTTCATATTGGTATGAAATGTGCCTGCTTTTGTTACTGTGCTTTACAGGAAGAACATCAACAACAAATTTTGTGAGCAGTATATAACTACATTTCAGAAGTCTGATATGGATGTACAGAAATTCAATGAAGAAAAAGAAAAATCAGTGGTTGGTACCATAAAAAAAACTTAATATTTAACCTAGTATTACTAAGTAGGAATGGAACAACTAGCCTTGAGTTGAGCATATGAAACTAAATTAAGTTCCATTATCTATCTATCCTTGCTTCTGTTCTAGTCTTACTGAGATATAAACTATTGATTGCATACTATATCAATGAAAACGATTAGGCATTTTATGGTATACCAGATCATAAATTTTCAAGAGGCAGACATTTGCAGAAAGATCAAGAGATGATTACCAGTGACTACAAAAAAAAAAAAAACAAAAAAAACAAAAAACAAAAAAACCACAATATATCAGAGTTCAAAGAAGAGAGAAAGCTTATTTATTGGTTTCACCTGGACTCTGTTGTTTATATTAAAAAACCAACTCAATTTGGTAAATCAGTTCTTACAGTCCTAAATTTAGTAAAGATTTAGTAACAACAGAGGATGGAAACAAACAATCTCAACAGCCCTGGAAGAATTTTCCTGTGGAAGAATATCAGCAAACAATTTTAGATCACGTCTCCATTACTCTACCTGTAGAGTCATCACCTGGTTTCCAAGTAAGATCTGAGACAACGATAATCATATTAACTATTTTATTTTATTTACTGGTTAATAGTTTGGAAAGTATTCAATTTGAAAGGAACAGCAAATTCATTCTTGCCTCAGAAGGCATTGAGGAACCTGCCATTATGAGTCAGTTCTGGAAAGAGATAGGAACTAAAGATAAGTAATAAATACTCCAATTGAAGACAGTTTTTAAACATTGGACTCTGGATGACATTTCAAGGGAAAGTGATCATCCCTGTAAATAAGGAGTCTAAAGACAGAACAGCAGGGTACTTCAAAATTTGTAATTCTGCATATGGCAGCTGGTGAGAGGGAGCCAGTAAAGGAAGAGAACCACTGGTAGAAAGAAAACTACCATGAGTGAAGGAAAGTTTTAAAGAAGAAAAGATCCCTAAATGTGTCATATGCTGCATGTGGGCCCAATAAGATTGATTTACAGGGCTGGAAGATGGTTTAATTGGTAATCTTTCTCCTGTGTAGGCATGGAGACCCCAGCTTATATTCCCTGCATTGGGATGAATGCCCACACCACCACCAACAACAACAAAATAAACAACAACAAACTAGCAACACTAAAAACAAACCACCACCACAACAACAAAAAAAAGTTGGTGTGGTTGTGAGCATTTTAAAACAACCAATCTCAGATTTAGTTCAGAGAAAAGAAGATCTCCAGATCTTTGTAGCCAGCAGGTGTAGCATAAATGATGAGCTCTAGGTTTAGTGAGATTCTGTCTCTGAAACAGTACTGTGAAATCAAAGATGACACCCAATATTAACCCTTTGTCTCCAAATGTATGCAGGTGCACTTTTTTTAAAGATAAGCATTGCAAATTAGAGGTAATTTTACTTAATTATGATGATTTGAGTGCAAATGTGAGGTAAAAAATTGATCACAGTGAATAAAGGGCAAAACAGGATTGTAGTAGCCCAAGGTGAAAAGGTGTAAAGGGCTTGTCTTAATTTTTTTTTAATGCAAATTATCATGGTTGTGCGCAACCCTAAAGAATACAATGAGAACTTTATGTTACTACTTCTATATGTTGCTTGAGATTGGAATCTAGAGAAAACCAATCTAAGCTTCCAAGACTAGGATTTTACCGAGTTCATGTATACATGGTGCATGCCTATAAACATAAGAACTTGGGAGGCTAAGGCCAGTCTGTGCATTATGAAAAACTCTTTCACATTAAAAAAAATTCCTACCCCACAATTGGTAGCATAATGTTATTTCATATTATTGTAAATATATATATATATTTAGTCAAAATAGTTGTTAAAATTTTAAATCAGTTGGAAAACTATTCCTTTTAACTTTCATATAGAATTATTTTTGCTCACATAAATGTTTTAGTATTAGATATACATTTAGTGTTTTATTGTTAGACTGCCATGCATGTTGCATGGCAGTAACAACAAAAATAAACAGAATTGTTATACTAATGTTTTCCTTTTACATTTGTAGAATAGTTGTCAAAAAGAACAACAAGCATTGAAACTGTCCAAATGTAGTCAGAACCAGACCCTGGAAGCAGTTAAAGAAATGCATGAGAAGTCCATGGAGGTATGTTGCACATGGTCCATAAAATGACCTTAGGAATCTAAATATGTTTTAATAATCATAAAGTTTTAACTACTTATTATTTTGAATTATTTCTTACTGAAATGACTGCTATTATCCATAAAATCCTAATGGCTTTGTATGAATTATTAAAGATATAAAATGATAAAATGGGAATTTGACCTCAGATGTACCTCATACTTTAATAACACTATAATTATCCTGCTTTATTAAACATAACCCTAACACTAACCCTAATCCTAATCCTGACCTTAACCTTTACCCTATACATCATCTGCACAGAATCTTTCATATTTGTATCATGGGTAATTTATTTAATAAGAGGTACTTTTCTGTTTTAGGTTTTGATGAACTTGGGGACCAAGAACTAAGATATGCTTTTTGGTGTAGATGGTGAACTGAGAAAAAAAAATGTCTATGTTTGAAAGAGCCATCATGGAGAATAATCTGAAGTACTCTTCTACTTTCCCATCTTCAGAAAAATGAAGCATGAAAAATTTTCACTTGCTGGTATATATATAAAACAAATAAAAAAATCTCTAACTTTTTTGTTTCCTATGAAACAGAGTTTTAAAGTTTCTTTAATCCTTGTTATTCTGATGATTCTGAGAAGGAAGTTAATCCCAGTGATGTGATTACAAAGTTAACTAGCAGTTATACCTTTAGAGTTAAAATAGAACTTCTTTATTTTTAAATATCTTTAATCATTTTCTTGTTTAAGTGTAAGTGCATCTTTATATTAACTTCCAAAGGAAATCTAAATGAATATGTGAATGGTATATAGTCCCGTGGACTGAAATTCCACACACTAATATAGTTGAATTATTTAAAATTTATTCTTATACTTTTTTTAAAGTCGAGATTTTATTCTTCTCCTAGTTCCCCCTCTTACTGTTCCACACCCCATATCTCCTGCCTATATGCCCCCATGCTCCCAGGGCCCCAAGCCCACAATCCCCATCTCCAAGAGTATGTCCCCACCATCCTGTCCCCTCTCCACCAGACCTCCCTGCTCCCTGGGGCCTGAAGTCCCTTGAGGATTAGATGGACCTCATCTGACTGAGTCCAGACCTGGCAGTCCTTTTCTGTATATGTGTTGGTGGCTTTATATCATCTGGTGTATGAAGCCTGGTTGCTGGCTCAGTGTCTGAGACATCCTGGGAGGTCCAGGTTATTTGAGATTGTTGGTCCTCCTACCGGGTAGACCTCTTCCTCAGCTTCTTCCAGCTTTTCCCCAATTCATCCACAGGGGTTCCCAGCTTCTGTCTATTTGTTGCATATAAATTTGAGCATCTGACTCTTTCACCTGCTGGTTTGGTCTTTCAGAGAGCAGTCATGATAAGCCCATTTTTTGTGAGCACAGAATAGCATCAGTAATAGTGTCAGGCCTTGATGCCTCTCCTTGAGCTTTATCACAATTTGGTCTTGTCACTGGATCTCCTTTTCTTTAGGCTTTTCTCCATGTTTTTTCCTTGCAGTTCTTTCAGACAGGAACAATTCTGGGTTAGAGCTTTTTACTGTGGGATGGTAACTCAATCTTTCCACTTGATGTCCTGTCCCTCCACTGGAGGAGGACTCTACAAGTTCCCTCTCCCCACTGTAGGGCATTTCTTCTAAGGTCCCTCCCTTTGAGTCCTTAGGGTCTCTCACCTCCCAGGTCTCTGATATAACCGAGGGTTTTCTCACCTCCTACCTCAAAAAGTTGCCTGTTTCCATTCTTTTTGCTTTTCCTCAGCACTTCAGTTATGTTCCCCACACACATAATACCTGATCATGTTCACCTTCTTGTCCCATTTCCCACCCAGGCTCTTTCCTCCCCATCACTGTAGTGATTTTTTTAACCTTCTTAACATTTAAAATTGTTTTCATTCATACAGATAATTGAAATTTATTTATTTTTTGATTCATTATCTTATTAGTTTCCAAAGGTAAGAGATACAAATAAAGAAGGTACATTGGGTTGATTTTATTTCACTTCATTTCATTTTTGAAATAGGCACATAGTATGTTGTGTATTGTCCAAGAAGTTCTAGAATGTTTAGGTTCCAGGTGATCTCAGCATTCCATGTAGGTATTATTACAGGTATGTGACAACATACCTGGCTTATATTGTTCTTAAGAAAGTAGTCCCACAAAAATTTCCTATAAACACTTTAAAATTAACATTGCTCTCAGAGATGAAAATATTTCCTGTTAACTTACAAAATTCATAGAAAGTATATTTCTTTCTTGAAAGAAACTAAACTGCTAACTTCAAGGCAGGATAAAAGGACTGATTAGCCCCCTCTCTCTATTCTAGGCCCAACCTCTCTGTTCCCATTGTTCTTGTTTCTATAGCTCTGTCTCTCTCTTTGTTTTCAGCTAGCCCTCTATCTGTTCTTTGCCCCACATTTTTCTGACCTAATGGTTTTGTTTCTGCCTCTATGCCTCTATACCTCCCCCATTTCCTCACTCCTCTACCCTCTCCCAATCATTCCCTTTATACCAGGTCTGTTCCGTGGTGTAATTTCTGAAGGTCACAACATGCATGGGTCCAGCAAATGTATTCCCTTGCTATGTAATATTTCATAACACTAACACATTAAAAGCAACTGACAAAATCTATAAATATTAGTTTGAGACATGGATTTTTGTATTCCCAAAAAGGAATCAAAACAACATTTCATTTGGCTTGGCCTTCAGATAAATTCAGATAACCTAACCTTACCTAATCACTAAGAATGCTAAATTATGCACTTGTTTTTCTCCTTGCAACAATGTATGTCCATCAGTGCCCTTTGACACAAATAAATCCACAAACTTGCTCCATTGACAAGAGCATTGCTTATTTAATCCTGTGATAACAAAAGCAGGTGCAGCAGGAGCAGCATCTGCCCTAGGTCCTCTCAGGAGCTCTTTCTTTTATTCTCTCTCATGAATCACTAGAATTTCAAACAAAAACTATCTGCAGCTGGAGCAGACATGAGATTAAAACAAAACAAAATAAAAAAAACTACACATATAACATTGCTGGGTTTTTATAGGAAGCAAAATTCTCATACATTTTTTCCTATAAGGAGGATGGAGGATCCTACAACTCAGAAGCAAATAAAACTTCCAAGTTTTAGGAAGCTCAGAAAGGGCTAGGTTTGCTGAGGCCGTCCCAAAGGCAAGAAAAGAGGAACACAATTGCTGGGGTGATGTTTCACCTACCTCTTCCTGGTAAAGAGAATTCAACACAGTTGAATTCTTTTCAACAGCTTAAGAGCAGGAATGCCTCAATGCTACAGGAACCCCAGGAACCCAGGGAGGACTGCTTAAATACACCCCAGCACTGGGGAGGGCTATGCGTCCTGCTAGGGTTGGTCAGTCTGCAGACATGTTAATTTGCATGCACCCACTCAGGAGGGGTTGGTGCCAGATTTGGTCTAGCACCTGCTCAGTGGTGTTGTTTACTGCGATGGTGTACCGGAGACCAGCACCATCTTTTAGGTGCTGGCTGCCTACAGCATGAACAGATTTTTTTTTTTTAACTACTTGCTTGGACTGATCTTCCCCTGCTTTGTGGGCCCAGCCTGCTAATTCTGTTATCTACTGTATTTGTCTGACTCATTTGGGATAAGGATTTACTTGGACCCAGCTTCATTTGTCACATCCACTTTTCAAGTATAAAAAAAATCACATACTCCATCTACCAACATGGGAGACATTATTTTTTGATATGCAGTTTTCCCCAACAGTGGAATGACAAGACGACCAGAGCCATCCCTTAGGACAGGGACAAATGATCCAAAAGTTACTATTCTCTAACCTAGGACAACCAGTGTCAATAATTTTATATGTCTCTGCAAACCTAGATTATGGCTGATCAACTTCATTGAGTCAGTGGTAGCACTCAGAGTGGGCATACAGGCTAAATGATAACTATATATGTGAACATCCTTCAACTCTGGCCAGATGTACCACTAAAGCCCATTTTTACATTTCCTACTGGAAGCACATCTTATGAACAACCTGGCACTACAAGTGCAAAAATGGTGCTCCTTCAAAAGGAGCCTTCTGCATCAGACTGTCAACTAGGGACCTGGAAACATTCTAATTTCAATATCACTAACTTAAGAAACCCCTGACAGAATACTGGCTGGCAGATTGGAAAGGGCACAATCACAGGGTCTGTGTTAAATGTCAAGAGAGTTTCTATCATGCATTAAGTGACATCCAGATCTTCCATTCTTTTCATGAGGAAATAAAAATTAGCCCATTTCTCATTGCTCCCATAGCAAGAAATCTGTTTTTGGTCCTGTTGCCACAGACCCTCTGGGTCCCTCTTTCTGCATGGAAAGAGTCACTAGTCCGAGATGGGCAAAGAGTCTGCGAATGACAGAAAGATGAACACGTGAGATTGTGTACTATCTGAATGTCATTTGTCAAATTGAGCATCAAACTTTTTATACACAAGAAAATAGGGAAGTTAGGTGACACATTGGCAAAGTACAAATGAGGTTACTGGGTGCTTAATGGCTCTTACACAAAACAGAGGAATGTAAACACAAAGACAGGCAGGAACTGGTCAATAAAACAACTGAGACAAAGTCAGCCCTATCTAAGGTCACCTAAAGTCTTAGAAGCCAGGTGTGAGGTCTTACACTCCTAGGGCAATGGCTTTCACACCCAAGTCATATTTCTAATTAGGGAGTTTGGCTCTAGCTAACCATCTCATTACCCTAAAACCACAGCCAGATCTACTGCCTAAACCATTGTAAATTCCTGTATGTGGGAGTGATTTGGCTTTTATTCTAAGTGATAGTTTAATACCAAAGGCAATTCTGAATGTCACTGAATAGGCAACATTGAATTCCAAACCCATGGTCAGCTCAAGGACTTTCTAGGACATTGGAACACTGGCAAAGGCTTAGCTATGTCAGAAATCAATCTTAAAAGGCACTTATAATAAGATATTACTAAAAGAGAGCACATGGATCTGTACACCAGACTAACAAGGGGATAGGGTATGAATATGTGGGTTATGAGAATGCCAAAGCTCCAGGAGTTGAGTTCATTTTGAAACTCTTTGACTCATGAGTGCTTCCAGGGCTCTTGGACTGCCAAGCAGACTTCACTACAGTGTGCATGTGCGGCATCCTGGTAGACACTAGAGTCCAGTAGCTAAGGGTGTATTTTGGCCATGCATGTGAAAAAACTAACATGGAAGAACTATGGCCTGGATAGATAAAAAAAAAAAAAAAAAGAACTGGATTCCTGTAATCCTTTGTATGAGACAAGGTTCCCCGGTCCTGCTACAAATCTTGACTCACTAAAACTTCAATTATTGGGACTAGGAGTGGTAATAGCACATGTGTTTAAACCTAAGCACTCCAGAGTCAGAATCCTCTGTGATTTTGAGGCTAGCCTGGTTTACACAGTGTGTTCCAGATTACTCTGACCTACATAATGAGATCCTGGACAAAACCAAAACCAAAATTGAACTAATACTTAAGTTGTTGGGGAAAACTGACTTACCTAATGGAAGGGTGATTTAAACTTCAGCTGGAAGCCCCACATGCCTGGGCCAAACATTCTTTAGCAGTCACTTGGGAAATTCAATGGTGTGGATTCCCAAACCACTTTGAACAAAACATCTATTCCTTGTCTAGTTTCTCTAATCTCTGACAGGACCGAAAAAAAATGTCAATGCAGGTATCAGGTACCATGCCCTTTGTGGGCTATACTGGATATGTTGGGTACACAGCCTCGATTATACTTTTTCTCACCTAATCAGGATTGTGTGTTTTGGGGACTAGCTGTACAATTTTCTTCCTGTTCCAACTTACCAGAGGGGACCATTTAGAAATCTAAAGTACTAGCCAGGTGGTGGTGGCACTCGACTTTAATCCCAGCACTTTGGAGGCAGAGGCAGGCAGATTTTTGAGTTCGAGGCCAGGCTGCTGTTCAAAGTGTGTTTCAGGACAGCTGGGGGTATACACAGAAACCCTGTCATGAAAATAAAAAAAAAAATCTAAAGTACTGGTAGTCGCAAAGTAAATGGTTTGCCCTTGAAATTGGCAACTAAAAATAAAATGAATGGCAATCTGAGTGTAAAATTCATTAACATGATCCAGCTACCTGGACAGAGTCCTGAGGCTACCAAACTCCCATGTATATGTGAAACCATATTAGCAGTATAAGACACAGTTTAAATAATTATTAGTATAATATTATTTTGTGACATAAAATTATTAACTGTACAATACAAGAAACATTGAATTTATTACTACTATAACTCCAAAAGCCCTTAATATACATTTGTATAATAGTATCCTCAGAGGATTGAAACCTTCCACCCTACAGGAAGCTCCTTAAGCAGAGAGATAAACAACTCAAAAGAAATCCAGGAAGCTCTTTAAGCAGGAAGGCAAACACCTTCAAAGAGCTTCAAGGAGTCCCTCAAACTGACAAAAGTCAGTAGGCTTCTCCCTGCCAGAGAAAGGAATAAAAGCTGAGAGTCCCTCTCATATGCAGAAAGATGAGGTACAAAAGAGAAATATGAGGCCAAGGCTTAGAGCATTTCTCCCTGGAAGGTAAAACCCTGGACAATCCCCAACCTTGTTTTCCCAAATCTCTAAAATACATTCAGAAAGAAGCTCTTTGTTCTCTATAGCCAGCAAAAAGCCTTTTTGTTTCTGTGCCTTACAGCCTGAGATGTGATAATTGTAGGAAGACCTATAGGGATATGGAGATAGAGAGGATATGCAGACTACTCCCCACCCATAGCCAAGTTTACTCCCAACTCCTCCCAACTCTCCCCATCTCCTCCGAACTCTCCTCCCAACTCCTCCCAATTCTTCATCTAGCTGTTAAAACCCCCTGTTCTTACTGCTCAGGGTCAAACTCCCCTGCCCTGCAAGGCAGAAGGAGTTTGTCCTCTGCCACAGGCCCTCTGGTCTCTTGTGCCTGCATAAGAAAGGGTCTCTAGAGTAGATGGGCAGAGATAAGATGTAGTGACAGACAGTCGAATACGGAGAATGGTGTTGGATCTGAATGTATTGTACTGGTTGAGCTTTAGACTTATATAACAACGAATTATCAGAGGATACAAATCACAAAAATACAAGATACACTGAAATTCACCAGTTACAGCAGAAAGGAATTTACAGGGACTAATTAAATGTTTATATTAGGGATAACAAGCCCTGTCTAGGATCAGCCTAATGTCAGGCAAGAATTTCACACTTTAAGGTTAAAAGCATCAGGGGGTTGTTAACTCTTGACAGGCCTTAAGAGTAATATGCTATCACAGAGCTCTAAATTCTTAGGTCTAATAAAATTTATCTTGTCTGGAGAGTTTCTCCTTATCAGGGTAGTATATCAACTTATACTTGACATGGAATGAAGCCTGTAGTAAAAGATTTCTATCTCAGTGAGACTTTTAGTCTCTATCTGTAAACAGCTGAGTAAAATGGCAAGTGCTTAATTGTTTACTGAATGGGTTAAGTTCCTTGCTGCTATCTGGAATCTAAGAACACTGGGAAAAGGCTTTAGCTATGTTAGAATACAATCTTAAAAGGCATTTACTATAAGGTGATGCTTAATAGAGTGCACGTGAATCTATACACTAGATTAATGTGGTGGAAATTTGAATATAATGGGTTAGGGAAAGAGATGCCATAACTCTGGGAGGAAAATTTCCCTGGACTCTTATCCTCGTGAAACAGCTTCCAGGCTTTTTGCCTGACAAACCGATCCAAACTGGAGAGTTGGCTTTCGCCAGAATATCCAGGAGGAGAGTCCTAGAAATTCATTTCTCATGAGGAGCTTTTTGGCATTTCTGCCTCACAAGCTGACTCCACCAGAGTATCCTGACAGTCCTCAGCTAGATTTAGTAAAAACTCTTGAATTTGGCATCAGGGGGGGTTTTCTCTTGAGTCTTTGGGGTGCTGGCCAGCTCATCCTAGGACTTGAGTGGAGGCCCAGCTTTTGGTGGTCTTACATGTGGGTGTTCATTTGCTGAGATTTGTGGCCTACCCCAGTTCTCAGAAATCCCCGCTGAGAGGTAAGATCCTGCCTTTGTCTATGTCTTTGTCTATGTCTTTGTCTGCAGGCTTTTTTTGAATTTTGTATTCTTAGTTTACAGTAGCCTGTGCACATGAGAGCAACAAATTCCCTGTCTGGGATGGAGGAGAGGGTTACTGACAGATGTGTCAGGAGTAACTGCCTGCCAACCTGGGAGACATCCCAGAAGGTCTGAGGGAGCTCCAGGGATGCCTGGGTATTTCCCATCGGGGAGCCAATTGAGACTGTGCTCACTCACCCGTCTGTTTCTGTTACTAGGTGCTAATTGAGGGGTGCTCACTCAACCATCTGTTTCTGTTACTGTGTGCCAATTGAAAGGTGCTCACTCAGCAATCCATTTCTGTTACTGGGTGCCAAGTGAGAGTGTGCTCACTCAGTCATCTGTTTCTGTTACTGGGTGCAAAGTTAAGAGTGTGCTTACTCGGCTGTCTGATTGGGTACTGGTTGCAGTTATCGTAAATTATTGTGTGTATATCTTGTTTGTCTCCCTGAATGTGACTCTGACAATGAGACAGACTCTTAGCACTCCCCTCGTATGAGTCTTGTGATTTGGACTGAAATTAAGACTAGGATTCACAACCCGTCTGTAGATGTCAGAAAGAGATTTTGAAGAACTTTCTGCTCTAGGGAATGGCACGCTTTTGGTGTTGGTTTAACACCAGAGGACACTCTTGATTTGATTGTGATTTCTGCCCTTAAAAATGTTGTTTAGGCAGAGGGGACCAGGGTCTCAACCAAATCAAGTGCCATAGAATCTCATCTAAAAAAATTTAGCCAAAGATCCCCCCCATCCTTGTTGAAACCTTGAGTTCAGTGGAAAAAGCCAGACTCCTGAGACCTAACTCTCTGCCACTCAGAGAAAAAAAAAACTGAGATAAAAATAGTGGAGTCTGAACTGCAACCCTGGCTCCCACAAAGATATATCCAGAGTTAGAAGAACCTCCACAATGGCATAACACCCTACCACCATATCCCCAACTCGTCCCCTCCCAGACCTCTCAACATGTCTGAGGTGCCGCTGGAGATGTGGGGGTGGGACCAGCAGCTGGAACCTGAGGCTGTTGAGCTCGGAACCTAGAGGAAACAGACTGCACAGTGCTGCCTTTATATACTTACGGCCCTCCTCCATCAGAACCCAGACAACTGCAGTCCCTTTAGTACTGGCCATTTTCCTCTACTGATCCTATAATTTGAAGGCATATCATGCCCCCTTTTCTGGAAATCCCTCTAGCCATACTCATCTAATGTAATCTCTCATGTTCTCTCATCAGCCCACTAGGGATAACTGTCAACAGAATTTGAGCATTCTTTTCACCACAGAGGAGAAAAAAAAAGATACTGCTGGAGGCAAGAAAGAACATGCTAGGGGTCAATGAATGGCTGTCACATCTTCTGAATGAAATAGATGCAGGCTTGCCTCTGACAAGTCCTGACTGGGACCCTGAAAGTCCTCACAGTAGGGGGCAGTTGACAGTTTTCCTCTGGGCTCTAGTAACAGGGCTGAAAGGAGCTGGCAGGTGCCCCACTAATTTGGCCAAGGTAAGAGGGATCCTACAAGAGGAAAAGTAGCACCCAGCAGTGTTTTTTTGAGCACCTCTTAGAACCATACAGGCCTTACACTCACTTTGACCCTACATCAGAGGGCCAGCAGGCAGCGATGGCCATGGCTTTCATTGGCCAGTCTGCTTCTGACATTAAAAGGTTACAGTGTCTATAGAGTCTGCAAATATTATCTTTGAAAGATCTGGTTAAGGAGACAGAGAAAGTGTACTATAAGAGAGAGACTGGAGAAGAAAAAAGAGAAAGAGTAAAGAGAGAGTCTGAAAAAAGATAAATTATACGAGATAGAAGGCTGTAAGAAATTTAACTAGGGTTTAGACATAATTCCAGGTGATAAGGAATATTATAGAAAGGGAGGAGGATGTAGGCATACAGTGTACCTGGGTAACACAGCACCAAGAAGATGTCAAAACTCCAGAGGACCTTTGCAACCACCTCTAGATAAGGACCAATAAAAAAAATGGACACTGGGCAAAAGACTGCCCCCCCCCCAAAAAAATAGATATAAGTCCTCCCAAGGTCCTTAACCCAGATGACAATGCCTAGGGCAGATGGGCCTCAGGCCCCCCTCCCCGAGCCTAGGGTAATCCTAACTGTGGAGGCGACCACAACATATTTCCTTGTTGATACCAGAGCAGAATTTTTAGTCCTGAAAGAGCCACTGGGGAAATTGAAGAACAAGAAAACTGTAGTAATAGTGGCTACTTGTCAGAATCCATACTCTTGGACCACTGATAATAAAGTTGATTTAAGAAGAAGCCAAGTAACTCATTACTTTCTCATCATTCCTGAATGCTCCACCCCATTGTTGGGGAGAGACTTACTATCAAAATAAAAGCCCACATAAGTTTCTTTTCAGAAGGAACTTCAGTCTCTTGGATTCCACCATCTCTATAATTTTAGCTTGAAAATCAGAAAACTAATATAGATAAAGTGAGCCTCAAACCTGTTAGAGAAAAGTTCTAGAAGGGAACTGGTTAGAGAGATATCCTCAAGCCTGGCCAGAGACTGCAGGTATAAAAATGACAAAAAGGGTGCCCCCATCGTTGTGATGCTCAAAGCTGGTGCGACTCCTATTGGGGTATGATAATACCCCATGAACAAAGAGGCCTTCAAGGGCATCAGACCTCACCTCAAAAGGCTCTTAGAACTGGGTGTTTTATTCCCTTGTCAGTCTTCCGGGAATACTCTGTTGCTAACAGTTAAAATTCAGGCTTCGCCCCGGGAAAGCAGCTAAGAGGTGACCCGCTAGGGGCATACTGGGCAATAAATTTTACTGACGTTAATCCAGCCAAGTACAGTAATAAATATTTATTAGTTTTTTTAGACACTTTTTCAGGGTGAATGGAAGCCTTCCACACTAAGAAGGAGACCACCAATGTCATGGTAAAGAAGATATTAGAGGAAATTTTCCCAATATTTGACATCCCTAAGGTAATTTCATCAGACAACATCCCCTCCTTCGTTGCTCAGATAAGACAATTGCTTATAGACCCCAGATTTCAGGACAGGTAGAGCAGATAAAGAGAACATTAAAGTAAACCTTAACTAGATTGGCTTTAGAGACCAGCAGAAAAGATTGGACAACACTCCTAACCTTCGCCTTGTTCCCAGGGAAATTTATACTTACACCCTTTGAACTCCTCCATGGGAGACCTAATGAAGCAGGGAGAATGTTTGACCTGGTGTTCCTTTTTCCCAACCCCTGCCAGCTCACTTGAAGGCCCTATAACTGATCAAAAATGATTCCTGGGAATTGCTGAAAAAAAATCAAACAAAGACACACAGACACACAGACACACACACAGACACACACACACAAACAAACAAACAAACAATACATAGGTACCAGGAACCACAATGGGACCACATCAATTTCAAATAGAGCATCCTATCCTGGCCTGACACCACCTTTCTAACAACCATAAACCCAGACGAAAAGGACCCTAACTGGTGCTTGTGACAAGCTCTGCTGCTGCTCCTCCAGCCTGTGTCTGGCTCCTCCTATTGGCCCCACCGAGGCCCACTGACCCAGCCCTGATTGCACTAACTGGCCTTGGCTCAGGAACTGAACCTCCTCCCTCCATCCCACCTCTGGTGAGAAACTCTTTAGTCTCATTAAAGCGCTTCTGGGGCTCTCAATGTAACAAATTCTGAAGATGTGACCTCATGTTGGCTTTATTTGACAGCTGGGCCAGAGGTTTAATTTTCCTAGTTCTAATATTAGAACTATTTACTAGAAGGAGTAGGGTATGTGAGACCCTGTCTTATAGCATTTATCCCTGGAAGGAAGAGCCCCTGGACATTTCCCAACCTTTTTTTTTTCCCTTGATCTCTAAATAAACATCAGAAAGAAGCTCTTTGTATTCTATTGCCAGCAAAAGGCTTTTTGTTTCTGTGCCTTACAGCCAGAGATGCGATAATTGTAGGAAGACCTACAAAGATATGGATATAGAGAGGAGGTGCAGACTACTCCCCCACTATACCCCCACCTATAGCCAACTCTCCTTCCAACTTCTTCCAATTCCTCAGCTAGCTGTTAAAGTCCTGTAATGTTACTGCTCAGGGTCAAACTCCCCTGCCCTGCATGGCAGAAGGAGTTCCTCCTCAGCTACCTGATAATAAAACCTCTTGCAGTTTGCATTAGGTGTGGTTTTCTCTTGAGTCTTTGGGGTGCTGGGCAGCTCATCCTGGGACTTGAGTGGAGGCCCAGCTTTGGGGGTCTTACAGAGTCTTGGTGAAGTTGAGACTAGTTGTCTGAAAGAAGCAGAAACAAGAGGGAGCTGGAGCTACCTTGCCTGGAAGAGGTTTAGATCCACTGAGCTACATTGAAAGGATTCTCTCCAACCTGTTGAGCTGTCTGCTCTATTCTCCAGGTTCCCGTTTTTGTGGACCATAGTGGGGTGGGTTTGGTGGTGTAGCTGTCCCTGAGTCATTTCTGCTCCTGTAAGTAACCCCTCACACTTATTCCTGTAAGGAATCCCAGTAAAACTCATTCATCAACCAATTTGGAATTCAGCAACATTTATAGCATAACCAGTTCTAATTCCACCACAGTTAATGCAATAGCCAACATTTGGCCTTAATTATTACAGATTGATTATTTTTGCTTGTTTATTGTGTATAAGAATAACTCAGTGAAATTCTACCTTTCTCCCATATGGATTCAGTCCTTGAAATCCAGATGCCAGGGAGCAAAAAAAGAAATTTGACTTGCTGAGCCTTCTTGCCAGCTCTGATTTTGCCAACTTTAATGCTTATAGCAGAAACATGGCCTAAAGTCAAAATATTTGTATTTATTTATTCAAATTCATTTGTTCATTTAATATATTCGTGTGTGCCTATTCCCATGCCACAGTACACAGGGTTTTTGGGCATTGCGGTTTTTAGTGTCTTTTTTGGGGTTCTATTTTTTTTAAGGTTATTTTAGAGTTTTAGGTTTTTTTTTTTCATTAGTTTGTTTTATATTTTGTTTCTTTGTTTCATTTGTTTTTTTAGTAAGACTTCTTGAGTTCTCTTTAGAATTTTAGATTTTTCTTTAGGGTTTGTAAAGTTTTAATTATGTCTTTTAGGATTTTTTTTAAGGTTCTTTCATATAAAAAATAATTTTAGGGTTTCCTCAGTGTTTCAGGCAACTTTTTAAAGACATGTTTTTGTTGTTGGTTTTTTTTTTTTTTTGTTTTTTGTTTTGCTTTTACAATTTTTAAGGTCTTTTTAGGGTTCTTGAGATTTTGGGGAATTTTAGGGCATTTTTAAAGTGTTTTTAGAATTTTTAATGGTCTTTTTAGAGTTCCTGTTTTTTTGTTTGTTTGTTTGTTTTGTTTTGTTTTGTTTTGTATTTTTGTTTTTTTTTTGTTTTGTTTTGTTTGTTTGTTTAAGTATTTTCCGGTCTCCTTTCTGTTATGTCCAATGGCTTTAATCCCAGCATATGGCAGGCAGAGGCAGGCAGATTTCTGATTTCAAGGCCAGCCTTGTCTAAAAAGTGATTTCCAGGACAGGCAGAATTACACAGAGAAACACTGTCTTGAAAAACCATAAAAAGTATATAGATAGATAGATAGGTAGGTAGGTAGGTAGGTAGATAGATAGATAGATAGATAGATAGATAGATAGATAGATAGATAGACAGATAGATAGATAGATATAGATAGATAAGATAAGATACATAGATAAGATAGGTAGGTAGGTAGGTAGTTAGGTAGGTAGGTAGGTAGATGATAGGTAGAAAGGTAGATAGGTAGATAGATAAATATAAAGTATTTTAGGTTATTTTAAAAGCTTTTTAGGTCTCTTTTAGTGTTTGGTTAAAGATTCTAAAGTGTTTTAGGGTTTTCTTTTTTAAGATTTTAGGAGTCTTTTAGGGAGTTTTAAGTATTTTAGAGTTTTTAGGATGGGGGGCTTGAATGACAGGGATTTTATGTAGGGTTTTAGTTTTTTATGATTTAAAAATATTTCTGGATTTTTTGGGATTTTAGGGTTTTCTTGAGGTCTATATTTGGAGAGGGATGGATGTTTCTTGATTTCCTTTGAATTTTAAAGTATTTTAGGGTATTAGGGTCTTTTAGGGCTTTTAAAGGATTTTAGGATTTTTTTTTTAATTTCTATTTTTTTAAGGCTTTTGTTTTGTTTGTTTGTCATTGTTTATTTTATTTTATTTTTTAGAAATTTGGTATATTTTGTTAGGGCTTTAGGGTCATATATATATATATATATACATATACATATACATATACATATACATCATATACATATACATATACATATACATATACATATACATATACATATACATATACATATACATATACATATACATATACATATACATATACATATACATATACATATACATATACATATACATATACATATACATATACATATACATATACATATACATATACATATACATATACATATACATATACATATACATATACATATACATATACATATACATATACATATACATATACATATACATATACATATACATATACATATACATATACATATACATATACATATACATATACATATACATATACATATACATATACATATACATATATATATATATATATATATATATTTTCTTTTTTGGTTTTCTTGATTTTTTTAAACTTTCAGTGTTTTTTGGGTCTTTTGCAATTTTTATATTTGCCTCTCACCATTTGTTTATCTCAGATTTTTACTGGCCTTATTGTTTCTGACTGGATCCTGTTCCTCCAACGAGCTGATTATGAACTGGTTGTGGTGGAGCTTCCGGGAATCAAAGTTGTCGATGGTTGTGGGACTGGATCTGGAGCAGTGGCTCTGGCCCAGGCCGAGTTTTCGGCCAGAAGGAAAATGTATCTCTACCAGGGCAAGACAGATATGGTTTGCTTTCACTGGGCCCCTTGTGGTCCCAGGTAGGCACAGTATTGTGGCAAGTGGTATCTCATCTGTGAGCTTGGCTATGACAGACCTCCTAGTAGTCAAGATATCTCTGTATGTGGGAGGAGTTCTGGAGCACCAGCTCTGCTGCAGGGAAGAGTTGTGGCATCATGATAAAGTCTTATCCCTCTGGAATGATAAGACAAAAAAAGCTTTCCTTCTACTAGTTGCCTTGGTAATAGTGGTTGATCACAGCAATAATACAGCAATTGCTAACTCCCCTTTATGTTCATTATGATAAGTAATATATTAGGTTTTCTATCTTTCTGCAAGAGAATACTATCACTCAACCTTACACATGCACGAAATTATATAAAAATGGCCTCAAACCCGTATGAGAGCAAAACTATGTTAATTACCTTATTCCAAATCTGTGTTAACTCACCTAACAAAACACTCTCCTTCCATCCATTTTCCTCCAAATGCCTTGATTTCAGCTACTGCTACAAACACACCAGTAGTGACCCACCTGACAGGCCGAAAAGCCTAGACATGGTCCCGAGGCGAAAACTTCACGGAAACTTAATCTCCTGTATTCATGGTAACCTGTATAATGAATGTTCCAATGTCCTTGCTTTAGTCGGTAAATGGATCTGTGTGCTTTCCCTTAATATTGCTTTTTTGTAAGTGCCTCTAAGGATTGATTTTGACATATTGCTAAGTTAGATACCTCACCTAGGAATTCCTGTCCTAGGCATTCCTTGAGCAAACTATGGTCTTTGAATTCACCAAGGATGCTGCCTATTCAGTGACATTCAGATTTACCTCTAGTACTGTAAGAGAGATAATGAAAGAAATCAGGCATTACTATCTGTTCCACAGAGTTAGAATTCTCAGGGCAAACTACTACCATATGCAAGAATTTACTATTATCTAGGAATAAGAAAGGTTGTGTTATAAGAAGAAACCAGAATAGATAATTAGAACTATAGATATTTGAGCTTCAAACATACACAGGAATTTGCAATGACCTAGGGGCCCGAGGTATTATATGATAGACTAGAAGAGGAACTATTGCAAGGGCACAAAACCATTGCCTATGACTTCTAAGATTAAGCAAACCTTAGGGAAGGCTACTTTTGATCCCAGTTTTTAACATTGAATTTTATCCCAATTGGTCCCTGCCAGTCCTTTGTAGGCATTCCTCTATTTTGTGTAAAAGTCACTTATAAGACTATTGCTCCCTTTGAGACAAATTACATTCAGATCCACACTCCTTTGTGTCTTGTCTGTTTCTCAGCCTCTCTTCTTGTTAAATCCTTGCCCACCTTTACTCAGAATCCAAGATATGCCCATGGAGCAAGGACCCAAGTGAGGTTTGTCTGTGGCAAGCTACCTTTCAGTTGACTAAAATTATATCATATATATATATATATATATATATATATATATATATATATATATATATATATATATATATATATATATACACTCCAGCTCTATTCAGGTACCGCAGGAGAAGGCATTAGATCTCATTATGGATGGTTGTGAGCCACCTAGTAGTTACTGGGATTTGAAATCTGGACCTTCAGAAAAGCAGTCAGAGCGCTCAACCACTGAGCCATCTCACCGGCCCTATATACCACATTTCATCTATTAAGTTCATAATGGAAAAGAAACGATTCCATTTCCTAGCTATTGTGAATATTGCAATAAACATGCATTGAACATATATCAGATGTAGGACGTGGGATCTTTAAGTATTTGTCTTGGTGTGTGACAGCTAGACTATCTCATAAGTCTAGTTTTGAAAACCAGTGTACTAATTTACACAGTGCTGCCCATGTTTACATACCACCATGGATACATATGGGAGAGGAAGTAGTCAATTGATCCCCATTTGTAGAAAATGCAATCCTGTCCTTAATAGTTTCAACAGAAAACTTATATACAAACAGTTTCAGCAAATTGGAGTGATACAAAGTCACATTAAAAAATCAACATATTTATATATGCCATCAATGAACTTGCTGAGAAAGAAATAAAGGAAGTAAAAGCCAATTCCTAATAACATTTTTTTAAAAATAATAGGAGCTGGGAAATAGTTAAGGGGATATTGTGCTTGCCACACAAATGTGAGGAAAAGAGTTCAGATAACCCAGTACCCAGTGGTGAGTGAGTGTGTCTGCTCACCTATACTCTGAGCAGAGGAAGACTGGAAATCCTGGGTCAAGCTGCCTTGCTAGACAACCCAAACCCTGCTCAGTAAACAGAGTGAAAGTCATCAAATTACACAGCTTTAACATGTGGTCTGTACATGCACATGCACACACATGAACATATACACTTACATATATGTACAGCTTCATACATGAAAAAACATTATATATACATGCCATTAAGATCCACCTCCATTCTCCCTCATCCACTCTACACACACACAAACACTCACACACACACACACACACAGAGAGAGAGAGAGAGAGAGAGAGAGAGAAAGAGAGAGAGAGAGAGACAGAGACAGAGACAGAGAGACAGAGAAAGATAGACAGAGACACAGAAAAACAGAAAGACAGAGACTGAGAGAAAGAGAGAAGGGATGAGGAGGAGTCATAAGAAGATAAATTGTAAGAAAACATTAAGACAGGACAAACAAGAGTGTCTTACTTTTCCACAAAACTCTGCTAGACGAAATAGCATAAAAGCACAATGGTGTCATCAATACAGCTCCAGTCATGAAAAAGAAAGTACACCAAGGCCCTATTAAATATCCAAACCAACATTTTGTTTGACTGACTTCCAGTGTCAAGCTTTTAACATGCCAAATGTCAAAAGATATTAATTTAGTTTACAAAAAGACTTGGTCTTATGTCTTTCCTGGTCATTCAGTTGTTTGTTCATGTAAGAGAATAAACTTAAGAAAAGGAATAGATTTTAAAAGCTTTATTAAAGAATATTAATTACTGTGTTAAATGCTACAAACCTATTCAGTTATTTTCATTATTACATTTACAATGAATAAAAGTCATTTTATTTGAACATTATAATGCTGTTATTAATAATGATATGTTTAAAAACATATCCAATATTTAGAAAAATTCACAGAAAACTTTTCAAAACATAAGTCAAGTAATCACCTTCATAGATTTAATTTCAAAGTGAAAAATTGAACTTTCTTTTCAATATCACCATGCTTAAATCAAGCATTTCTCCATTTATAAACCACTACTCATTTTGCCTTTATAGATTATCTGAAAGAAACATAGTAACAGTAACTTAAATCCAGAAAGCTATTTTGTTCTGACATTAAGATTGCACAGCTAATTCTCAAAATGTGTATATTATCTGAATCGATACATATAATTTCCTACCCATTTTACCATGCAGCAAGTTCTTCATGCCTAGCAGGATTGTTCTGTTACTTAAATTCAATGTTTTCAGAGATAGCAAAAGACCAACTAGAAATTCAGATAAGAATAGTTAATACAGAATTAGCCAGGAATACAAGTTACCCCAGATTGTAGGAGAAGAGTGGATATTCTGACAGCAAATAGCTTTTAAATATAAACTCCTGAGATAAGTTGGAGTTAAAAAAAAAAGAGAGGGGGTGGTAAAGCATTCAAGAATTCCAAGAAGAAAGAACTTATGGCATAGCACTGAGGCAATGGCACAAGGAAATAACTGGTTGATAGAAAGTGTCCCTGAGTTTCTGAATGATGCAAGCCTTTATTGCTGCATAGCCAAAGGGAAACAGAAATCCTTCACAAAAATCAAAGAGAGGAGCCAATAAACACCTTTCATCCAGCAAGATCAAAAACTGCTCTTAGAAAACTGGCAAAGTGTACAAAACAGGCAAAAAAAGTTTCTGTGTCAGTAAAGTAGGATCTTCACTTATAGCCTCAATTTTACACTTTCTCAGTGTACCAATTTCTATAAAACATGACCTTTCAAAGAATCAGCTTGACTAAGTGTTTAATAAACAATCCTGTGCAACTATATTCCAGCTGCATCATTGGACATAAACTGAATTTTCCATGTGTTGCCACTGATGTGAGCCATTATCCTGTTGTGCTTCAGGAGATTTATATGACCTTCAACAAGCAATCCAAATATGAAAATGAATAAGAACCCAACTTGCTAACTGTGACAGACAAAACAATTCTTTAAGGCCACTAGTGCTACATTCAGGAGTCCAACTTTGTCTGTGTTCTGAATCTAGTCAAAAACAGTTAAAATATTGGAAATAAAACTTGCATCTGCACTATAAATAGATTACTGTTTTGCCCTTATTCTCTGAACAATAACATGTTAATTGCACAGTAATATTTCAGTAAGTATTAGTCATTCAGAGATGTCTTTCAGCATCCAGTTAGACTCACAGTTGTCACAAATTTATCTAGGAGAGTTCGTTTTTAAAATACAGAATAATATCTGTGATATCAATTCCATGCATTCTTTGCTCTATTCAAATACTATCACCAGTTCTTTCCCTAGCAAGTATGCCAGTGTTTGTCTATCCCCATAGCCTCTGAGGAGGAATTGTATGGATAAAACTTACCCATTCATTTATGAGATGGAAACTGACGTCACTGAAAATCTCACTGACTACCACAGGTTATAGGGATCTATCCTGGTGTAAAATGGACTTGAGATCACAGCCTCCTAAGAACATGTCCATTATTTCATATCATGCTCTGACTTCAACAATTCCTTGTCATGACCCCTTAGAGTGGGCACCAGACCAGGTAGCACTCTGAACCCTAAAGAAGAGAGTCCTCGGGGTCCTTCCTCATTCAGAAACTTTGGACGATTGCCGTGCTACCTGAAGCCGAACTGCAAAGTGAGGCAGCCTAGGATTGGCCAGTGCAAGAACAAGGACAACCAATCTACAGGTTCCAGATTGGCCTGTGCAGGCAAGAGGGTAGCCATTATCTAGGCTCGGGACAGGCCCGAGAAGGCATGAGGACAGCCGTTCTCAAAATTTGCTTGATTCCTGAGGCCACTGTTACTTATATTCTGTGCGATTTGCCTTACGATATGTCCAAAATTTTCAGGAGAGAGCATCACTCTTAAAGGATGCTGCTTCATTGTTTCTTTCTGCAAGTCACCATTGGCAAGTCCATTCCTTGCCCCTTTAAGGGTCAGTCGCCCATTTCATGTTTCTTGAACAATTTTCTTAATGATTAAATGGCAAGACATGTGGAGAGATGGCAGCGAGCCTCAGCACAGACTTGACCCTATGACCACAGACCACAGGTTTCCCTGCTTCTAGAGCCTGGTACTGCCTTCAGTGTCGCCCAAAGAAAGGTGATACCCTACCCCAATCGGGGAATAGCCTGGGGCCCACTTCACTGACCCCCAGCTGTATTTAACACCTTAAGCCAACAGGGGAAGCATTTGACCAGCAGAGACCCGAAGGACTTTGTGCCTCCAGGGCTCCTTATACAGAAACGGCACAAGTTCAGGTGCCTAAAGCCCTATGAAGACCACACATTCAAAAAAATCTGATGCTCATGTTGCAGACGAGCTACAGAAACCCAAAGCTCTTATAAAGCGTTTAGCCATTTACACGACCCTGGGCCCTCTGAAGGAGCTAAAAGAGAACAAAAAAAAATGATCAGTTACACTTTCTCTGATGTTTCCTGAGTTCATGAGTAACCCACTGAGCAGGGTACCAGACAATCTGTTTTACCACCTTCCACCAGAAAATGAGTGGCCTCATCTGCTGTGTCCATGCATAGATAGGTGAAAAGAAGCCAGCCTATGTCCACTGGGTTTGAAGAACCTAGGGATTTTGACCAGTCGGGTGCCAGAGTGCCTGCAGCATCTTCCAAACACAGGGCTGGAGATACCAGTCACAAATTCAAAGAAGATAACACAGTGCCTGGGCCATCGTCTGCTGGACAACATGGACAGGTAATTTCCCCACACATTCAAGGTTCCCTACACCCTTCCCAATCTAACCAAGGAGATCTGGGATCTTCAAATTCTCAGGGCAGGTCCTTATGCACCAAAAAGTTTTGAGAACTAACGCAAAGTTTCCAAGACTCTATGGGACATTGCACATCTGCCCAGGCATCCCATAGACTTCCCACGTGTGCTTAAAAGAAATTCATAAATGCCTCCTCTTCCAGAAGGAGTTCAAAAGTTTGTTCCCTACCCTACATAACTGTATTCTTTCCAATTCTCCTCCAAAGCATTTTGGAGAAGAACTCTCTTGTCAAGCAACAGGCCCCATCAGACAAAGAGGGCTCCAAACCTTCTTCGCCTAACGGTAATGTCAGTGATGTCTTATTAGTCCCTAATGCATCAAGTCCCACCTCCTCTTCCCAGGAGAATTCAACATGTTTGACAGATGCCAAGGCGGGGCAGAGAGCTAAGTCCTCTCAAAATGACAGCCAAAGATGTTCCCTTTCTCCCCCAAAGTGCCATATGCAATCTGCTTTTAGTAAAATGAGTTTGAGAGCGGACCCTGCTGAACAAGGGGGTTTCAAAACTTCCCCATTAAACCAAGAGGGATTTCAAAGTCATTTATCATTATAAAATGGGCTCATGTCATCTCTTACAGTAAAAGGGAATTAAATGCACAACTTCCTAAGTGAGCCTCACATAGCTCATACCTGCCCAAGCAGAGAGAAAAAAATTCCACAAGGAGCTCAAGTACTTTGCCATTCATGGAATTGCACTTGAGTGTTCCACACATACTCAAGATGTGGTAGAATCACTTAAGTCCTCCAAAGGGACTCTACTTTACTTCTGCACAAAGTGAACTAGAACCATAGGCAACTTCCCCAGGGGTTATGATAAATTCTCATTCTGTCAGGGGGCCAAGAAGATTATCCCCCTCTATGGAACAGATTCAAAGACAGTTCTTAAGTTTTCTCTACCACAGAAAGGAAGATTATATCATTCTCCTGCTATGAAATGTGACACAAACATTGTCATTCTAGTAGAAGACTGAAAGATGCTCTGTCCAAACAATGGGTCTTCAGAAAGTCCTGATCTGATCAAGAATTATTCAGATATCTCTTATCAGCCAAAAGAGCCCTCTTGATTTGTCAGCAGGCCCCAAACACCTGAGAGATTATTCCAAAACACTTCCAGTGAGCTAAACAATTTCAATATTTGTCGTAGAATACACAACTAAGAGGATATCACCCTCTCAGCTGCCACTAGGCACACTAGAGGCTGTGAAGAATTCCCCATATATGTCCAAGTTTCTAGGATTTCCAAAACCTGTACAGGACTCTCTGCATACTACTCTATCACATAAAGGGACTGTAGGACAGGATAAATCTACAGAAGAGAGTTCTAGCCACAGTCCCATCTTTAGAAATGGCTCATGGATATGATACATCTTCAAAAGATGTTCTAGGACAGATCCCATCTGTAAAGAAGGTTCTGGGTCCAATCCTATGTGAACATGGTGCTATCGGATGTGATTTGCACGCACAGGAGTCTGTAGCATCCTGTACAGCCCAAAGAAGGGAATTCCATGTATTCTACCTGTGCACAAGAATTCATATGATCTCCCCAAACTTCACAGGAGACTATGAGAACTTCTCTATCTCTCAAGAGGATCAGCCCTCTTCTCCAAATACACATTCTTATCCACCTGCACAAGGGCTGTTGGTCCTTCTCCATGCCTGCATAAGTCTCCATAATATATTCCAAATGCCTGAAAAAGCTCTGGATTTTACTTCATCTTCCAAAGGGCCCTTGGAACCTGTTTGCCCATCAAGTAGTCTATGACACCTGAAATATCTACACAGAAGTTGTTATCCAATTCTCTAGCTGAAGAAACTTTTCTTGGAACTTCCACTGTTACACAAGGAGGTCTAAAAATTTCACTAAATGCCCATGAGGCTCTTAGACCTTTTACACATGTCCATGAAGCTCTAAGAGAGGCCACATCTACGCAGGTATCTCTAGGGCCTTCTCCTAATTCTGAAGCTATTGTCAAGACTTGTACATATACACAAGGAAATTTAGACCTTCACCATCTGTGCAAAAGGTCATATGTCTATCATATCTGAACAGGGTGCTTTACAATTATTTCCATCTACCCTAGAGTGTTTATTTTCCTTGTCTTGTCTGGTTGAAAGCAGTAGACATTTGCCCTCTACCAAAGTGATCCACAGGCATCCAGTTTCTAGGAATTAAAAAAAAAACAAAAAAACAAAAAAAAAAAAACAAAAAAAAAACAAACAATCAAACAAAAAAACCAGGTTAATTGTTGATCCTTCTGAAATAGGACACTTCAGAAATTCTGTTAAAAGGTAATACTTGCATCATGTCCTGCTGAAAAACAAACAAACAAAAAAAAAAACATCAAAAGCTACAACTATTCCTCAGGTGAGTCCCACAACATCTCTATCCAAAATACCTTGAAATGTTCAACAAATGACCAAGGGACTGTGGAAACTTTCTTGTCTACCCAAGAGCATGTTGCCCACTTACATACCTTATAAACAGACTCTGCATTCTTCAATATCTACACTAGGGTATTTCCATTTGCAAAGAAATGTTGAAATGTCATCACTGGCACAAGGAACACTAGAGTCTTTATATCATCCCACAAGGAAAGGTACAAAATACAAATCAGAATAAGACATTCTGTGACAGTCTATATCACCACGGGGGACTGTAGAACCATCACAAAGTAATACAAGGGCTTTAGGATCTACTCAACATGCTCATGGGAAGGCTCAAATATTTCCATCTACTCAAGGAACTGAGAAACATTCTTTGTCTCTTAGAGGGGCTATGGGACTACCCAAATCTGAAACTAGGCCCTAAAAAATTCACCATCTGAACCAGGACCTGAGAAAATTTTCAGTTTTTTTTTTTTTTTTTTTTTTTTTTTTTTGGGGAAGTCTTCTACACGTTCTCTATTTTTGTAAGATACCCTGTGACATCTACCATTTGATACAGAGGTTCTTACATCTTCTCCATCTAACCAGGGGACTAAGAAAACATTGTTATCTTCCAAAGGGAATGTGAAACCTTCATCAACTGCAACACATGCTCAGAAACCTCCATGCACAATGACGGGAACTTTAACAAATGTCAGATGTAACCAAGGGCCTCTAGAAGATTCTGTTCCTGTCCAGGTGAAGGAGGGATTTTTACTTCTATCTCAGGAATTCTAAGAGCATTCAGCACCTTTCCAAAAGAAGCTATGGTACTTGTCACACATGGTAGAATCTCTAGATACCTTGCCATCTTTCCATGGGACTACAAATCCTCTGCCTTCTACAGAGGTTATGTGACCTCCCAAATCTGAACCTAGGAAGTCAGAAACATCTCCATCTGAAAAAAATTCTTCATCCACCAGGAAAACTAAAAAAAAAAAAAAAAAAAAAAAAAGAAAGAAAAACAAACAAACAAAAAACAAAAACAAAACAAAACAAACAAACAACAACAAAAAAAACATTGTTATCTTCCCAAGTGACAGTGAAACCTTTGTCTTCTGTACCATGTGCTCAGAAATTTCCACAAATTACATCAGGTACTCCAACAACTGTGAGATGTAAACAAGCAGTTCCAGAATATTCTATACCTTTCCAGGAAACTTTGGATTTTTTGCTGACGATTCCCGAGGTTTCTAGAACATTCAGCATCTTTCCAACAGAAGCGAGGGAACTAGTCAACATGGTAGAATCTCAGGATACCTCACCAATATTCCAAAGTACTACAGGCCCTTTGCCACATCCCTCAAGTCATACAGGATATTCACAACCTGACCAATGATCTCAGGAGAATTCTTTAGAAGTCCCAAGGGATCTAGCACCTTTGAAGTCTACCAAATTTTCATATCTGTTGAGGCATGTCTAGGCCTTTCACTATATGCTCAACAGTCTATCCAGCAGTCATCATCTTCCCAAAAGATTCTGGGAACCTCAGAGTGTGCCAAGTGTATTCATTAACATTTTTCTTTCGTCTCAGGTTCTTTGGGAATGTATTCATGTGTCCTATGGATGACAGGAACATTGCTACAAGTCCCAAAGCCTATTGGACATTCCTCACCAATACAAGCATGTCAATCCCCTCCACCATCTATGAAAAGAAACTGTGACAACTTGTATTCACAAGCAACTCTTGTAGCATAAATCTCTCCATTGTTCTCACCATCTACTCAGGTGAATGGACAAGCTTACCTCAATCAAGAATCTACTTTGGGACAGCCCATAGCTGCCCAGGGAGTTCAACAACTTTTGTTGTCCAGCCCAGGTTATAAAGAAAGTGACAAGCAGGAAATAGGATTTTTTCCATCTTACCAAGTACTTCTGGGAATTTCCTTACCTGCAGAGGGAATGGTAGGATCATGACCATCTGTACAAAGGGTTCTGGGAACTTCCCTATCTGTCCAAGAGTCTCTGTTCACACCCAAACAAGAACCTGTAGGTACTCTGCATCTCTAACAAAGTCTTTCAAATATCAATCTACACACTAGAGGGCTCTCAAATTTTTTCCATGTGCTCAACATACAATGTTCATCATGTTCCCCACACTAATGAACCTCTCCTTTCTAGCCAGAAAAATCAGAAGAAATTTTTATATTTGCCAGGTTATCCAGAACACTACCTATCTGCACCAGATGGTCAGGGGCATATAATACCTACTCGAGTAGCTGTAATACTTTTGCTTACTTCTCAAGGGCACAAGAAAAACTTAACAATTGCAATGGAAACTTTGCATTTTCAAAGTTCTTTGTCATCCATTCAAAGGAATCCATTACCTTTGTCAGATTCCATAGGTATATTGGAATTAAGACAATGTAAACACACAGAGACTTTTTTGGACCCTTTGCCTCAAGTGAAGAAGGATGCCAGATCTTCTAAATCTGCTTTCCCTACTGTAGGAAATTAGTCACCATCACCTCGAGAACCTGTGAGACATTCATCTTTTCCTAAAGGAGGTATAGAAATGCTCTCAACTGGTCTAGGGAATCTATTACCTTTGCAATCAATCCAGGGGCCTTTGACACTTTATATCTCAGCCCAGACAATGACACATAACTCAGGATCTGCCAATGGGGTTGTACTGCATTCAGCTTCTTCCCCAGCAGTTTCAGAAAGAAATGAATATTCTCCATTTACCCAAGGGACTTCAGAAAGTTCCAAAAGATCTGGATTGCATCTGGATCTTACTACATCACTACCGGTAACACAATCATCTTCAAGATTTGAACAAGGAATTGTGGAAACTTGCTTATCTGAACAAGGGACTAAATTTAAAGAAACATCTATAGGGTTGTATGCTTATGCTCAGGATACTATGGGGCATTCTTTATCTGCACAAGCCACAGTATGAAAGTCCATGTCTGCAAAGCAGACTTGGAAACTTTGGCTACCACTACAGGACCTTTGGTGTCTACACAAGTGACTCTTGTAGTCTCAGAGTCATTGTCATCTGATCAGAGGCCTCTGGGAATTTATTTAACTTCAACGGGAACTCTAGGCTCTTCGTCTTCCATAGAGGCTTTTGGAATATCCCTTTCTGAGCAAGGGTCTCTAAAACAGTCCACATCAAAATTAGGGTCTGTAGAAACTGTGACATCTTCTCCAAAGACTGTGCATCATCCAACATATTGCCAGGAAGCTATGAGATTTTCTCCTCTTTCTAACATTTTGGACAAAAATCCCCAGCTTTTTCAAGGTTCATTGGTCTGTTCCTACCTCGCCAGAAATCTCAAAAATCCATTTCATCATTCATCACGAGATGTAACATACTCATCATCTGTACTAGGTACTCAGGATCACCCTCTTTCTAGTCCAGAGTTTCAAGGATATTTTCTGACCTCTCTAAAGTCTAAGGAATGTCCCACAGCTGCAAAGAGAACTTTGACTATGCAAATTTCTTTGTCATCCATCCAAAGGTATGTAGAACCTTTGGCAGAATCCACAAGGATATTGGGAATGGGACAATGTAAAGACACAGAGACTACTGTGGGCCCATTGCCTCAAGTAATGAAGGATATAGAAACTTCTCCATCTGCTTTGCCAATTCTATGAACTTTGCCACCATCACCTCAAGAACCTGGTAGACATTCATCTTTTCCTAAAGGTGGTGCAGAAATATTTCCATCTGGTCCAGAAATTCTAGGACATTTGCAATCAGCCCTGGGGCCTCTGGCACTTTCCATCTCAGCCCAGGCAATGACACATCACTCAAGGCCTACTGACAGGGTTCTACTGCATTCAGCTCCTTGCCCAGCTATATCAGAAACAAATGAATATGCTCCATCTTTCCGAGAGACTTCAGACACTTACAGATGTGCTGGACTGCATCTGAATCTTACTACATAGCTACAGATGACACCATCATCTTTGAGATCTGAGTAAGGAACTGTGGGATTCTTGTCTATCAGAAGAAAAGTGTCTGAAAGTGACTAAATCTAAAGAAAGTACTATAGGGTATTCCACATCTGCTCAGGCCACAGAGGGGCATTCTTTATCTGCACAAGCCATAGTAGGGAAGTACATATCTGAACAGTTGCAATTGGAAATTTGCCTGTGCAAAGTTCTTTGTCTGGGCACACTGTGCAGACTGTGAGAACTTTGCCTCCCACTCCAGGACCTTTGGGGTCTACCAAATATACTCAGGTGCTACCAGGATCTGTGTCATCTGATCAGAGGCCTCTGTGAGTTTCTTTAGCTTCACAGGGAACTCTAAGTTCTTCATCTTCCCAAGAGGCCTTTGGAAATTTCTGTTCTACCCAAATGTCTCTAAAACTGTCCACATCTAAACAAGGGACTGCACAAAATGTTTTATCTGCTCAAAATAGTTTGAATGCTCCAACTTCTTTGCAAACAGATATGGGATTTTTTCCAACTTACTAACATTTTGCATAAAGATTCCCAGCTTTCCCAAAAAACACTGGAATTTCCCCACCTAGTCAGAAATGTCAAGTATCCATTTGTCCTTCACCATCATATGGAGGACATTTCACACCTCTACTAGGTGTTCAGGAGCATATTGTACCTATGTGGTTTTAGAAGCTTTTCCATCTTTTCAAAAGCCCAAGAAAATTTTCAGGACAGAAGAGGGAACTTTGCACATACAAAGTTATTTTTTCTTCAACCATATAAATCTGGAAAATTCAACAGGTTTCACATGGATATTGACACACACACACACACAAAAAAAAAAAAAGACTCACAGAGTAGTTTAGGGCATTTGCCTTGAGTGATAGAGGATATAGAACCTTCTCATTCAACTTCAGTGACTCTATGAACTTTGCCACCATCACCTCCAAAAACTTTTAGACATTCATATTCTACCCAAGGATGTGCAGAGACTTTCCCATTTGGCTAAGGGTATCTAGCACCTCTGAAATTTACCCAGGGGCCTCTGAAACTTTCTATCTCATCATAGGCAGTGATGAATACATACCAATGATATGAATGTTCTTCTAATTCTCTAGGTCTTTCCTCCTCAGAACAAGGGACTCCAGCATCTTCAGATTCTCCTCTTGGAGGTGTGAGTCCCTGCCTCTCTGCACAGGAGACCTTATGTCTTTCCACATGTCCACAAAGGTCTACCCAAGATTCTACATGTTCCAAAGGCTTTTAAATCCTTCTTTACATAAACAAGGTATAGGAACTCAGTCCACATCTACATACTATACAGTAGAAGACTCACCAACTTCCCAGCTGTGTCAGGGATATACTGACCCTGCTCCAAATAAAGCAAGGACTTTTAGATCTATCCAAGGACCTCTGAGTATTTCAGGAACTGCATAAGGCTCTATAGAACCTTTGCCATCTCCCCTGGGGACTCTAGGATATTCATCATTTGCATCAGGTGGACAATCTTTTTCAACAGCTACCCCAGGACATGTGATATGCAGTGACTCACCAGTGTAACTTGCAATTTCTGTCCATCTTAGTTCCTCACTTTTTTCCTTAAGCATTTTGAATCCATTCATTTACACATAATCACTCTAAACCTACAGAGGGGTCTTAAACTTCATGCTACAGACCAAATTATTATTTGATTACTCCACAAATGGTCCAACAAACAGATCCATATGCTTCAGATGCTTCAGGATCTACTCATTTTTCCAAAGGAGTCATGGTAATTTCTTTATCTGGACAGGGAACACTATGACCTGTATCATCTGCCCTAGAATCTTTGACAATGCCCTCATCTGCTCAAGTGAATCAGAACCTTCTTTATCTATTCTAGAAGTTGTAGGCCCATGCCTGTCTTCTACAGGAAAATCTGGAAGCTTGTCATGTACAAAAAGCAAGCCAGGAATAGCGAATGTTTCTCCAGGAGCTTTGGAAATTTCACTATCTACCATAGTGAGTCTAGGGTTTCCTTTATCTGTCCAATTGGATTTGAGTGATACAACCTGGATTTTTTTCCTCAGAGACTTTCTCTGTATGCCCATGGTATAGTAGAACTATCAACACCTGCACAATGACCTTCAGACACTTCCTTTTTATCACAAGAGACCCAAAAACCCTGTTTGGAAAAAGAGGCTTTAGGTTATTCACCATCTGATCCTAAAGATCTTGGACTTTTTGCCGAGAACAAATTATAAACATGGCCATGTATGCAAAACCATTCAGATATAACACCTGTCACCAAAGAGATCATAGCATCTTTGTCATCCATGCAAGATACTCTCAGATAGATGGGTGGATGGATGGATGGATGGATGGATGGATAGATGGATGGATGGGTGGATGGATGGATGGATGGATGGATGGATAGATGATAGATAGATAGATAGATAGATAGATAGATAGATAGATAGATAGATGGATAGATAGATGAGATAGAAGAGATAGATGAGATAGATAAGATAGGCTGAGAGGTAGAGAGGTAGATAGGTAGATAGATAAAATATACTAAATATAAAGCACTTTAGGTTATTTTAGAAAGCTTTTTAGGGCTTTTTTAGGGTTTGTTTAAAGATGCTAAGGTTTTTGAGGGTTTCCTATTTTTAAGGTTTTAGGTATCTTTATGGTGTTATAAGTATTTTAGAGTTTTTACAATTTTAGGGGGGATTGAATGACTTAGGGACTTTATGTAGGGTTTTAGTTTTTTATGATTTTTAAAATAATTTTGGATTTTGGGGGGTTTTAGGGTTTTTTGGGGTTTATTTTTTGGGGGGTTGGATGTTTCTTGAATTCATATGGATTTTAAGGTATTTTGGGTTATTAGGATTTTTTAGGGCTTTTAAAGAATTTTAGGATTTTTTTTAAACCTTCTATCTGTTTTGTTTTGTTGCTGTTGTTTGTTTCTTTTTGGCTTATGGGTTTGTTAAAGGTTTTAGTTTTTTTGGGGGGGCTCTTTTTAGAGTTCTAGAAATGTGTTTGTCTTTTTTTTTTAATTTTGGGATATTTTGTTAGTGTTTTATGTTCTTAGTTTTAGAATTTAAATGTATATAGTTTTCTTTTTTAGGGTTTTGTTGATTTTTTAAAGCTTTCAGTGTTTTTTTGGGTCTTTTCCAATTTTTCACTTGCCTCTTGATATCTGTTTATCTCAGATTTTAACTTGGCTTATTGTTTCTGACTGGATCCTGTTCCTTGTATGAGCTTCTGTACTGGTTGGGATTCAGCTACCAGGAATCAGGCTGTCTAGGGTTGTGGAATGGGATCTTGAAAAGTGGCTCTGGCACAGGCCAAGAAGTGGGCCAAAAAGAAGATGTGTCTGTAGCAGGGCAAGACAAATAGGTTTTGCCTGCACAGGGACCCTGGAGGTCCCAGGTAGTCCAGGTATTGCTGCAAGGGGTATCTCATCTGTGAGCTTGGCTATGACAGATCTGGTAGTCAAGGTATCTTTGTATGTGGGAGGAGTTCTGGAGCCCCAGCTCTGCCTCAGGGCTGAGTTGTGGCATCATGACGAAATCTTATCTCTCTGGAATGATAAGACAAAAAAAGCTTTCCTTCTACTAGTTGTCTTGGTAATAATGGTTTATCACGGCAATAATACAGCAATTGCTATACACCATTTTATATTTTTTATGATATGTATTCTACTTTGTTTTCTATCTTTCTCCTAGATAATAATATCACTCAACCACACACATGCATGAAAATATATAAAAATGATCTCAAACCCGTATGAGAGCAAACCTATGTTAATACCCTCATTCCAAATCTATGTTAACTCACCTAACAAAACACTCTCCTTCAATCCATTTTCCTCCATGCCTTGATTTCAGCAACTGCTACAAACACACGAGTAGTGACCCACCTGACAGGCCAAAAAGCCTAGACATGGTCCTGAGGCGAAAAATTCATGGAAATTTAGTCTCCTGTATTCATGGCAACATGTATAATGAATGCTCCAGTGCCCTTGCTTTAGTCGGTAAATGGATCTGTGTGCTTTCTCTTAATATTGATTTATTGTAAGTGCCTCTAAGGATTGGTTTTGACATATTGCTAAGTTAGATTCCACACATATAAATTCCTCTCCTAGGCAGTCCTTGAGCAAACCATGGTCTTTGAATTCAGTAAGGATGCTGCCTATTTGGGTACATTCAGATTAACCTCTAGTATTGTAAGACAGACAGTGAAAGAAATCAGGCATTACTAACTGCTACATAGAGTTAGAAATCTCAGGACAAACTACCATATGCAAGAATTTACCATTATCTCGAAATAAGGAATGTTATGTTATAAGGATCAAGCAGAATAGATACTTAGAACTATAGATAGTTGAGTTTCAACCATGCACAGGAATTTACAATGGCCTAGGGTGGAGGGGTACTATATGATAGACTAGAAGAGGAACCATTGTAAGGGCATGAGACTCTTGCCTATTGCTTCTAAGATTAAGCAAACCTTGGAGGGGGGCTGCTTGTAATCACAGTTGTTAACATTGAATTCTATCCCAATTGGTCCCTCCCAGTCCTTTGTAGGCATTCCTCTATTTTGTGTAAAAGTCACTTATAAGACTAGTGCTCGCTTTGAGACAAATTACATTCAGATCAACCCTCTGTTTGGTCGTGTCAGTTTCTCAGCCCCTCTTCTTGGCTAATTCTTGCCTACCGGTACCCAGAACCCAAGTTATGCCAATGGATCGAGGACCTAAGTGAGGTTTGTCTGTGGCAAGCTACTTTTCCTTTTACTAAAATTACATCATATATATATATATATATATATATATATATATATATATATATATATATATATATATATATATATATGTGTGTGTGTGTTTTGTGTGTGTGTGTGTGTGTGTGTGTGTGTTTATGTGTATGTGTATGTGTTTGTGTATATGTATATACATACACATATACATCAATACATATACATATATATACATTATACACATATACACACATACATATACACATATATATATGTGTGTGTGTTTGTGTGTGTGTACATATGATATATATGTACAGCTTCATACATGAAAAAACATTATACATACATGCCATTGAGATCCACCCCCATTCTGTTTCAGCCATTCTACACACACACAAACACTCACACACACACATACACACACAGAGGGAGAGAGAGAGAGAGAGAGAGAGAGAGAGAGAGAGAGAGAGAGAGAGAGAGAGAGAGAGAGAGAGAGAGGGACATGGAGACTTGGACAGAGATGGAGACAGAGACAGACAGAATAAATTTGGAAATCACCAAGACAACAGTGGATTTTTCTATTACACATTGTAATAAGTTAAACCAATAAAAGCATATTTGTGAAAATGCTCTAAGGAATCTTATTGCTTTGTACTCTGACAAAGAAAATGAACAGAATTTAAAAGCTTTATTAAAGAATATTAATTACTGTGTCAAATGCTACAAACCTACTATTCAGTTATTTTCGTTATTAAATTTACAATGAATAAAAGTCATTTTGTTTGAACAACTTTATACTGCTGATATTAATAATGATATTTTTAAAAATTCACAGAAATCTTTTCCAAACACAAGTTAAGTTATCATCTTCAGAGATTTAATTTCAAAGTGAAAAATTGTAATTTCTTTTCAATATTATCATGCTTAATGCAGACATTTCTTCATTTATAAACCACTACTCATTTTGCCTTTATCGATTATCTGAGTGAAACATAGCAACTGTAACTTAAATTAAGAAAGCTATTTTGTTCGGACATTAGAAATGTGAAGCTAATTCTCAAAAGGTATATATTATCTGAATTGATACTTATAATTTCCTACCCATTTTACCATGCAGCAAGTTCTTCATGCCTAGCAGGATTATTCTGGTACTTAAATTTAATGTTTTCAAAGATGTAAAAAGACCAACTGGAAATTCAGAAAAGCACAGTGAATACAGAATTATCCAGAATACAAGTTACCCCCTATTGTAGGAAATGAGTGGATATTCTGACAGTAAATGGCTTTTAAATATAAACTACTGAGATAAATTAGAGTTAAACAAAGAAAAGGGGTGCTAAAGCATTCAGGAATTCCAAGAAGAAAGAACTTATGGCATAGCATTGAGGCAATGACACAAGGAAATAATTAGATATTAGAAAGTGCCCCTGTGTTTCTGAATGATGCAAGACTTTATTGCTGTGTAGCCAAAGGGAAACCGAAATCCTTCAGAAAAATCAAAGAGAGGAGCCAAATAAACACCTTTCATCCAGCAAGATCAAAAACTGCTCTTAGAAAACTGGCAAGGTATGCAACAGGCAAACAAAGTTTCTGTGTCAGTAAAGAAGGATCTTCACTTATAGCCTCAATTTTACACTTTCTTAGTGTATCAATTTCTATAAAACATGACCTCTCAAAGAATCAGTTTAACTAAGGGTTTAATAAATCATTCTGTGCAACTATATACCGGCTGCATCATTGGACTCAAACTGAATGGTCCATGTGTTGCCACTGATGTGAGCCATTTGCCTGTTGTCCTTCAGGAGAATTATATGACCTTCAACAAGCAATCCAAATATGAAAAAGTAATAGGAACCTAACTCACTAACTGTGACAGACAAAGCAATTGTTTAAGGCCACAAGTGCTTTTTTCAGGATTCCAACTTTGTCTGTGTTCTGAATCTAGTCAAACACAGATATAAGTATTTGAAATAAAACTTTCATTTGTACTATAAAGAGATTACTAAAGTTCTGCCCTTATTCTCTGAACAATAGCATATTAATTGCACAATAATGATATTGCAGTAAGTATTATTTAGTAATTTAGAGATGTCTTTCAGCATCCAGTTATCACAGATTTATCTAGGAGAGGTTTAAAATTCGAAATAATATCTGTGATATCTATTCCATGCATTCTATGTTCTATTCAAATATTAACACCTGTTCTTTCCCTAGCAAATATGCCAGTGTTTGTTTAGCCCCATAGCTTGTGAGGAGCAAGGGTATGGATAAGCCTTTCCCATTCAGTTATGAGACAGAAACAAACATCACTGCAACACTCACTGATGACCTTAGGTTAGAGGGATCTATCCTGGATTAAGATGGACTTCAGAGCATAGTCTCCTAAGAACACCATGTCCTTAATTTCCAACCATGCTTTGCCTTCAACAATTCCTTGTCATGAACCCTTAGAGTGGGCACCAAACCAGGTAGCACTCTGAACCCTAAAGATGAGGGTCCTCTGGGTCCCTCCTCATTCAGAAATTTTGGATGATTGCCCTGCTAATATGAGGTAGCTCAGGACTGGCCAGTGCAAACAGGAGGACAGCCAAACTGCACGCTCCAGATTGGCCTGTGCAGGCAAGAGAACAGCAATCATCTAGGCTCGGGAATGGCCTGAGAAGGCTTGAGGACAGCCTTTCTCAAACTTTACTTGATTTCTGAGGCCACTGTAACTTATATTCTTTGTGATGTGCCTTCTTATATGTCCACAATTCTCAGGAGGGATGCTGCATAAGCGTTTCTTGTTACAAGTCACTTTTGCCAAGTACATTCACTGTCCCTTTAAGGGGCAGTCATCTATTTAATGTTTCTTGAACAATTTCCTTAATGATCAAATAGCAAGACATGTGGAGAAATAGCAGTGAGCCTCAGCCCAGACTTGACACTATGACCACATACCACAGGTTTCACATCCTCCAGTGCCTGGAACACCCTTAAGTGTAGTCCAAAGAATAGTGATACCCTACCGCAACTGATTTCACAGCCTCCATAGCCTTGGACTCCCTTCACTGTCCCACAACTGGATTTTACACCTTAAACTAACAGGGGAAGCAGTTGGCCAGCAGAGACTCGAGGGATTTTGTGACTCCAGGGCTCCATATACAGAATCGTCACAAGTTCAGGTGCCCAAAACCCTATGAAGACGAGAGATTCAAAAAAAAAAAAAAAAACCTGATCTCATGTTACAGAAAAGTTACAGAAACCCAAAGCTCTTATAAAGCATTCATCCAATAACAGGACCCTGGACCCTCTGAAGGATCTAAAAGAGAACATAAAATGGACAGTTACACTTCCTCTGAGGTTTCCTGAGTTCACGAGTAATCCTCTAACCAGGGATACCAGACAATCTGTTTTACAGACTTCCACTAGAAAATGAGTGGCCTCATCTGCTGTGCCCATGCATAGACAGGTGAAAAGAAGCCAGCCTATGTCCACTGGGTGAAGAACCTATGGATTTTCACCAGTTGGATGCCTGAATGCCTGTAATATCTTCCAAACACGGTACTGGAGATGCCATTAAAAAGTTCAAAGAAGATCACACAGTGCCTGGGGCATCTTCTGCCTACTCTTCTGCTGGCCAACATGGACAGGAAATTTCTCCAAACATTCAAGGTTCCTTACACATTTCTCGATCTAGCCAAGGATATCTGGGATCTCCTAATTCTCTTCAAAATGCTCAGGGTCTTTCCTTATCCAGCCAAGAGGTAATGGAACTATCCAAATTTTTCCAATACTCTATGGGACATTGAACATCTGCACAGGCATCTCAAAGACTACTCACTTGTGCTGACAGTAAAATCATAATGCCTGCTCTTCCAGAAGGCTTTCCTAAAGGTTATCCATTACACTACATGACTCTCTTCTTTCCAATTTTCTTCCAAAGCATTTTGGAGAAGAACCCTCTGGTCAAGAGGACCTACAACAGGAGTGTAAGTCACATAAAGGGGGCTCTAAACCTTTTCCCCCAAGGGTAATGTCAGTGATTTGTCCCAAAAGTATCATGTCCCACATCCTTTCCCTAGCAGAGTTGAAAATGTTTGCCAGCTGCCAAAACAGGGCAGAGAGCAAAGTCTTCTCTGAAAGACATCCAAAGATGTTTCTCTTTCCCCCCAAAGTGTCCTATGCAATCTGTTCCTACTAGAGTTATTTTGAGACATGACCCTCCTGACCAAGGGAATTTCAGTCATTCTCCATGAAACCAAGAGGCCTTTCAAAGTCCTCTACCAATAAGAAATGTGCTCACATCATCTATTTCAGTCCAAAGGGAAATACATGCAATCACAATGTCCCAAGTGAGCCTCACACCTCTAATAAATGCTCAAGGAAAGAGAAAAATGTCCACACCTACACCAGGAGCTCAAGGATATTTGCCATTCCAAGAATAGGATCTTGTGAGTTCCATACATACTCAAGACGTGGTAGAAATTCCTGAGTCTTCCAAAAGGCCTTTTGCTTCTGCACATACAGGAAGTGAACTAGAACCATCAGCATCTTCCACAGGCAGTCTGAGACCTTCTCAATCTTTCAAAGGGCGACTTAGAGTGGACACCATACCAGTTAACACTCTGAACTCTAAAGAAGAGGGTCCTCAGCATCCCTCCAAATTCAGAAAATTTGAGCTGCCCCAAACTTTATAGGAGACTATTAGATCTTCCCTATCACCTCAGGAGGATCAGCCTTCTTCCCCAACTAAACAAGATACTATAGATTCTTACCCCCCTACACAAAAGCCTGTTGGTCCTTCTTCATGCCAGCATAAGTCTCTAGAAATTTTCAAATGCCAAAAATCCTCTGGGTTCTAATTCATATTCAAAAGGCCCCATGGAAGCTGTTTTGCCCATCAAGCTGTCTATGACACCTGAAAATTCTATACAGAAGTTGTTATCCACTTTTCCATCTGAAGAAAAGTTTCTTGGAACTTCCACTAGTACACAAGGAGGTCAAGAAATTCGACTACCTACCCATGGGGATTTTATACCTTATACACCTATCCATGATGCTCTAAGGAGATGCCACTTTCATTAGTAGACAGGGAGGTAGTGAAATTTCACTACCTGCCTATGAGGCTCTTAGATCTTTTACACTTGTCCATGATGCTCTAGAAGAAACCATATCTACACAGGTATCTCTAGGGCCTTCCCCTCATTTTAAAGCCAAGGTTAAGACTTGCACACTTACAAAAGACATATTAAGACCTTCCCCATCTGTGCAGAAGGTCATAGGATTTGTGATATTTGAACAAGGTGCTTTACAATTATCTCCATCTACCCAAGAGTGTTTCTTTTCCATGCCTTCTCTGGTAGGAAGTAGTAGACATTTTCCCTCTACCAAAATAATACAGTCATCCAGTTTATAGAAGAAGAAAAAAAAAACAGGTTAAGATTTGATCTTTCTAACAAAGGAGACTACAGAACATTTTCTAAAAAAAAAAAAAAAAGGGGGGGGGCGGGAGACTTGAAAAATCCCCTGATGCCAAAGAAACATCAAAAGCTACAATTTCTCCTCAGGTGAGTCTCACATCTTCAGTCTACCAAAGGGCATGTTGGACAATCCATATTTCCCTAAAAAGGCTCAAGATTATCTAACCAAAAGGCTCTTATGTGTTTACTATCTGGCCCAGGAAATTTCTTCATCTTTCTCAAATGATGCAGAACATTTTGACCATGCTTAAGGTAATTTGTCCTTTTGCAAATCAGACTTCAGGACTACACAATCTCCTTTGTGAAATCAAGGGCCTGAGGGAAAGTCCACATCTAAAAAAATCATCTAGAACTTGTCTTTAGCCCAAACACACCAGAAAATTTTCATATCTTCTAAAGTATCTAAAAACGCTTCTGACTAAAACATTATTGTTGTAGGATATTTACCATCTGCTCTAGGATATGTGAGACCATCATTATTTAACCATGGGCATCTAGAAACTTTGTCACCTATGCAAAGGTGTTTTGGTTTTTCAGGATTTTTCCCAGTATATCTGGGTGCCCATGGAACTACAGAACTTTGTCATCTGGCCAAGGTGTTTAGAAAAATATTCCATCTTCAAAAAGTTATTCAAGACATTCACTCCACCTTCCAGGAGATCTGGATCTTTCCTCATCAGCACAATGAGTTTCAGGACATGGAATCTCAACTCATGAGTTTTCAGGAATTTTGATGTCCTTGCAAAGGCCTGTGGATTGTTCCACAACTACCCAGAGTACAGCTGCTACTTCACCAAGTACTCAAGAGAATTTATTACCATTGTTATCTCTCCAAAGTAAACTCAGAACCTGCCAACCTGCCCAAGAGATGGTAAGAACTTTGCCACTTAGACCAGGATCCCTGCCAATTTCCCCTTCAGCCATTGTAGCTCCTGGACCCAAACAGGTGGCTTCAGAGCCTGTGAGCCTTTAACCATTATATCATGATATGCCATCAAATTTTCCCCACATTCATGGAGTTCTAGATTTATCTCAGTATGACTCAGATTCTCCCCTAAATGTAATGTCACTCACCCAATGGCAACAGGGAACACCCTCATCCTCAGAATGAAGTGTAGCACTTTTGTCTTCTGTTCAAGGGAGTGTGGGAATATCCTTAACTGCACAACAGACTCCAGAACTCACCACATCTAAACAGGGAACTCTCATTTTCTTTCTTGACCAGGTGATATGGCAACTTCCTCATCTTCTAAGGTTTATAAAGGACATTTGCCATCTGTGGATGTGGATATGTGGACATATTTATATCCTCAGAAATCTCCAGGACATTTGAAAAATGTCTCTGTTTTTCCAAAAAACATGCTCTCTGGCTAGGATCCTGTAGCAATTTCCTTACCTGCTATTGCTACTGAGGCTTTGGTATCATCATCATCATCATCATCATCATCATGCCAAGGGCATCAAGGTTCTTTGCTATCTACCTAGGATGGTGGAAAAGACTCACTTACTGCACCAAATGCTCAGAAAATTTACTCATTTTCTTCCCAGGCCTTAGAAACTTTGGTAAATATCCAAGGACCACTGCCCACTTACACACCTTCTAAACAGACTCTGCATTCTTCACCATCTACACTAGGTATTTCCATTTGCAAAGAACTCTTCAAATGTCATCACTGGCACAAGGGACCCTAGAGTCTTTTATATCATCCCAAAAGGAAGGGACAAAATACAAATAAGAAAAAGACATTCTGAGACAGTCTATATACCACCGGGGACTGTAGAACCATCAAGACGTAAAACAGGGCCTTTAGGATCTACTCAAGGTGCTCATAGGATGGCTCAAATATTTCCATCTAATAAAGGGGCTGAGAAACATTCTTTATCTCTTAGAAGGACTATGGGACTACCCTAATCTGAAACTAGGACTCTAAAATTTCACCATCTGAACCAGGACCTGTGAAAAATTTCAGTTCTTTTCAGAAGCCTTATACATTTTCTCTATCTATGCAAGATACCCGATGACATCCACCATCTGAAACAGAGGCTATGATATCTTCTCCCTCTACCCAGGGAACTAAGGAAACATTGTTATCTTCCAAAGGGAATGTGAAACCTTCATCATCTGCACCACCATCATCTCCTCACACTACAACAGGAAATCTAACAATTGTCAGTTGTAAACAAAGACCTCTAGAACAATCTGTACTGTCCAGGGGACTTAGGGTTTTTTAGTTATACCACAGGGAAATTAGAGCGTTCAGCATCTTTCCAGAAGAAGCTAGGGCACTCATCATACATAGTAGAATATCTGTATACCTTGCCATGTTTCCAAGGAACTACAGATCCTTTGCCTCCTACAGGGGTTATGCTAACTCCCAAATTTGAAAATAGGAAGTCAGAAAAATTTCCATCTGAAAAAAGATCTTCTTCATCCACCAGGACATAAAAACAAACAAACAAACACACACACACACACACACACACACACACACACACACACACACACACACACACACACACACACACACACACACAAACCCCAAAAACCAAAAAATCTCAACAACATTGTCATATTCCCAAGTGAAAGTGAAATCCTCAACTTCTCTATGATGTTCTCAGAAACTTCCACAAACTAGCAAACTATATCAGGCAATTCAATAACTGTGAGATGTAAGAAAACAACTCTAGAACACTTGAGACCTGTCCAAGAAACTATGGGTGCTTTGCCATCTTTCCCAGGGTTTTTTAGAACATTCGGCATCTTTCCAAAAGAAGCTAGGGAACTCAACACACATGGTAGAATCTCAGGAAAACTCACCATCTGTTCAAGGGACTACAGGCCTTTTGCCACATCCTTCAAGTCATATAGGACATTCACAATATGACCAATGATCTCAGGAGTCTTATTTTGTAGTCCCAAGGATCTAGCACATTTGCTATCTACCAAACTTAGCATATATGTTGAGGCTTCTATAGGCCTTTCACCATATACTCAACAGTCTTTTGATCAGTCATCATCGTCCCAAGAGATTCTGGGAATATCAGATTCTGCCCAGTGTACTCATAAACATTTGTCTTCATTCTCAGGTTCTTGGGGAATGTCTTCATGTATGCTAAGGGCAACAGAAACATTGCAACATGTCCCAAAGCCCCATGGCCATTTCTCACCAACACAAGCTAGTCGAGCCCCTCCATATCTTTGCGGACACTTGTCACAACTTCCCTATATCCATAAGCAACTCTTGAGCTGAATGTATCTGCACAAATTTCTTCATTACACTCATCATCTACTCAGGTGTCTGGACAATCTTACCTGAATTCAGAATCCATGTAGGGACATCCCATAGCTGCCCAGGGAGTTGAAGAAATTTTCCCATGTAGCCCGGAGACTCTAGGTTACAAAGAAAGTGATAAGCAGGAACAAGGACATTTCCAGTCTGTTCAAGTACTTCTGGGAATTTTTGACCTGCAGAAGGAAGGTTAGGATCTTTTTCATCTGCACAAAGGGTTCTGGGAACTTCTCTATCTGCCTAAGGGTCTCTGTACACACCCAAACAAGAACCTTTAGGTACTCTGTCTTCTCTACCAAATTCGTTCAAACATCCATCTAATTACTAGAGGGCTCTCACATTTTCTCCATCTGCTCAACTTACAATGCTCATCATGTTAGCCACAGACTAATGAATATGTTCTCTCTAGCCAGGAAAATCAGGAGAAGTTTTTTGTATTTCCCAAGTTATCCAGAACACTACCTATCTGCACCAGGTGGTCAGGGATATTCACTATCTATCACTGTAAATGTAGAACATTTGCTAACTTCTTAAGGGTAAAAGAAAAATTGCACAGTTGCAATTGGAAATTTGCATGTGCAAAGTTCTGTGTCATCCATCCAAAGGTATCCAGAACCTTCGACTGATTCAACAGGTATATTGGGATTGGGACAATGTAAACACAAAGAGACTACCATGGGCCCTTTGCCTAGAGTGAAAGAGGATGTCAGATCTTCTAAATCTGTTTTGCTTACTCTAGGAAGTTTGCCATCATCACCTCAAGACCCTGGCATACATTCATTTTTTTACTCAAGGAGGTGTAGAAATATTCCCATCTGTTCCAGGGAATCAAGTATATTCGCAATCAATCCAGGGGGCCTGACACATTCCATCTTAGCCCAGGCAATGACACATCACTCAGGACCTGCTGAAGGGGCTCTAATGCAATCAGCTTTTTCTCCAGCAGAATCAGAAGCAAATGAATATTTTTCATCTTTCTGAGGGACTTCAGACAGCTCCAGATGTGCTGGACTGCATCTGAATCTTACTATATCACTACATGTGCCACCATCATCTTTGAGATCTGAGCAAGGAACTGTGGGATTCTTGTCTATCGCAAGAAAGAAGTCTGAAAGTGACTAAAACTAAAGACATGATTCTAGGGTCTTCCTTGTATTCTCAGGGCACTGAGGGGGCATTGTTTATCTGCACAAGCCACAGTAGGAAAGTACATATCTGTAAAGCAGACTGTGGGAACTTTACCTCCCACCCCAAGATGATTGGGGTATATGCAAAATACTCAAGTGCTACCAGAATCTATGTCAATTGATCAAAGGCCTCTGGAAATTTCTTCATCTTCACAAGGAACTGTAGGTTCTTCATCTTCCCAAGAGTTTTTTGGACATTTCTGTTCTGCCTAAGGGTCTCCTAAACTGCCCACATCTAAACAGTGGACTGCACAAAATGTTTCATAAGCTCAAGATAGTTTGAATGCTCCAACTTCTTTGCAGACAGTTATGAATTTTCGCCAACTGTCCAAAATTTTGCACAAAAATCCCCAGCTTTCCCAAGGGAAACTGGACATTTCCTACCTTTCCAGAAATCTCAAGAATACTTTTGTCCTTAACCATCAGATGTAGGACATTGCCCACCTCTACTGGGTTCTCAGGAGCATCTTGTACCTCCTACAGTGGTTCTAGAAGCTTTTCCATCTTTTCAAAAGCCCCCAAAAATTTCCAGGGCAAAAGAGGGAACTTTATGCATATAAAGTTATTTTTTCTTCAACCAAAGAAATCTAGAAAATTCAACAGGTTTCACAGGGATATTGTCACAATATAAAGAATCACAGAGTATTTTAGGACATTTTCAAAGAGTGAGAGAAGATGTAACATCTTCTCAGACTACTTCATCAGCTCTAGGAACTTTGCCACCATGACCTCCAAAACTTAATAGACAATAACATTGTACCAAGGAGATGCAGAGACCTTCCCATTTGGCCAAGGGAATCCAGTACCTTTGTAATCTGCCCAGGGACCTCTGAAACTTTCTATCTCAGCATAGGCAATGATGAATACATCACAATATTCTGAATGTTCTCATAATCCTCTGGGTCTTTTTTCCACTTAACAAGTGACTCCAGCATCTTCTGATTATTCTCATGAAAGTTTGAGTCCCTTTCTCTCTGCAAAGAGGACCTTATATCTGTCCACATGTCCACAAAGGTATATACAACAATCTACAACTTCCCAAAAGCTCTCAAATCCTTCTTTACATAAACAATGTATAGGAACTCAGTCCACATCTACACACTACACAGTAGCAGACTCACCATATTCCTCAGTGTGTCAGTGATATACCCACCCTACTCAAAATATTGCAAGGATTTTGAGATCTGACCAAGAATCTCTGAGTATTTTGGCAACTGCACAAGGCTCTGTAGAACCTTTGCCATCTTCCTAGGGGACTCTAGAATATTCATCATTTGCATCAGGTGCACAAAAATAATTCAACAGCTATCTCAGGATATGTGATATACAATGACTCACTTCTGGCACTTGCAATTTTTGCCCAACTTATTTCATTACTTTCTTCCCTAATCCTTTTGATTCCTTTCCTTACACAGAAGAACCTTTAGATCTCTCTAAACCTACAGAGGGGCCTTTGACTTCATACCAGGGACCAAATGAGTATTTGAATACTCCACAAAGGGTACAAAAAACAGATCCAACTGCTTCAGATATGTCAGGTTCTTCCAAAGGATCCATGGCAATTTCTTTATCTGGACAGGGAACCCTAGGATCTCTATCATCTACCCTAGAGCTTTTGACAATGTCCCTATCTGTTCACGTGAATCCAGGACCTTTGTTATCTGTTCAAAAAGCTGGAGGCCCTTGCCTGTCCTTTAGAGGAGAATATGAAAGGTTGCACCTGTACAAAACACAAGCCAGGAATAGCAAATATTACACCAGGAGCTTTGGAATTTTCAGCATCTACCATAGTGGATCTAGGATCACCTTTATCTGTCCAATTATATTTGAGAGTGTCACAACCTGTCGTATTGAGTCAGAGACCTTCCCTGTCTTGTCATGGTGTAGTAGGAACATCAACATCTGCCCAACGGCCTTCAGAAACTTCCTTGTTATCCCAAGAGTCTCCAGGACCTTGTTAGAAAAATGCGGCTTTAGGATATTCACCATCTGATCCTAAGATCTTGGACTTTCTAATTCTGCGAAGGAAAAACTAGAAACAATGCCAAGTATGCAAAACCGTGAGGAAATACCATCTGTCACCCAAGAGATCATAGAATCTTTGTCAGCCACATAAAATTCTCCCAGATTACCAGTTTCTTCAACACTTAGTCCAGAGTTGGAAGAATCTCTGCCATGTAACCAATCTGTTTCTAAGAGTTCAGAATCTGTGGCAGGGTCTCTAGAATCTTTGCTATCTGTTCCAGGGTCTCTGTGTCTTATGAAACACAATGTAGATGGGCTGAGCCCTTTAGTATCTGATCAAGGGATCCTTGGAACACCAACATTAGCCCAGGAATATCTAGAACTTTCTCAACTAGCTAAGGGGATTCTAGAACCTATGCCATCTAGAAAAGACACTGTGGGTTCTTTCTTTTTCAACAGAATTTCCCAGACTGTCACTTTGTACAGACAGGGACTTAATTCCAACCCCTTCTCATGAAGATGGCCAGATAGTTACTCTTATCAGAGGAAGAGCCCGAGTACTTCCAATTCTAACCAAAGGACATTGAAACATGTCTCATTTTCAGAAGGAGATATCAGATACTGCCTCTCAGAACTTGATGTTTTAAAATGCATCTCTTCTGCCAAAGGTAGCCTCACATCTTCCAAGTATGCTGAAAGGAATCCAGTCCTACCTCTACTCCTCCAAGAAGCATCTCCCCCTTTTAATCTTCACAATTGAGTTTCACATCTAGCATTCCTTATAAGAAAGATCTCAGTTATTCTCCTCATCCAAGGGGTTGTCCCAAAAATCCTATACTGCAAAAAATAAGACTAATGTTTTCCTCTGTAGATCAAGCAGGCCTGAAACCTGTCCTCTAAAAAGATGCTAGGTGGAAACACTGCCACTATTCCAAAATGCTGGTAAGATCTTGCACTTCTAAGAAAAAAAGTTGCAAATCTTAAAACTGTGACTACCATAACCCTCACTACTTCTGATACTGCTAAAGGAGCCTTTGGATGGTCACCATCTCATGAGGAGGGCCTCAGAAGTCCTCCACCATACCAAGGTGAATACAGACCATCCAAATCTATTTTATCTTACCAGAAAAGGACCGTTCTGAACAATGGGACAGTCAAGCTTCCCATTCAGAACATGAGAGTGGCAAACCATGATCCATGCCTAGAGAAAAGTGCACATAAACCACTCTATTCCTCATGAAGAGAGCCTCAGACATTTCATGTCTCCTCATGAGATTCTCTGAAATGCTACTTTTAATAGGAGGAGAGAGAGTAGTGCCTCTAATACCCAAATAGCCCTGTAAACTTCTCCTGCAGAACAAGAAGGCATTGAGTTATCTCCAGATGGAGAAAGTCCCCATAGAGGTGTCAAATTCTTGTCATCACCCCAAGAGGATATCAACCACCCTGTTTTTACTAAGTAGTGCTCAAAACATGTTTCTACTGCCAAAGAGAGAGAAACACATAACTTCCATTAATACAAAAATGGGAGCCCACAGCATTGGCTATTTTCCTAGTGGGATTCATACATCCATGAATTCCAAATGGAGGTGCCACTTCATTCCCTGTTATGCAAAGTAATTACACGTAACATCTCAAACACAGGACATGATACTTGCTCTCTCTTGCCCAGGGAGAAAACAATCATTACAATGTGAATTTGGGTGTCCCTTTGTGACCCTTCTGTCCTAGGAGGCCACAAATATATACATCATATCAAAATCAATTTCAAAAGGATCACGGAGCAAAAGGGGAGCTGTAGTTCTTTCTTCTCCCCTAAAAGGGAAAGTCAGACCATATCAGTCTGAGCATTGTGAACTCAGACTTTTCAGTTCTCACCAAAGGGACATTGGCTATGTGTCCTCTTTCAGTAAGGCTCAGAATGCTTTAGCCTGAAAGAGGCAGGCTCTCAAATGCCCAATCTAAAAAAAAATGTGCTTCACAGATGCTTTCTATGAAAAAAGAGATATCATAAATGCTCTAGGAAGCTTATGACTTAATCCTCACTCCCGAATTACTCCTTTGACCCAAGGACACACCAGAACTTTACAGCTTGCCAAATGGATCCTGTAAGGCAGTCCTTCTCAAGAGGGTGGCCAGTGCCCTTCTCTCTTTTACCCTGGCATTTTCAGTTCTTTTTTTGACCCACAGGGTGCCCTGTTTTTCCCTTTCTTTGCCCCTTATGAGCAACATGAGTTTAGAACTTTTACTTCTCATCAACCATCTCTACATCTTACAATTTCTACTCCTAGCTTCTTCAGATGCACATTGAAACATCACATATGTCCCTTGGACTAAAAGTACAAACAAACCTCCCTTCTGATTAAGAGTATCTAACAATTTGTAGCCATAAGCTATATAATTTCCAGCTAATGTAGAATAGTATGTAGAATAGTATGTGCTTCTTCTGATCATTGAGGACCTAGACTAACTAGATCTGATGTAATCCATGACAAATCGATTTCCTTGATATACGGTGCATTGAGTGCTCCTTTTTCTGATCCTCTGACCTCATTACCTCAGTCCAAGGATCTGGACCCATTTGCTTCAATGGCTGGAGTCTAAGAGTAGCCAGCAATTTCATAAACCCAGGACATATACTTATATGTTGTCCAGTAGAAACAAGTAAGCCTTGCCATGTTCAGAAGTAGGCAGCTGATTTACCAGGAGAAATAGCTGGGAAGTTCCTCCTAGCATACTGACGATTGATTATGCTGTTGCATGGCCTGCATGATATTCATATTCTGGGTTCCCAGGAAGCCTCGATAATGAAATATTCCAAATATTCCTCCCAAAATTGACCTTTTATCTTGAAATGATACAAGAGTGTTTGATACTTCTGCTTTCCCAAATGTGGTATGAGACTTTCTACCTCTAATGGATGCTATTTTTAATAGGTTATTTGTGGATAAATCAACATTTTCCTCCTTTCAAAGGGTCCTCCAAATTGTGTTTCTTTGAGAGAACCCTAAGATGTATTCCCCTATGCTTGAAGTGGGGTGTAATGCACTCTCCATGACTCAAGGATATGTGAGGTGCAATTGCTCTAAACCAGTAATCCAAATACAGATATTTTTCTCTATTAATTTTTAGACTTACAGCTTAAGAACCACAGATCATCCAAAATACTGTATACCAAAGGGTCTTCTGATCTGCCCATGCTGAAATAGGTATTCTCAGATTTTACCCAATTCCCTAAGTGACCTTAAACTAAGCTGTCTAGAACCAATGTGCTGGAGCTGCAAAAATGGCTCAGCAGTTAAGAGCACAGAATGCTTTTCCATAGGTCCTGAGTTGAAAACCCAGAAAACACATGGTGGCTCACAACAATCTAAAATGGGACCTGATGCCACCTTATGGTGTGTTTGAAGGCAGTGACAGTACAAACATATACATGAAATTGAATATATGTGCCTCACAACTTCCTTCAATAACCTAACAGTGGTTCAGACATACCCATTCTACATTAAATATGTTAGAAACTCACCAGTGTTGAAGGCTGCATTGACTCATGAGAACCAAAATTTTCAGACATTCTTTAATTGCCCTCAGAATTATCACTTCAGAACAAAGGTGTCATATAGGTCCTCAATGAATGAAGATATCCGGAGACATATGACATGAGAAGCAAGACTTCAGACTTCAACAACATCTTAATTTGGCCACAAATATGGCTCTTTAATATCACCATGCAATAGCATTGATGAATTCACAATGGGGCTTCAGATGTACCCCACCAGAACCGGGATAATTTATATTTCAAGCATAAATAGCAACTCCGTCAAGTCACACAACCTTAGAAGTAAAGTATCCCATGATTTCAAGGGGGCTGACCCCCAGTTGGATTATCTTTTGAAGAAGGCCTTAGCCTTACTTCCTCTAAACATAGTAGTCCCTGACATTAAGGATATGACAAAGGGGTCTGCTGACCTTGAATAAAAACACTTTGTTCTTTCTCTGTCTGCGCTGGAGGGGTCTGAGGCATGTCCCTCTGATGAAGAAAGTATAGAACTGACATTTGAGAGTAAGGAGTGTGTCTCATACATTCAAGTACAGATCTGGTGTGCTTAAAACTAAACCGTTGGTACCAAGAATTCACAGGAGTTTCACTCTTTGTTCATGGCTTACTCAGGTCTACCATTCAAATAATATAGACCAGAGATTCTCTCTCAGAAATTATTGTTTAGGGGATACACCTTTCAATACCAATAAACTCAGAGAAGTCTGGTTTCAAGTCCCATGGCCAATGAATAAAAACTTCAGCCTAGATCCAAGGTCATCTCTCTTTAAGTTGCTCATCATAAAGGTAATTGTCGTCAACACCCATACTTCTGTGGCCTATTGTAAGTATAAATAGGGAACAGATCCAGGAACTTTGAGCAGTCTTGTCAGAACAAACCTCAGAGTGCTGTCAACTGTGCAGTAGAGTCCTCAGGGATAAGAATTTTCTAGAGTTCTCTGAAAATGTGGATTTAAGGAGTGCCTGGTCCAACCTCCTCTACAGAAGGTAAACAGTTATACTCCCCTACTGTCCAACAGGATCAAGGGGCTTACTTGATTCCACAGTTATGGTGTTTCCCTTCCTGTGATGATTGAGGTCTTAAAAATCACCCCTTTGAGTCAATGGGCTCTCATAAAAAATAATTTCTGTTCGGGAACCCATGGGTTATTTTACCTCTGACAAGGAGCATTTTTCTCCCTCTGGTCACATTTCAGATAAATCAAGTCGAGGAGGCCAATCCTGGGACCTTATGCCACTTCCTTGACTTCAGTCACATGACATGGTGTGAAATCATCATTCTAACACAGTTCTGGTGGTTGAACATAATTCTTAGGAGGCAATCATGCTGAAGACAGTAGCTCAAGCTTTTCATGAATCATGGTATCAATATTTGGTGTCTTGCTAATTCTGCTAAAGATATGGATACTCCAGAATGTGAAGAACCATTAGGTGTGGCAAAGGAGGACCTTATGAGTTAAGGTAAGCAATTTTTTGTACAAACTATTATGGAGATTTTCATACTCTGATCATCTCTCTTGTTACAAGGACAACACCACCTCCTTTCTCCCCAAGTAATACTTACTCCATCTGTCTTAGATTAAGGAGTCATCAGATCTTACCCTGAAGCAAAGCGAGTCTCTGATTATACCAGTTTGTCCAAAGGAGTTTTGGACATACTTTTAGGTCGAGGAATCCCACACAACTTACTGATATTATGAACTGAACCTTAAATATATATACTAATGTTTCCCAGATTTTCCCTTCAGTTCAAGGTAAACTCTAGGTTCAAAAACTTTTCAATGAAGAATCTTTGACGTAAATACTCTGACAAGGAACAAATTTACATTTTATCTTTGAATTGGGGAAATATAGACACACCCTTCAGTTTGAAAAGGTCTTAATACAAATTTTGTTGCTTAGGGAGCCTACTGAAAAGCCACTAACATGAAAACTAAAGTTGATGTTTATTTTCGCTTGTGGAAAATTTAAATCAACATCTCTTGACCATGCATATCTCAGAAAATTTACTTGTCTTAATAGAATCCTCAGGACTATTAGTCTAGGAGTTCCTAAAATTTCCAATGTTTCCTGGGTGGCCAGGCATGCTCAAATAAAGAAGGGATGTCAAGCAACTCTGAAATGATGTCCTGAGACATGACAGTAAATATATAAGCCCTAACCTAACTTCTATTTTTAAGCCTGTCACTTGAAATAGAGCAGTGCCCTCTTTGTTGGCTATGCCTGGCATGCTGCTTTACAGAGAACATAGAGCAAGAGGTTACCAAACAATTCGTAAGAAAAATGCTCTGATTGTTGGCAAACACACCTTAATTTCTCAGAACACATGTGTATTCTGAATTGTGAGTTCATTTGCACTTGATAAGCTGTTTTCGACATCTTCTTCAAATTCCAAAGATAAACATTTGCCTGAGGGATTCTGTGATCTTTCTTATCTTATTTATCCTCCCAACATATTCTCTTTCTCAAAAATGATATTCCTATATATGGTCAAAGTAGTTTTATCCCTAACTTATCAGGAAAATTTCCAAAAGTGACTCCTTCTGTAAACAGGTACCCTAGTTCACTCTGGTGTGAAGTCCCATAGTGATATTTCAAACTGGATCAAAGTACCTGTGCCATCTGTTTCCACACAAGTCAATAGAAATGAAATAACTTCATTAATTCTGCTTAGACCTGGATAATGAATAAAGTCAAAGACGTATCCTAGCCAGCAACAGTCCTCAAAAGCCTTTGGAAGAAGGAATATGTTGCTTCCGTGTATCTCCTCAATGAACACAAACTATGAAAATAAAAAAAAAAATAAAAAACTCTGAATAAGAATTGAAAATTGATAATCATTGCTGGAAACATACTCCACTGTATAAGGTACCAGAGACCTTTACCTTGGACAGAAGTTTATATGGCAACTTCACAGTCTGCCCCAAGAAGTTTCTGTCCTCCTCTTGCAGTAGGGATTCAGAGATTTCCTTTCCTACATGGGGCTCATATTTTCCAATGTTAACTTACTTTTTCTCACTAAACTGAATATAATGTCACAACTCTCCTAGGACTAACAAGGCCCTAGAACCTATTAGCAAAGTGTGGCCCAAAACATGTATTATTATACCTTACATTGAATATTCCTATTCCAACCATGTAGTTTTGAGCCTTTATTTCCTTAAAAGGCTTTTAGACCATGGGAGACTTATACCACTTATTCTACATAAAAGGGCATCTAACAATCCCTGTCTTCCCAGTAGGAGTATGGGTCTATTGTCTACTTCCATTTACCAAGTGGATTTTAAACATTCAGTTTCAGCAAAAGGGGCCTTTGGAAATCAAAATCTATTGAAAGGACTCTCAGAAGTAGCTTCTGTGTAGAAGGGGAGTTTCAGACCTCCACCCTCTGTACTAGGACACTTCAGATCCACCTCTGCAATTAAAGAACCAGCATAGATTCTCTACTGCATTTGCCTCACAAATACCCCGATCAACTAAGTTTTCTTTAAACATATCCCATTTGTCCAAGATATCCACACAACACATATGTGAACAATGTCACCTCACATTTCTCCCCTTTTAGATGATAGGGCAGAAAATAGAAAACTGAAATTGTCTCCCATATCCTGTGCCTCAAAATTGGTCATCAAAATGCCCCATTCATATCTTTTATTCACAGATGTGTGCAGCTGAAAACAGCCTTGCGGAAACATCAATTCATGCATAACTATTTATCATGTTGGGAGATTGTTGTGACCATTGCCTGGACACTCAAAGTTGTTACACAGGGTATGTATATGGGGAAAATTCTTGGAAGCTAGTGAGGAAGAGTCTGAATCGTCTTACAGTTCTCAGTGGAGCCTAGGAAATTCCCATGATGACCATAGCTGAACTGGACATTTCTAACCTGGAAAATAAGACTTGGGACCTCTACTTTAGGATCCAACATTTTCACGATTTCCCCTCTGTTGACTGTGGTCTTAGAATGTCTCATTCTGAGAAGAGGTTCTCAGAAGTCTTCTATTCCCAAGATGCCTCTCGCACTCCTTGCTTTTTGAAGTGGCCAAGAAAATTATCCTGTGTGAGGCTCAGTGAGCTTCAGTCTTTTCCTTTCCCCAAATATGGCCTTAGATCTTGGTGATATCTACAAGGGAGAACATTAACTACTGTATTTGACCAAAGGAAGGTGACAATTTTCTTTATACTAAAAGTGAAATTAGATATGCTCTGTTGAATCCTCAAGCATTCTCTTATGACTTTGAAGTATATCAAATGTATAATCTCTAAATAAGAAAGATTCAAGCTTTTCACCTTTTATAAGGATGGGTATGTGTGTTGGAGGCCTCATATCAGCAGGTGCATTCTGTCTCTTTGTTGGGCCAGAGTTTCAGACATCTTGGGGGAACAGTTTAATTGAGACAGGGATCCTACTACAGGAATGCCTTTTTCTTTAATATCTTTCAACCTCATTAATTCAACAACAGGGGTCAGATGCTTCAGTCTATTGATTGGGTGAAAATATCTGCATCTGAATCATTAAGCTGCTATTTGGGTCATTTATTTAGGAACATTTCTTAAACTTGTTGTATGTGTGTGTGTATGATAGCTAATGAAAAGAAAATCTCTAAAAAATATATACTGTATATTGTAACAGAAATATAATGTTGGTTCTAGGGCCCCGATTTGCATTCAGTTCAAGATACAGGCATTAATCAGTGTTTCTCTGTGTTTCTTATAATGATTGTGGGTAACTGAAATAAGCAAAGCTAAACCAAACCAAACCAAAAGAAACAACCGCGTCTATACATTGTCTTGTCTTCTACTGATTCACAAGTTGTTAAAGTCCATGCTCTTGGATGTAACTACAGTTTGGAATTGTCCTGCCCCTACTCTGACTCATAATAACAGATTGCATTAGCTCAGATACCTTATTTTGTAATCTGAGTGCATGTGTGATTTAGATATTAGTTGATTGCTAAGAAAAATCACAAACTGTGTAGGAAAGTGAATGAATGTTGCAGATGACATTCCAATATCATCCCCTTTGTAGGAGAGAATTTAAGAGAATCTTTATTCATACTAAGTGTTAGAGAAGTATATGTATATTGAGAGAGAGAGAGAGAGAGGGATTTCATCACAAAGAATAGAATATTGTTGAGCACTGATAGAAATTTTAGTACTTATATTGTATATTGCTTTTGCAGAAGACCTGCATGCAATAAATAGCCTCTGTAGGTTTCTGAATTCAGATACTTGTAGTATGAATGCTAGGATGACTGTACTTATGAAGAAATAATGAGCAGGTGAAACAATCAGATGCAAATGTATGGAAACAAAAAATGGACAGAATCTGCTGAACCATTGGTTTAATTTGAGAAAGACTGAAGGAGGCTGAGGAGGACCAGCTGTCTCAACTACTATGGACCCAGAGTTCTCCCAAATGCTAGACAACCAAACAGGCAGCATATGTGAACTATCAGAAGGTCTCTAAAACATACACAGAAAAAAATCTGCTTGATCTCTATTCAATCAGAAATGATGCACCAAATTCTCAACAAACTAGAGACACCAAGGTGTTTAGAGATCCGGTAGGGTGGAGACTTGCCCTTGGAGACAGGGAATGGGCAGTAGATATGGGATGTGGAACAGTAGGAAGGTGGACAATGAATGAATTAATTAATAAAAAATAATAGTGCCACGTAACCAGGTCCCCTATACTCTAATTCTGCAATCGGAATCCAAGAAAACTCACATGAACCCATAATAACATACACAAATATATATATATATGTGTGTATATATATATATATATATATATATATATGAAATTTCATGATTTTGAAATTTATTTTAAAATAAAATTCACTGGAACACAGATTTTCTTTCATTCGAATCATTTACACACATTTGCTCTCCTAGTGTACCCAAAATATTGGTTATTCTTCATATAAAAGGCCAAAAATCTACTAACGTAGCTTTCATCTGGATCCACTCCAATTTTATCATTCATTAGATTGTAATCTGGATTTATTTGGACACGAATTAAATTTATATTTAACATTCACTTATTGGTGTTAGGTGAAGGTAAGGTAGAATATCAGGGTCATGTTGGTTTTCATTTCTCTACTAATATGATCATTGATTTCAATAAACAATACCCTGCTGGGGGCTAGAAAGATGGCTCAGTGGAGTTCATGTATTCTCGGCAACTCCGTAAAATTCCAGGCATGTCTATACATATCTGCAACATTGTGGGGTGGAGACAGGTAGATATCCCAATAGTGTATTGGCCAGTCAAACTAGTCAAAATGGTGAGAGGGTTTCACTCTAAGAGAGCAAGTGTTGAAGACATTCTACACATTACTTAACATATGTGTATGTGTGACATCAGACTTGGGAACAGAAACTGCACTCATATACAGACACTAATCACCCTACCATACCACCCATGAAACCTTGAGTTCCACAGATCTATAACCTATGTGTCTCTATGAAATAGGAAGATTTATACTCTCATTGTCTTGATAATCCTGTTTTCTGTCAAATGCTAGAAGCTAAACCAGTGTATTCTCAGACTCAGGATGATACGTCATAACTTTTGGACTTTCTGGAATAGCAACCAACTATCAGCAGAGACACTTTTCATTTTACCCTGGCGTACAGGTTCAGAAATTCAGTCCATTTTCATCAAGGTGGGAATATGGCAGGATCCTGGTAGGCATGTGCATTTGCAGCTGAGAGTTCTACATCTTCATCTGAAGGGTGCTAGGAAATGTGTAGCTTTCAGGCAGCTGGGCAGAGGGCATTAAAGTCCATGTTCACAATGATAAATTTCTTTCAACAAGGCCAAACTTACTGCAACAAGGTTATTAGCTCCAAGTAGTGCCACTCCCTGGGCCAAGAATAGTCAAAATATCAAATGTGTTTTTGAATGTTTGTGTTTGTGTTACTTTGGGTTTTATTGCCATCATGACCACACCAGACAACAAACACAAACAAAGAGAGACAGAGAATAAGTGAGAGAGAGAGATACAGAGACAGAGACATAAACAGAGACAGAGACAGAGACAGTGACAGAGACAGAAACAGAGACTGAGACAGAGACAGAGACAGAGACAGAGACAGAGACAGAGACAGAGACAGAGACAGAGTGAAGAGTCTCCAGGATCACAGTAACTCTTGAACACTTTGTAACTTATTTTCAGAGGTTTAATCCATTATTATCATGACTGGAAATATGGAAGCATTCAGACAGACACAATGCTAGAGAAGGAGCTGAGAGTTTTACATCTTGATACACAGGTAGATGATGGAGACTGTGTGTCACACTGGGGACAGCTTAAGCATAGCCGATCTCAAAGTCCACAAGCACAGTATTACATTTCCTCCAACAAGGCCACATCTACTCCAACAGGGTCACACATACTTCAACAAGGCCACACCTCCTAACAGTGCCACTCCTACTGGCACTATTTGTTCAGGACCTTTAAAAGTATTCTTAAAACTGTTCAATGGACAAAAGGTAACTTTAATGAAATAAGTACAGAACGATTGAAAAAATAAACTGGAATATGGATGTCTTGATTACTCTTCTATTGATGTGAGACATCATGACCACACCAAATTATAAGATGAAATATTTAATTGTGGTCTTACAGTTTCAGATGGCGACTCCAGGACATCATGGTAAACACCATGGCGACAGGCATGCACACATGTATAGAGCAGTAGCTGAGAGCTCACAAACAATACTCCAGACAACAAACACAAATAGAGAGAGACAGAGAATGAGAGAGAGAGAGAGAGAGAGACAGAGACAGAGACAGAGACAGAGACAGAGACAGAGAAAGAGACAGAGTGACAGAGACAGACAGAGGCAGAGACAGAGAGAGAGAGAGAATGAGGAGAGTGAAAGATTGAGAGAGAGAGAGCCTGTTGTTTTTTTTTTGTTTGTTTGTTTTTTGTTTTTTTTTGTTTTTTTTTTTGATAGTTCAAAAAATAGTGACAAATATCCTTTAATAAAAATACAAATCCTAAATCTTTCTTAACATCTCACCACCTGGAAAACTAACAACTTTGAATGTTTGAGCTTCAGTGGGCCACAATTTTTCAAAGAACGAAAGCATGTAAAAGAAAATGAAATCTAGTAATAAGTGTCCATGTCACTTCGTAGTATATTTTATATCATTACTTTTCTTTTCTCAGAGGTTAGGGTTATTTGCACAAAAAGAGACTAATCAGTCATCACTATCACATAACCCAAAGGCATCCTAACCCTGCCAGATTTCTACATGAATAATCACATTGGCATTATTTATTTGTACTGAAACATAGCCCTTCTCCCTGACTTAGTTAAAAGTGTGGGACCAGTTGATGTGCAATTAATTTTGTTGATAATGGGACAAAACAGAAGCCTGGAGGATTGACTGTACTGTTCCTGAGAGCTGAAGATTTCACTTCCATTTAATAAAATGTTATAAATATGATTTTAACACAAGCCTAAAATTGTGAAAAAGCTTTGTTTTCATATTTTCATTATTTACAGATCATTCTATGCTATGTAAATGAACATAGAGGAGGAAACCTTTTGGTGTCACTGACACACACACTTAACTGAGGTCTCCTTTGCAGAGTAAGAAGATTTATCTATTCTCTATATTTGGGGTGTTTGCTTCTGGAACCCTAATGATATAAAGTCTCAGGTTTCAAGTCTAAAACAACATTGCATTTGCATATAAGCTATTCAAAGTAACCTCTTGTATATTCTAATCATATTTATGTGTGTCTGCATAGAGAACTGTACAGGTAAGTTCAGAGGCTAGGGAAGGGTGTAGTGTGTTCTGCTACTTTACTCCCTAATTTATCCCCTTGTGACAGGGTTTGTTGCTGAGCTGGTAGTGAGGCTGGCTTTCAGGAAGCCACAGTCATCTTCCTGTCTCTGCCCCTCCCAAAATCCTAAGCACTGGTGTTGTAGGTGAATGTTTGAAAACACACATGGCATTGCCTCTGGGCCATATCCCCTGATCCTTCTTTATTTTAAATAATCTCTGGATTACTTTTGCCCTTAATGTAATGTAAGTGCTATAAAAGGAGATGTTATTTAGGAAATTGAAATATAAGTGGTCTGTATATGTTCAGTACAGTATTAAGAACTACATTAATTAATTCCTTGAGAACTTCATGCAATATATTTTGATGGAATTCACTTTCTAATTCTCTTGATACCTCCAGACCAAAACCAGACCCATTCCCACCTTAATCCTCCTCCCAAGTTCAAGTCTCCTTTTCTCCCCTTTGATACAACCCATTCAAATCAATTGTGTTGCCCATAAACTCTTGGACATGGGGCTACCAGTAGAGCATGGCAAGCCTATATCACCTTCAAAGGCCTTACCTTTGATGAATACTGTCTCTCCATCCTTCATCAACAGTCCATACATTTTTAGATGGGGATGATGGATAGTGATACCGTACCACTCAGGGATGGAAGGCAGACTGGTCTGATTTTATGCAGTAGAGACATACAGTGTCTCAATGACCTCTCTGCCTTATGAGATTTCCACTTTCTCTTCCTTGAGGGTTCCTAAGACAAAGCACCTCTACTGCTTGCCTCTTTCTGTTAGTATGCGTATATGTACAAGTGTGTCTATATTATAGATGTTTCATTTTACATCCAAGTCAACACATAGTGGGGTTTGCAATCAACTGCTAGCACTATTTCACACTAGGCAATATTCCTTGATGCAGACTTGTTGGGACTACGTAACAGACAGAAACTGGGGATAGCTAGAAATCATCACATTTGGTTGTAGTATAGGTGAAATTTACACTTTTGACCTACATTTCTGGGTCCACCCTATGGTTTTAAGATGCAGGGATGGGGGATCAAGACCCTTAACTTGCATTGCAATTTCCTTCTTCTTGAACTCACATTTATAAAAGCTCCTGGAAGTGCTGATGCTGTTAACCTGGACATTTTCCTTTTGGAACTGCTAGACAGAGATACCATTAAAGAGACAGATAGTTCCTATCACTTTGTGTAACACAAAGAATGCTGTGGTGAAATGGGTTTGAAATGTCTGTCCTGGGACTTTGATGAAGGTTTTGGTCTGAAGTACAATGCTCAAAGGTAGAACAATATACACAATCTGAAATGTGATTGGACCCTGAGGGCTTTAATCTATGAGTTAATTGATTGATGGGTGTGCATTGAAGGGGTGAGAAACTTGTAAAGGAACTTGGTCATTTGGGACATGTCTTGGAAGTTATTTATTATCTTTGGTCTCTTCCTGTGTTGATGCTTACTGGCTGCTAATAAGTTGGACAACTGTGTTCCTTCATGCCCCTTTCATATTCTTGTGACCATGGACCTGTTTTCCTTGTTGCTAGGCATCTTGTAACAGTGATGAAAATGATTTACATGAATGTTTCTCACTAGAGATACTGACTTGTCTGGTCCAGGTTAACCATGGTTTAATTCTTTAAGCGTTTTTCTAGAAATTTCATGCTAACATTAAACCCAAAGTTACCAAGCAGTTGTACCTGGAAGATTCTGGCAGTGTATCTGTTGTCTTAGAAATAAAGAACTTTGCTGCTTCCCACACTGGTCCTTCCTCTGCATTCACTACTGTATTTTAATAGATTGCAATATCATATGAAGTATCAGAAAATGAGGGAAAAATGGAAGGGAGGTGAAAATGTGTTAGAATCATTAAATTACACACTTAATGAAATCAATTGATTTTTTGTATACAAAGGAAACTTCAAAATTGCAGAAAAGGCTTAGCCTACTGTGATGCTGTTCATGGGAGTTGGTATTCATCATACCTCATGTGATGTAGCTGATAATAGTAGTGGGTTTATTACAGATGAATCAGACACGAATATGAGCATGAAGAGATAACACCGAGTTGCCTCAGGAGAAACAAATCAGGTAAAATTCATTGGATTCCGTTATGAGGAATTTTTTTTTCTTTTTTTTGTCTAAATGAGTTGGCAGGAAATTGGACAGATTGGCAAGTCTGACAGTAAGTGTAACACATATTAGAATGTGGGGGTTGTGTGGCTATAGGAAATATTTGTTCATGTCACCTCTTATTGAGTATCATTGCTGATAAACATAGTTATCCTTCACTTATGCAATGCATGGAATTGGGTCTATGCAGGGGCAAAGGGGAGGAAATGCTGTTGAGTAATGTTTGGGTAGGTTGTTGAGTCTGTGAAACATTCCTGTGATGGGACTTTATTTTTTCTCAATCTTGACAATCTACAGTTACCTAAGAAGAGAGAACAATTGAAGATCTGTCTCTATTCACTTGGTTATTTGGTAAATCTATAGTATATTTTCTTGGCTAATTAGTGATGTGGGAGGGCCCATCCCTGTGGCTAAGCTCATCAATAGTCATTTATAGATGGGAGCATTCTAGATTGTATTTAAAAAAATGGCTGATCAAGCCATAGAAAATTGGTGGTAGAATAAGAACGTTCTCTATTGACTCATATATATGAATATTTAGTCACTGGGAAGTGACAGTGAGTTTAAAGATTAGATGGAATAAGATAAGGTGTGGCTTCATTGGAGGAAGTGGGTGTGTCAAAAAGGATGGGTTTGAGTTTTAAAGAAGGCATTGCAATGGCAGAATCTCTCTCTTTGCCTAAGGATCAATAGTTCTCTATTGCTCCAATGATGGGGTCCCTCACTTGATGATTGTCCAAACTTCTAAAAATGTAAGCAAGCCTCCAGTTAAATGCTTTGTTTTCTAATAGTAGCCTTAACCATGGTGTCTCTTCACAGCAATAGAACAGTGACTAAGTCAGTGGCAAGCCAATAAGCAGTGTTTGCTGTTACTGATTCAACTTCCTGTTTTGTCTTCCTTGGTGATAGTCTGTAACCCTTCTATTTCCAAGTTATTTTTGATTGTAATATTCTACATTGTGAGAAAGAAGCAAACTAGAAAAATTACATCTCAGGTAGGTACATGAGTATATCTTATGTTTAAATAAAAATAAAATGTCTGCACATTATTATTTGTGGTTTTAAGATAAGTGACATTGCCATTATTAGACATTTTTCCTTAAGAATGTCTTACTATTTTTATTGTTGAAAGGTTCCACCATGTCCAAAGAGCAAATTCCATAGCAAAGGTTTTTTTCAGCTTATACTTCCACATTGTTGTTAATCATCAAAAAAGTTGGGACAGAAACTGAAACAACACAGGATCTTGGAATTAGAGGCTCATTCATAGGCTATGTTGTAGTGATGCTTATTGTCTTGCTCCTCTAGTCTTGCTTAGCTTGTATTCTAAAAAAACCCAGGAGTACCACCACAAGAATTTCAACACCCACAATGGAGTTGGTGCTCTCTCACCAATTAAAAAAATTCTGAACAGCTGGATCTTATGGAGGCATCTTCTCAACTGAAGCTCCTCCTCTTTGAAGACTCTAGATCTTGTTGAGTTGCTATTAAACCAGTGTGGCATTCTAAATATAGTTGGCCTATGAGGAGGTGTGGCCTTGTAGGAATAGGTCTGGCCTTGCTGGAGGAAACATATCATTCTGGGTCTTTAAAGCTCTGCCCAGTGTGAATCAGACCATACCTGCATGCAAAATACATATTTTTTCTTGGAAGCATTTGGATGGAGTTGCATAATTCTAAACTTCCTCTCCACCATTATGTCTGCCTAGACTCTGCCATATTTTCTGCCTTGATGATCGTGAAGTGAACCTCTGAACGTGTAATTAAATGTAGAAAAGCCCTAATGAAATGTTGTCTCTTATGAGTGGCCTTGGTCATGGTGTCTTTTCACAGAAACAAATCCCTAACTAAGAGAATCAGTTACTGCAGAAACTCTCCCAGATATTAAAATTAATCAACAATAGAAAGTATTTTCAAGTGCTGCAGCATACAAACTTATTCTAGAGAGAAAAATTGTAATGAATGAATCCATGGCATTTCAGCCTCAAAAAAAAAAAGTCTCTGCATATAGATGGAACCCAGGCAGACCTCCATGAAGTACACGGGCTCCTCAGGAAGTGACCAACACTGTGGGCAACCTCATAACATTTGAAACCCATGACAACTGGCATAGAAAAAAGGTCAGCATATATGCATTGGTTACACCTTCAGTGTTTTCTAAGAATGAGGTCACACATAAGGAAAAGATTAGAATATCCAGGCTATAGACAGGCTGAAGGTATGTAGGGAGTCATATGTTTAGAGGAGAGTTAGGTGGAACAGGCCAGTGTGGGAGCTTTTTATGGTCATCTGGGCCTCTCATTAGAGACCTCCAAAAGATCGCAGGATTCATCAGAAGCAAAGAGTGCTCACAGAAGGAACTCAGGATCCATTCCAACCCGACATTATCTCACAGCATATTCATTTTGTCTTTTACTTTACTTTTGAAACTGATTACACAAAATCAAGATTTCTGTGATGATTTAGGGAGTCTCATATATTTAAACATTCACTTCTGGATTGTCTGGATAAAAATGGACTCTAAGTACCACACACACACATAAAAACACACACACACACACACACACACACACACACACACACACACACAGAGAGAGAGAGACAAACACAAACACACGAATCTGTAATGATTGACTGGATATTTGTTAAGAAAACAAAGAGGCCAATGTGGATAGGGCCCAAGTTTGAATATTCCCAGAAACTTTCTCTTCTTCCTGTGACTCCTGCCTAACTTTTCGAGAACTCCAACTTAGAATTCATTTGTCTCTCAGTGCACTCTACTCTTTGTGTTCCTTATTGCTTTTAATGGTCACCATCAATTAGAACTTTCTTATCTTCATCCTGGTCTGTTTTCTGCATGTGAATTTTGGATTTCTTTAAAAAGATATCTTTATGGGATTAGAGAGATGAATCAATGGTAACAAGCACTTTTGCACCACAAGAATAGATCTGGTTTCTTGATTTCATATCCACTGGCCAGTAATCACCTTTAATGGCAGCTCCAGAGGACCTGACAACTCATGTCTCTGTGCTCACCTGTACTCAAAAGGACATGCCATATCCCCACCCACATAAGTAAAGATAATAAATCTTAAAATGTGAGACAGATTTCACTAAGTTTCATTATTCAAATGAAACCTGATTTTCTCTGATTTCTGAGTCTATTTCAATCAGTTTTCTGCGTTTCACCTTGTGTAACAAGGCCACATTTCTTTTAAATGTCCCTCTTTCCCCAACTTTTTGGTTCTCCTTCAGTGTTCACATCAGAGTTTCTACCTATGCTCTGTCCTTCTCCCCTACTTCCTAAACATCCATCTTTTGCTGCTATCTCTGCTCCTCCAAGTTCCATCTCCAATTCCTTATTCTACATGCAGACCAGAGAAGCTGTTCCTTTTAGCATGTATGATTTTAGGTGTACGTAGTGTTCACCACCTGAAATGAAACTTTCATCTTCATTTGATATTCCTTCCACTGTAGGCCATCTCTTCCAGCAAATTGTTAACTCACAGAATATCATGTCACACTTTTAAATTTTTAGAGCAAAACACATTTTATTGGCAAAGATACTGGGATTGTCAAAGACCCTTATGTAGCCAACACAGGAAAAAAAAAACAAAAAACTGTTTTTTCTTCCAGTCCTATACATTTACGTTTCTGTACTTTATGATTTTACAACTTCAAGAATCTTTGGCACCAGAGTATAGACATAGATATGGATGTCACCATGAAACTTGATAAAGTACACAGAAGGATTGGCTAGAATTTGGTAAACAACCTTTCTGAACTATTTGGAACCACCTTTTTTGGTGTACTGCACCCAGTTACCTATCAACACATCACTGTCATCTCCTGATCTCTCCTCAGCCAGAGGAGTGTCTGGAATGATGTGGAGGTTCCCTTTCTTGTAGTCATCCAGGAGCTGATAGAAGTAGAGAGCTGGATCCTTCTTGTAGGTAATGTAAAACAAATCCTTCATGATTGGAACCTGGGCTAGCACAACCCCCCTTCAGTTGTCCTCAGAGCCATCTTTACCCTTAAATTTGTGTTGTACTGCTCTGCCAACCAGGTCTCTGGCGAGGTGGGAATCCCTTACCTGAGGAAATCTTACTTTGGGAGGCAAAACCTTAAGGTTTAAAATCCTGTCATTATTGTAGAGCTCCTGTCCATAGACGCTGTCATTTCCATCATACTTCACCAAATAAAGAGAAGGGTTTGTTGGGAGTTGACCTAGCACTATGGTCTTCCATTGAGTGACAGGCTCATTACCTTCCTTCCAACCTTGAGAAATTCTGCAGCCAACAATATTCCTCAAGACGTTGGAAGAAGACATCCTCCTCCTCTTCTTCATGAGGGATGTCATGCTAAGACTCTTCAGAGGTATTGTCTTCTACATGGCTGTAGCCCTGGTGTGGTAGACCACACCAACCCTGGGCAGATGTCTTGTGGGTAACATTCTGTGTTCAAATATCATACTTGCCCATTGCCTTGGATTGAAGATATTGCCTGTTTACACCAGACACAATGCTGTTGCTACTGTCATATATATGAGTTACTGAAAGGCAATGAGTGTAGGATGGGACAGAATGCTGGAGAAATGCTCTTCTCTAATGGAATTTTTGAGTAGGTCAAGAAGGCTATGCTAAACATGTTTGGGCTTCTAAACTTAATTTGATCAAAATAAGAAGTTCATAATCCAGCTATGGTGGCGCAAGCATTTAAACTCAGCATTCAGAGGGCAGGATAAGGCAGATTTCTGACTTAGAGACCAGCCTGGTCTACAAAGTGAGTTCCAGGGCAGCCAGTGGTAGACAAAGGAACCATGTCTCCAAATCAGCAACAATATTAACAACTAAAACAAAAAAAAACAACAAAAACAAAACAAAACAAACAAACAAACAAAACAAAAAAACAAAAATGAAAAACAAACAAAAAACAAAACAAACAATCAAATCAGAAGTTAATAGGAGGTGTTAGTGACCCAAGTCTTAAATCCTAGTACTCAAGAGGCAGAGGGAGGCAAACCTTAGTGAGATAAAGGCTAGTCTATTCTACAGAGTGATTCTCCTAACAGCCAACGCTACACACAAACACACTCAAAGTAAAATTAAACACCCATCCAAAGAAAAAACGAACAAACAAAACAACAACAACAACAACAACAACAAAACAAATAAATAAGGGAAACAAGGAAATTATCGAAGGGAAATTAACAAGTAATTCTCCACAGCTCAGAATAACATACTCAGATGAATATGTCTTCAGCCCTGAGCTAATTTTCCTCTTCTGAGGAACATCTCCTTGCATGTCTATGTCAATGTGGAAGTTGGTATGCCTTTTACCCAAATGATCAAGGAGAGAACAGAATAAAGAAAATGAGCCAGAGTTGTTACCTACCCTCTCTTGTACCTGCAAGCTCTGAATTAGGTGGCAATATTCACAAATATCCCAGGGACACAGCACACCACTGGCCTTCTGTAATATGTCACCTGACCCAGCCTCAGGATTATTTGGTGATTATTTGCCACTGCAACTCTGGCCTCAACAAATCCAGGCAATATCAGCCATTTAGAACTAACATTTTCTAAAATACATACGGACAAAGAAGTGCTTTGACATTTTAATGGAATTGTGAAGGAGATATTGTTAGCAAGGATAATAAATTCAGGAGATCAACTAAACTGTATCAACCATGCCCCTGGCCCCAAACATGGGAGAATTTAGAATGTACAGTTACTCAGTGTGGGAGGGAAAACTTTCAGCTTTCTATAGCTATGAGGGTCCCATTCACTTCATAAATGTACTTACCCAAAGAAAATGTCTTATTCATCAAGATTCTGTCTTTTGATACAGACCAGGCAAAAAAAAACTTGAGGAACAACGTTGGGCTTCAGGAGCTGGCCTGCCTTTCATACACCACTGGGAAAATAGTGGACACACCTTCTAGGGATTCTAGTGCCTCCAAGTGGAATAGATGTGCAATCTATGGCCAGTGCTCTGTGACATCACCTAGTTCAGCTTGCATCATAGAACCCCACTCATGCTGGTTCCTTCCCTAATTACACCAGAGACATTAACCATCTAGGCTTTACGTTTTCATATGGCATTCTCGAAATACAAAATATAATCCCTACTGAAATGTCCTGATGACTTGAGTCACATTCTGCCCAAGTAATTCACACCTGTATTGTTTTTATCATTTTGGTGGTTGGGTTTCTGTTTATTCATTTGTTGATTGTTTGTTTTGTTTTTGTTTTTATTTTCCTCCTGTGAAAGCCTTCAGTTTCTGACTCACCAACATCCTTGGTGGTTATTTTCCCTGTTCCAACCTTTCCCTGGTTATCTTTAAACTGTTCTTAGTGTCAGAAATTGTGCCAGACTCTTTGAGGCAGCACATTGGATAGCACATCAAAATTCTGTTTATGAAAACCCAAAGTTAGAGCAATAAATATTTTATTCAAACAAAGCAGGAATTTTACAGGGTTAAGTACCTTGTATTGAAGTTATTTGCAACCGTGAATCATTGATTCTTTGCAAAATGAGAAGGCAATCTAGCTCTTGTTCCTGCTTACAAAGTTGTGATGAAGTTAAACCCAATATCAACCAGTCATGTTTTAAAGGCCTTTAAAATTTATTAGTATTTCTGGTTACAAGTAATTTAGTAGATTAAATGCAGTAAAACAGGGTGAAATAGATTTGATAATTTTACTTTTGAAATATGGGTAAACAAAATATTGAATGCTGGTAAGTATGGAATTTACTTACAAATTATCAGGCACTTTAATTTTTCATGCCATATAGATCGTAAGTTCTTCCAGAAAAATTAATTTCAGGCCCTTACACGGTAACCATCACACTTTGTATATTTTTTTCATAGATGTTGACACTACCCATAGTGGGCTAGACCCTTCAACATCAGCCATCCAAAAAAGAACATTCCTTACTGGTGTGGCAACTGACCAATGTGATGGAGGCAGTTCTTTATCTGCGGTTCTATATTCCCAGGTTGAGTTAACTAAAAAAAAAAAATGCAAGAAGGACCATTTCACATCCATATCATAAACGTTGATTGCCTTACTGTGTGCAATAAACATGCGATAGATTAATACTAGATGTCAACCACTGGATGGATGGCTTAAAACATGAGAGAGAGAGAGAGTGACAGAGAGAGAGAAAGAGGAGAGAGAGAGAGAGAGAGAGAGAGAGAGAGAGAAAGAGGAGAGAGAGAGAGAGAGAGAGAGAGAGAGAGAGAGAGAGAGAGAGAGAGAGAAAGAAAGAAAGAAAGAATGAGAGAGAGTTTTTGATATGTCATAGGGTGTTTGATATTTCAAGCCCAGTGCCAAATCACTTTTAATGAAAACACAAATCCTAATTCTTTCTAAACATCCCACCACCTGGAAAAATAACTCCTTTGAATATTTGATCTTCTGTGAGCCACAATTATTCAAACTAATAAAGTATGTAAAAGAAATTGTAATCAAGTAATAATTGTCCATGCCACTTCTTGGAATATTTTATATCATTACTTTTCTTTTCTTAGAGGTTAGGGTTATTTGCATAACAAGAGACTAATCAGTCATCATTGTCACATCAGCCAAAAGCATCCTAACCCTGCCACATTTCTACTTGATTAATCACATTGGCATTACTTATTTGTATGGAAACATATCCCTTCATCCTGATTTAGTTAAAAGCGTGGGAACTGTTGATGTGCAATTAATTTTGTTCATAATGGGACAAAACAGAAGCCTACAGGATTGTTCCTGGGAGCTGAAGATTTCCCTTCCATTTAGTAAAATGTTATAAATATTATTTTAACACAAGCCTAAATTCGTGAAAAAGCTTTTTTTTCATATTTTAATTATTTACAGGTCATTCTCTGCCATATAAAGGAAGGTAGAGAAGGAAAGCTGTTTTGGAATCACTGACACACACACTTAACTGAGGTCTCTTTGCATAGTAACAAGATATACCCATCCGCTATATCTGGGGAGTTTGCTTCAGGAACTCTAATGATATAAAGTCCTCAGGACTCTAGGCTAAGATAACAGAACACTGCTTATAAGCTATGCAAGATAAGCTCTTGTATATTTTATTTATATTCATGTGTGTCTGCACACAGATCTGTACAGGTAAGTTCAAAGGTAGCGAAGGGTATAGTGTGATTTGCTCCTTCACTCCCTAATTTATCCCCTTTCTACAGGGTTTCTTGCTGAGCTAATATTGAGGCTGGCTTTCAGGAAGCCACAGTCATCTTCCTGTCTCTTCCCCTCCCAAAATCCTAAGCACTGGTGTTGTAAGTAAATAAACACAGGCATGAATTTGCCCCTTTGCCATCACCTCTGATCCTTCTTTATTTTAAATAATCTCTGGATTACTTTTGCCCTTAATGTAATGAAACTGCTGCACAAGGGTTTGTTATTTAGGAAATGGAAATATAAGTCGTCTGTATATGTTCAGTACAGACATTATATATTAAGAACTACATTCATTAATTCCTTGAGAAATTCATACAATGTATTTTGATGGAATTTATTTTTCAGTTCTCTTAATAACTACTCCCGGACCAAAACCAGATCCATTCCCACCTTAATCCTCCTCCCAACTTCATGTCTCCTTTTCTCCCCTTTGATACAACCCATTCAAATCAATTGTGTTGCCCATAAACTCTTGGACATGGAGCTACCAGTAGTGCCTGGCCAACCTATAACCTTCAAAGGGCATACCTTTGATGTAAACTGACTCTCCATCTTTCATTAACTGTCCATACCTTCTCAGATGGGGATGATGGATAGTGAGAACCTACCACTCATTGATGGAAGGCAGACTGGCCTGATTTTGTGCAGATAGAGACATACAGTTTCTCAATGACCTCTCTGCCTTACAAGATTTCCACTATCTCTTCATTGAGGGATCCTAAGACTCAGCTCCTCTACTTCTTGCCTCTTTCTGTGAGTATGTGTGTGTGTACAAGTGTGTCTATATTATAGATGTCTCATTTTACATCCAAGTCAACGCATAGTGGGGTTTGCAATCAACTGCTGGCACTATTTCACACTAGGCAATATGCTGTGATGCAGATGGTGGGACTAAATACCACACTGAAACTGGAGATGGCTAGAAATCATCACAGTTGGTTGTAGTATAGGTGAAATTTACACTTTTGACCTAAACTTCTGGGTCCACCCTATGGCTTTAAGATGGAGGGATGTGGGATCAAGAACATTAACTTGCATTGCATTTTCCTTCTTCTTGAACTCATATTTTAAAATACCTCATGGAGGTGATGATTCTGTTGGCCTGGACGTTTTGCTTTTGTAACTGCTATAAAGAGATATCCTTAAAGAGACAGATAGATCCTATCACTTTTTGTAACATAAAGAATTGTGTGGTGAAATGGGTTTGCAATGTCAGTCGTGGGTTTTGATGAAGGTTTTGGCCCCAAGTACAATGTTCAAAGATAGAACACTATTCACAATCTGAAAAGTGATTGGACCCTGAGGGGTTTAATCAATGAGTTAATTGATTGATGGGTGTGCATTGAAGGGGTGAGAAACTTGTAAAGGAACTTGGTCATTTGGGACATGTCTTGGAAGTTATTTATTGTCTTTGGTCGCTTCCTGTGTTGATGCTTACTGGGTAATAATAAGTTGGACAACTGTTCTCCTTCATGCCCCTTTCATACTCTTGTGACTATGGACCTGTTTTCCTTGTTGCTAGGCATATCGGAACAGTGATGAAACTTATTTACATGAATGTGTCTCACTAGTGATACTGACTTTTCTGGTCCATTGTAACCATGCCTTAATTCTTTAAGCTTTTTTCTAGAAGAATCATGCTAACATTACACCGAAAGTTACTAAGTAGTTGTACCTGGAAGATTCTGCCAGTGTATCTGTTGTCTTAGTAATAAAGAACTTTGATTCTTCCCACACTGTTTTTTCCACTGTATTCACTACTGTATTTTAATAGATTGCAATATCATATGAAGTAGCAGAAAATGAGGGGAAAATGGAAGGGAGATAAAAATGTGTTAGAATCATTAAATTACACACTTAAAAATAAAGAAATCAATGTATTTTTTATTATAGAAAGGATACTACAAAAAAAGCTGCTGAAAAGGTTTGACCAACTCATGGGAGATGGTATTTGTCATACCTCCTGTGATGTAGCTGTAAATAGTAGTGGGTTTATTACAGATGAATCAGACACCAATATAAGCATGAAGGGATAATACTCAGTTGCCTCAGGAGAAAGAAATCAAGTAAAATTCATTAGATTTCTTTATGAGGAGTTTTTTTGTCATAGCTTTGGTGGCATAAAATTGGACAGATTGGCAAGTCTCCCAGTAAGTGTAACACACAGTAGAATTTCGGGGTTGTGAGGCTATAGGAAATATTCAGCTCATGTCACCTATTATTGAGTATCCTTGCTGATGGAGGTAGTCACCCTTCACTTATGCCATACATGGAAGTGTGTCTATGCAGGGGCAGAATGCAATAGATGGTGTTGAGTAAAGTTTTTGTAGGTTATGGTGTAAGTTAAACATTACTGTGATGGGATATTTTTTTTTTTCAATTTTGACAATCCACAGTTACCTGAGAAGAGAGAACAATTGAAGATCAGTCTCTATTCACTTACTTGTTCATTAGGTAAGTCTATGGGATATTCTCTTGGGTAATGATTGATGTGGGAAGGCCCATCACTGTGGCTAAGCTCATCAGTAGTCCTTAATAAATGGGAGCCTTTTAGGCTGTATTTTAAAAAAATAGCTGAACGAGCCATGGGAAAAGTGGTGGTTTGAATAATAAAGTCACCTATAGACACATATATATGAATATTTAGTCACCAGAAAGTGGCAGTGAGTTTAAATTTAGAAGGAATAAGAGAAGGTGTGGCTTCATTGGAGAAAGTGGGCGTATCAACAAGGATGGGTATGAGTTTTCAAGAAGCCAATGCAATGGCAGAATCTATCTCTTTGCCTAAGGATCAATAGTTCTCTATTGCTCCAGTGATGGGGTCCCTCTCGTGATGATTGTCCAATCATCTGAAAATGTAAGCAAGCCTCCAGTTAAATGCCCTGTTTTCTTCTTTTTCTTTTTTTTTCCCATTTTTTATTAGGTATTTAGCTCATTTACATTTCAAATGCTATACCAAAAGTCTCCCATACCCACCCACCCCCACTCCCCTACCCGCCCACTCCCCCTTTTTGGCCCTGGCATTCCCCTGTACTGGGGCATATAAAGTTTGCTTGTCCAATGGGCCTCTCTTTCCAGTGATGGCCGACTAGGCCATCTTTTGATACATATGCAGCTAGAATCAAGAGCTCTGGTGTACTGGTTAGTTCATAATGTTGTTTCACCTATAGGGTTTCAGATCCCTTTAGCTCCCTGGGTACTTTATCTAGCTCCTCCATTGGGAGCACTGTGATCCATCCATTAGCTGACTGTGAGCATCCACTTCTGTGTTTGCTAGGCTCCACATAGTCTCACAAGAGACAGCTACATCTGGGTCCTTTCGATAAAATCTTGCTAGTGTATGCAATGGTGTCAGCTTTTGGATGCTGATTATGGGGTAGATCCCTGAATATGGCAGTCTCTACATGGTCCATCCTTTCATCTCAGCTCCAAACTTTGTCTCTGCAACTCCTTCCATGGGTGTTTTGTTCCCACTTCTAAGGAGAGGCATAGTGTCCACACTTCAGTCTTCATTTTTCTTGAGTTTCATGTGTTTAGGAAATTGTATCTTATATCTTGGGTATCCTAGGTTTTGGGCTAATATCCACTTATCAGTGAGTACATATTGTGTGAGTTCCTTTGTGAATGTGTTACCTCACTCAGGATGATGCCCTCTAGGTCCATCCATTTGGCTAGGAATTTCATAAATTCGTTCTTTTTAATAGCTGAGTAATACTCCATTGTGTAGATGTACCACATTTTCTGTATCCATTCCTCTGTTGAGGGGTATCTGAATTCTTTCCAGCTTCTGACTATTATAAATAAGGCGGCGATGAACATAGTGGAGCATGAGTCCTTCTTAGCAGTTGGGACATCTTCTGGATATATGCCCAGGAGAGGTATTGCTGGATCCTCCGGTAGTACTATGACCAATTTTCTGAGGAACCACCAGACTGATTTCCAGAGTGGTTGTACAAGCCTGCAATCCCACCAACAATGGAGGAGTGTTCCTCTTTCTCCACATCCATGCCAGCATCTGCTGTCACCTGAATTTTTGATCTTAGCCATTCTGACTGGTGTGAGGTGGAATCTCAGGGTTGTTTTGATTTGCATTTCCCTGATGATTAAGGATGTTGAACATTTTTTCAGGTGCTTCTCTGCCATTCGGTATTCCTCAGGTGAGAATTCTTTGTTCAGTTCTGAGCCCCATTTTTTAATGGGGTTATTTGATTTTCTGAAGTCCACCTTCTTGAGTTCTTTATATATGTAGGATATTAGTCCCCTATCTGATTTAGGATAGGTAAAGATCCTTTCCCAATCTGTTGGTGGTCTTTTTGTCTTATTGACGGTGCCTTTTGCCTTGCAGAAACTTTGGAGTTTCACTAGGTCCCGTTTGTCAATTTTCGATCTTACAGCACAAGCCATTGCTGTTCCGTTCAGGAATTTATCCCCTGTGCCCATATCTTCAAGGCTTTTCCCCACTTTCTCCTCTATAAGTTTCAGTGTCTCTGGTTTTATGTGAAGTTCCTTGATCCACTTAGATTTGACCTTACTACAAGGAGATATGTATGGATCGATTCACATTCTTCTACATGATAACAACCAGTTGTGCCAGCACCAATTGTTGAAAATGCTGTCTTTCTTCCACTGGATGGTTTTAGCTCTCTTGTCGAAGATCAAGTGACCATAGGTGTGTGGGTTCATTTCTGGGTCTTCAATTCTGTTCCATTGGTCTACTTGTCTGTCTCTATACCAGTATCATGCAGTTTTTATCACAAATGCTCTGTAGCTTTAGATCAGGCATGGTGATTCCACCAGAGGTTCTTTTATCCTTGAGAAGAGTTTTTGTTATCCTAGGTTTTTTGTTATTCCAGATGAATTTCCAAATTGCTCCTTCTAATTCGTTGAAGAATTGAGTTGGAATTTTGATGGGGATTGCATTGAAACTGTAGATTGATTTTGGCAAGATAGCCATTTTTACAATGTTGATCATGCCAATCCATGAGCATGGCAGATCTTTCCATCTTCTGAGATCTTCTTTAATTTCTTTCTACGGAGACTTGAAGTTTTTATCGCACAGATCTTTCACTTCTTTAGTTAGAGTCACTCCGAGATATTTATTAATATTTGTGACTATTGAGAAGGGTGTTGTTTCCCTAATTTCTTTCTCATCCTGTTTATTACATAGTACTTGAAGAATGAGCCAGAGCAATTCGACAACAAAAGGAGATCAAGTGGATATAAATTGGAAAAGAGGAAGTAAAAATATCACTTTTTGCAGATGATATGATAGTATATATAAGTGACCCTAAAAATTCCTCCAGAGAACACCAAAACCTGATAAACAGCTTTGGTGAAGTAGCTGGATATAAAATTAACTCAAACAAGTCAATGGCCTTTCTCTACACAAAGAATGCCTTGTTTTCTAATAGTTGCCGTCACCATATGTGTCTCTTCATAGCAATAGAACAGTGGCTAAGACAGTGGCAAGCCAATAAGCAGTGTTTGCTGTTACTGACTCAACTTTCTGTTTTGTCTTCCTCAGTGACAATCTGTATTCTTTTTATTTCCAAGTTATTTTTTATTGTAGTATTCTACATGGTGAGAAAGAAGAAAACTAGAACAATTACATCTCAGGTACGTACATGAGTATAGCTTATCTCTAAGTAAAAATAAAATGTCTACACATTGACATTGGCACTGTTAGACATTTTTTCCCTAAGAATACCTTACTGTTTTTTATTGTTGTAAGGATTCACCATGTCAAAGAGCAAATTCCATAGCAAAGGTTTTATTCAGCTTATACTTCCACATTGCTGTTTATCACCAAAGAAGTTGGGACAGAAACTGAAACAACACAGGATCCTGGAATCAGAGGCTCATTCATAGGCTATGGAGTGGTGATGCTTATTGTCTTGCTCCTCTAATCTTGGTTAGCTTGCTTTCTTAAAGAACCCAGGACTACCACCACAAGGATGTCAACACCCACAATGGAGTGGGTGCTCTCCCATCAATTAAGAAAATTCCTAACAGCTGGATCTTATGGAGGCATCTTCTCAACTGAGGCTCCTTCTCTTTGAAGACTCTAGATCTTGTCAAGTTGCTATGAAACCAGTGTGGCATTCTAAATATAGTTGGCCTATGAGGAGGTATGTCCTTGTAGGAATAGGTCTGGCCTTGCTGGAGGAAGCATATCACTCTGGGGCTTTAAAGCTCTACCAGTGTGGAAGAGACCCTACCTGTATGCAAAATACATAGTTTTTCCTCGAAGCATTTGGATGAAGGTGCATAATTCTAAACTTCCTCTCCACCACCATGTCTGCCTAGACAGTGCCATATTTTCTGCCTTGATGATCATGGAGTGAACCTCTGAACGTGTAATGAAATGTAGAAAAGCCCTAATGAAATGAGTCTCTTATGAGTGGCCTTGGTCATGGTGTCTTTTCACAGCAACTAATCTCTAACTAATAGAATCAGTTACTGCAGAAACTCACAGATATTAAAATAAATCAACAATCGAGATTATTATCAAGTGCTAAAGCATGCAAACTTATTCTAGAGAGAAAAACTGTTATGAATGAGTCTATGGCATGACTCTCTCAAAAAAGAAAAAGAAAAAAAAGTAAGAAGGACCATTTCACACTCATATCATCAATATTGATTGCCTCACTGTGTGAAATAGACAAGAAATGGATTAACATTAGATGTCAACCACTGGATGAATGGCTTAAAACGAGAGCGAGACAGAGAGGGAGAGAGAGAGAGGGTGAGAGAGAGAGAGAGTGAGAGAGAGAGAGAGGGTGATAGAGAGAGAAAGAGAGAGAAAGAGAGAGAGAGAAAGAGAGAGAATGAGGAGAGAGGAAAATGAGATGAAAGAATGAGAAAGAGAGAGAAAGAATGAGAGAGAGATAGCCTGATGGGTTTTTGATACTTCAAGCCTCAGTGGCCAATATCCTCAGAAAATACAAGCTGATAAGGAATTAGTTGAAGAACAATACCCTTTGGGTCATTTTCAAACTTCTGTATCTCCATGGAATACCCCATTTTTTTTTTATCAGAAAGATGCATTTTCAATTAAAAGTACCTTCCTTGAAATTTTGATCTTATTTTTGGTACAAAGGACTCATAATCTAATTTTTTAAAAGAATCATATTTCCAAGTGGTGGTGGCAAACACCTTTAATCCCAGCACTCGAAAAGCAGAGACAGGTGAATTTCTAAGTTCGAGGCCAACCTGGTCTACAGGGAGATTTCCAGAACAACCATGGCTACACAGAGAAACACTGTCTTGAAAACTCAAAGAGAGAGAGAGAGAGAGAGAGAGAGAGAGAGAGAGAGAGAGAGAGAGAGAGAGTTTCTATACAGAGAACAAATATGAAAGGTTTTCAAACTGACTTTCATTTTCCAAGTATGGTATGAACCCTAGAGTTAGTAACAAAGAACACAGAACACAACACATAGCAGACAAAAGTACAAAGCACACTCAAATAGAAAGAAAGGCATCAAAATAGTGAATGTGAGTACCTTTTTAATGGAGCACAAACACTCTCCCATTCTCCATGAGAACCCAATAAAATCCCTGTTGTCTCCAAAGACTTTGAGTAGGAATTCATCCAGTATCCTTTCTCTTCTATTTGGTTAGAGCTGACTCAAACCTGCAAGGTCCAGGACAGAAAAAATAGACTCCCTCATCCAATTTGGTATGTGTGTTTCCAGGTAGTGTTACAGATCCTCACATGCTTAGACCACTAAAATAGAGCACATCTATTCTACCACAGTTACAGAAGGCAACATTGTAAAAATCAAGGGGCTGGCTAGTTTTCCTATTTGCTGGCACTGTGGTTGGCAACCTGTAGGTTGCTAGTCCTTGTGACAAATTTCACAGGAGTTGTCCTAGACTATCTGTATGTCAGAAATGTATGTTATAATTCATATCAGTAGGACATTTCAGTTATGAAGCAGCAAAAAATATTTTTACGGTTGGGGCACCACACAGCATAAGGAAGTATATATATGAAGGAACCGCAGTATTAAAAAGGTGGAGAACCACTCTCTGGAACTTTGAAAACTGAAGCATGGTGTGCCTCCCAGACTGTCTTTGACATGAGTCTGAGATATACTTCTGACTCTGATCTTCTTGTTACCTTTTGTTTCTTGTGATCATATGGGGTTAACCTAGAAAGTATATTCAAATGCCCTATGTGAGAGCATGTTCAGAATTCATTTTGTGAAGCAATGTGCTCTAGTATATTTAGGACAGAGCTGTCTTTGGGACCAGTCCTCTTCTGTATGCCTGTGTGTCATTCATTTTCTCTTTATTTGTTTATTGTTTTTTGTTTTTTCGAGGCAGGGATTCTCTGTTTAGCCCTGGTTGTCATGGAATTCAATCTGGAGTTCAGGCTGACCTTGAACTCATAAATTTGCCTGCCCCTGCCTCTGCCTACCAAGAGCAGGGATAAAAGGTATGCACCACTACACTGTCTTCTTTTATTTATCATTCTGCTATTAACTTATTGTGTCTAGGTGGTTGTTTTCAATCTATTTTGTTTTATTTTATTTTATTTTATGAGGCATTTTCTTTATTTTCATTTCAAATGTTATCCCCTTCCCTGGTTTCCCCTCTGAAAACCCACTATGCCATCCCTCCTCTCAGTAATCAACAAAATACCCACTCCTACTTCCTAGTCCTGACATTCCCTTACACTGGGGTATAGAGCCTTCTCCTGAACAGGAGCTTCACCTCTCACTGGTGTCCAAATAGGCCATTCTCTGCTACATATGAAGCTGCAGCCATGGGCCCCGCCCTATGTGCTCTTTGGTTGGTCTTTTTTTAATTGTATATTTTCTTTATATACATTTCAAATGATGTCCGTTTTCAGTTTCCCACCCTTCCAGAAACCCTCTATCCCATCCCCTCCCCACTGCTTTAATGAGGGTCTTCCTCCATCTGGATACCCATTCCCACATCACATTGTGGTGGCTAGCAAGGTTACCTCTCTGTCTCCTCATCATTCTACAGCATATTGGTGATCCTGTGGATGATGGGGAAAAGAACACTGGATTCTGACCATTGCAGAGTACCATCCAGTACATCAATCTCAAGCCACACGTGGGTACATCTTCCTCAAAAGTATCTTGTCCTGTTCATAGCAGCTAGTTGGCTATTTTGTGTACCTGGGCCAAGATTGAGGTGTCTGCTACCTGCACAAGCACTTCCCAATACACTTTGGGGATCATCTGTGCCAGGAAGTCAGGGTTGAACTCCACAGGGTTTTTGAGGATTTAAGTGGCCTGCAGGCTCAGACAGAACACTTGCATGCCCACACCCCGCACATGTGAGTTTAGCAGGTTGTAGATTAGCAGTTTCACACTGTCACATTGGACTTCTTGACAGGACTTATTTTTTTCATCATTAATTTAGTTATCTATTTACAATTTAAATGATAACTTCCTTCACAGTTTCCCATCAACAAATCCCCATTCCAATCCCCCTCTCCTCCCTTCTCTTTTGAAAAAGATTAGTTTGTGTTATTCTTCCACATCACACTCCATCACTGAGTGAAATCAGGGCAGGAACCCATGTAGGATTATAGGCAGGGTACATGGAGCAAGGCTGCTTATTGGCTTGTTTCTCAACACAGTTTTCTCAGCTTTTCTACTTACAAAATTTAAAAATGCCTTTTAACTTTTATTTTAATAACATATATGTATATATAAAAATGTTTTGTTTGCGTGAATGTCTGTGGGCCTTTTTTGTCCAGGGTTCACAGAGTCCATAAGAGGGAGCTTGGTCCCTTGATATTGGAGCTTCATGAGGCTGTGAGCTGCCACCTGAGTTCTGTGATTCAAATCCTAACCTTCTAAGAGAGCAGCCAGTTCTCTTAAACACTGACTCATTTTTCAAACACTACCCTCAGGTTGCTTTCTTATATATTTTATCACCATCTTTGCAGAGATAGCACCACTCACTGAGTAATGGATCCTCTCCCATCAACTGTTAATCAGCTGTCTCATGTGAGACTATGCCAGGGCCTAGCAAACACAGACGTGGATACTCACAGTCAGCTATTATATGGATCACAGGGTTCCCAATGGAGGAGATAGAGAAAGTACACAAGAAGCTAAAGGAATCTGCAACCCTACAGATGGAACCACATTATTAACTTATCAGTACCCCGGAGCTCTGGACTCTAGCTACATTTGTATCAAAAGATGACCTAGTCAGCCATCACTGGAAAGAGAGGCCCATTGGACAACCAAACTTTATATGCCCCAGTACAGGGCAATGCTAGAGCCAAAAAATAAATGGGAATTGGTGGGTAGGGAAGTGGGGAGGAGGGTATGGGGAACCTTTGGTGTAGCATTGGAAATGTAATTGAGGAAAACACGTAATAAAAATATTTTTTAAAAAAGAAGGACTGAAGTATCTAAAAAAAAGGGGGGGGGAAATATCCAACAGTCAAATCAGACCCAGAACGACACAAATTGCATGTTTTCACCTATGTATGGAGTTAGCTTGTAAGGTTTATATATGTTTGTTTTTCATTTAGGGTAACAGAGATGAGCTATCTAGTAAGGAACCATAAAGAAGGAGGAGTTCTTCCAAGGAAGGGGAAGTAGAATATAGTGGTATAAAGGAATGAAGAAGACACTAAAATAGGAGGGTTAAATGTGGAGGGAAATATCAGGCCAAGCATCTGAGACTAGAAAGGTCATAAAACACTAAGTGAAAATCTGCCATCATAAATTTTGTTAAATAACCACAGCAGTAAAATGACTTCTCATGAATCCTAATGGCTCCACCCATATGTTAGTATATATGCCTCAGCCTTCATCAGAGGTGAGTTTCCTACAAAACTGGTAATAATCACAGAAAGACACAACTGGACAATGCACAGAGAGTGAGAGACTCAGAGAATTAAAGATTAAAGAGGATGCCTTTATCGAGCTCTCTCCTTCAAGAATCAGGAATCTATGCAAAGAAAAGTCAGAAAAATAATCCTGACCAGAGGTAGAGATAATGGATAGTATCAATGAATTGTATCATGGGTATTCCATGTTTTTTTTTGCCTAATATACACTTAAGAATGAGTGCATATTATGTGTGTTCTTGTTTTTGGGTGATGTTCTATAAGTATCTGTTAAATTCATTCGGCCCATAACTTCTGTTAGTTTCACTGTGTCTCTGAGTACGATGGTAGGAGGATAAACAGGGAGATGGATACTTTCAGGTCACATAAGATGGAAAATTTAAAGAAAATTTTCTAAGAAAACAAATAAACATGGCTATAGCCTCATCTAATGTAGACAGATCCAATTTGAGGTTCCCTCTTCCCAGGTGACTTTAGCTTCATGTCAAGAAGGCAAACACTTACTAGCACACACAGGTTAACATAAAAGCATTTACAGCCATGTATAAAAACATCACACCAATGAACTAAGATATTATGTGGACGTTCCATGGCATAAACTTCAGAAAGACATAATTTTTTTACAGTTTATCTCAGCTTTAAAGTGTAAATCCTCAAAGGAGGGCCATGGTCCAGTGCTGTTCTCAATAGACAGCTCCTGATTTTCTAGACTCACCTCTTATATTAATCTGTGAAGTCACCTCACAATCTCACATTTCTTCTGCACAGCATTAGAGATGCCAATTAAAACTAGACTTTGGAAGTATATTAATAAGTTGGCCTTATCTTCATATTCCCTGCCCTTAATCATGGGAAACTTGCCCAGACTAGATGTCTCAGCCATTCTCACCGACAGTTTTCCTGGTAAATAGGTGGTTGAGAGAAAGAAATTATTTTAAGACCCAACCAGTTTAGTTTATCAGGATATTTGAAATGAAGCTGACATCATTTGGCACAAAAAATAAAGAGAGTCTCCTGTTTTGTGGAGAACTGAGAGAGAATTAGGGACTGGGGCCGGAGGGTAAGTGACTATCCTTAAGGAGAGTCAGTCCAGACCTAGAGGCTGGGTCTGACAGCATGCAGAGGAGTGCAGTTCAATTCCCTGCAGCTTCCTGGAAGGAGCACTGTTTCTCTTCAAATTGTGACAGGGATGGCACCCACAAGGGGGCAGAATGCAGTGGTTTTCTAGACTTCTTTTGAGCCATCATGGTACTGATTACCACTCTTTCACTTGCTATTACAGATGAGCAAACTCAATAGGGTGACAAGTATGATCTGCTGACACCAGAATCTCTAATTGCAAAACCCTTACAGGGCATGCCATTTTCCCTCCATGCTTGGAATAAAAAGAAAGGATTGGGCTCACAGGACTAAGCATCCTCTGACTAGCTTTTAGAGAAGAGGCTGCACTGAAGTCCAAAATTGAGACTTTGGTGTTTACTGAGAGTTTAAAAGCTAAGAACCTGTAACATTTGCTCTGTGGTACTGAAAAATATTGTTCTGAAAAGTGTATGAGAACATAAAGATGAACATGTAGCTTAAGGAGCACCATTACTCTGATAGAACATCAGGCACCTGACATTCATTTAATACATTGAAATAACCACCAAATCCCAAAAAAAAACCCTCCTCAAGTGTACATTACAAGTTTCTGCTCCGGCTTAAGATACAAGTCTTCAAGAAAACACAATATGGCACTAGTCAGAAAAAGAAGTCATTTATTGATCAAGTTGCCTTATTAACAAAAAATATCAGCAATGGGTTGACGTTGCTTAGCACCTACATAAATTTGGAATAAATGGAAATAAAATTTCAGTAACAGATCAGGAGTACAATAAAAACATTATAATGTTACAGTAATATGGAGAGAAATAACTAGTGTTAAAGAATTCAAATCCCTGTCTAAGCTAGAGATGTGACTCGATGGTAGTGTTTGATTTGCATACATGCTAAACCCACCACCAGAAAAGAAAAACAAAACAGACACCAAAAAAAGAAGATACTCACAATTCAGTTTATCTGTTTGTTGTGAGTAAATCCACAGCAAATATGAATGGTTAACAACACAGGAAGGTATTATGCAAAGGAAGTCACACACACTCACCCTCATGCACACACACACACACACACAAGGAAAAAGAACACAGAAGAAAAAAGAACAGTCCAGTCAGGAAGCTATTGAAGAGAGTCCTTTAAAACTTATGATAAAGAAGATAAAGTGTATTTCTTCACAATTGGTGGTTTCTGGTGGACAGTAATTAAGGATTCATTTTTATAGTTGGTGTTTGATATTTTCTAGGATCTTCTTTTTATAACCCCTAACGCTAGATAGGACAAAAATAAGGGTATATTAGAGAGAGGAATTAGAAAATCTCTGAATTTAATTTCTTTCCTTGTTCTTCTCCTTTAATTATGGCTACTAACAAACCACAACCAACTTGTGTAACCAACCACCAACCACCAGACTAAAAGTACAAGTTTTGACAATAAATCTTGTGCAAAGTTAATGCAGCAGGAGTTCTTCACTAATGGATGTTGTGAGTATGTAAATATAGTATTCCACCAAAGACTTACTAACTCTGATTTCTATACTTCTTGAAGTCAGCTGTTTACTATTTTAATATTAGTCATACCTGTTCTATGCAGTGCCATGTGTGTTGATGAAAATAATTTTCATCTCGGGAACACAAATGAAATGCAAATATTGTGTGTAAATCTCTGTTAGTGTTGCTTCATGAACATGATTTATCCATGGAGTTACAGTACTAATGGTCTGTGCATGCAGTATACTGTGTCTGTGATGATAAAGAGTCTCACCGGCGAGAACACACACACACAGGACACACTCAGATCCTTCTGCAGCATAGCTTTAATCCATCTCAAGAGAAAGATGATTAGCTTTTGGGCGAGGAGGCTTAGAACACAGGAAACTCAGTCCTTAAATAGACCACAAGAAGTGTTAGAGACATATTTCACCCTAAGGGCTGCTCACTATCAGCCCATATGACGCCACAGAACAGGAAGGGCACAAAGAATGGAAAAATACCCCAGCACATACACAGACTATTTCTTTACCAGTTAGAACAAAGGATGTCAGCGCCATCTTGTAATGGAGATTGAAAGGGCAGCTCCTCACAGTATACATTCAGTGTACATAGCTAGATATTCCTATTTAGTATTTTATGATATACTATATATAACATACAATGTATACTTAGAAGATGAATCCAGTACAGGATTAGGATTTTTAAAAAGTTGTGTGAGAGCTTTGTGATAATATATATATATATTTATATATCTATATATATATAATATATATATATATATCTATATATATATAATATATATCTATATATAATAATATATATATTATTATATATTTATATATATATATATTTATATATCTTAATAGACTTGGCTGAGTTTCTGGAGCCATTTATGTGTTATTTTCCAATGAATCATAATTTCCTTTTATTCTGTGACTGGGAGAGACAGACTTATTATAAGAAAGAAAACCATTAGCCTGGGATCTCTCCTATTATAAGTATTCCTTGGGTCTGGGTGGTCAATTAGACAGAAACCATGTCTTGGTATACTGGTTGTAATCTGAGAAATTTGTTGCAACCAATCACCCCATCTCTGAGGACACTTGAGTAAATGTAACTTCCTAAAAGGTCTAAAAATTAGAAAGACACACACTAGGTACATGCACACCACACATTCTGACTCTGTCTCTGATTCTGAATCTCCCTTTGACTGTCCCTGTGACTCTGCCTGTCCTTCCTTTTCTCCTTCTTCATTCTCTATCTCAGCCTGTTTCTCAACCTCTGCATCTGTGTCTGCCTGTGTTTCTTCCTTTTCCTCTTCTTTTGCTTGTGCAGCTGCCTATTCATTAGTGCTGAGATATCATGCAGAATAATGTAGTTTTAGAACTGATCTACTGTGGAATTTGTTTTACATCAACACTAGGTGCCTGTCTACCTACTACTAAAACCATTTAATTGATTTTCAATCTTCAATATAATCAGAGATGTATCCAAATTCATAGGGCAACAATTGCTATGTAACTGTCTGATGCTCATCGGTCACTCCACTGTTTTGAACAAAGAGTTTTTTAGTCAGAAGTTTAAGCACAGGCAGATAACATTATTGCAAGCATACAGTCCTGTCTTGATTTCAATGAGATAAAAATTGGGACCCAAAACTACCAAATGATGTAATGGATTCTATCTGTTTTCAACTTTCAGGTTTTAAACTGTGTTATCTATAGAAGTCTGGACAACACCTTAATCAGAGCTGGTAAGTGGAGACAGGAACTGAAGCAAAGACTATGGAAGAACTCTGGCTTACTCTCCTCCAGGTCATTGGGATGTGGGGTCCTAGGTGGTGTAAAACAGAAAAGAATGAAAAAATAAGTATCAAATATATCAAAATTTTTTACCTACATCCACATTTTGAGGTCCTCTCCTAATAGTATGTGTGATCATTTGGAAATCAAGTTTTATATGGCAATTGGTAAACTGTAGAATTTTCATTATTTCTATTTTATGAATATTTTACCTGAAGGGGTGTGTCTGCTGCCTGTGCACTAAACTGGACCGTGTAGAGATCAGAAGTTAGATAGTATCAGATCCCCTGAAACAGCACTTACCTGTGGCTGTGACAAACAAGATGGGCCCTGGTAATTGAATCCTGTAACCTGTGCACAGGGGCCAATGATCTTATACTCTAAGCCATGTACCACCTCCCCATTTTCTCATGAGCGAAAAATGGTGTAGGAACACAATCTTTCTCAAAAGGTCCAAATTCATCTAAGAGTAAATTAATTCTTATAAGTCTTTCTTAAAAAATCACCACCACTACAACAAGAAAAAAATAGATAAAGAGAGAGAAATCTGAATAGGATGTTTGTGATCTGTGGTGAATTCTAACCAAGAGTAAGCTAATACACTATATAAAGCTGTACTGAGAAGCCTTAAGAAGGCAGGTATCTCACTCTGACCAGGGCTAAGGTTGTTTCGACTGTATTGGCTTTATTCTTCTGGAGATTCTTGTCAGGAATGGCGTCCTTTTACCAGACCACAACAGGAAACCTTCCATATGTCTCCTTTGGTGTCTGGGCATAGGATATGTGAGATGCATCAAGACTGATTAAAGGTCATGTTCCCTAGATGTGAAACTGTTTCCAGGAATACGATGGTATACACAAGGTCAACTCCAGAATACATAGCATCAGGTCTTTCTTGGCCAATTCAAAATTGGAGCCAAAATCTCAAGAGACAATGTATATGTTGACAGACTTGCTGCTATCACACAGGTCGTGGCTTCAATTTCCAGCAATTACATTGTGACTGTTTCTCTGTCTCTCTATCTGTCTCTCTGTCTCTCTGTCTCTATGTCTCTCTGCCTCTCTCTCTTTCCTTCTAACTTCCCCACTCTCTGTATTGCTATCTCTCTGTATCTCAGTCTCAGTCTGTGTTTCTCTCTTTCCCTCTCACTCCCTGCCCCCCCTTTCTTTCTCATCCTCCCTGTAATTCCAGCAGCATATGCTGCTGTATCCTCTTCTGTCCTCTGATGTATTACATATAAGAAGTGTCCATGCAAACTGTAATGTTCACAAACAACAATATCTGCCTTTGCAGATTGAAAAAATAAATAAAAAAATAATGTCTAGATTAGGAGTCTCAATCATCTGTGAAAGGTAGGAGAGAGTGATCACTGTGTGTCACCTCATTTAGAAACAGAGTACCCAAGGAATAGAGCCTACTCCCCACACCCATGGAATGAACACCACATGCAAGAGGAGGGATTTTGGAAGAGGAACTCATTCCTGGTCTTTCCAAGAGGAGTGTTTTGGTGGGTGAGCACATCAACAGAACAGAATTCTCACAGCATGTAATTGCCCCCTCCCACCAGAAACCAAAGTCACCTTGGTGGGACCAGGAGCAGTTCACCTGCCTCTTCAGGTTGCTTTTGTTTAACTGCCTTTGGAGACAGCAGTTGGAGCTGCTGCTACCTGCTGGAAAGGTGGCTTCTAATGGGACAATTCATTGGTCTGTAGAATTCAAACAATTTTGGACCCTATGAAAGTAATGGATTGTCCAAATGCTCCCGGACTGAGAATCTTGGGGAAGCTCTAGGTTTTTTCTTAATCTGCAATGTCATTTAGACATTAGAGCAAGCAGAGATGATTTGCTCCTTCTCTTAGGCAATCAGATTTTATCCTGGAAGACAACCGTTGTGAGCCTTGAGAGGGTTTGCTGGAGGAGAAGGGATATTGACAGTGCTCTACCCAACCTGCAAGGCACACAGCTAGACCTTGTTCCCTCTGAAGCATAGAAGTGTCTGATGGTATTAGATGGGATTCTTGATGAGGACAGAATCTGAGGAAAGGTTCCTGGTAGAGAAATGAAGTGCAGTTATACAACCTAGAAAGTATATACCATTGATCATTGTGAGCCTGAAACAGAAAGCACCCAAGCATTGGACCTAATGTATGATTGGTGAGACAGATTGAAGAGATTTTGTTTGTTTTGAATTCTCTGTATAGGTATGGATACATTGTCTCATGGGAAGGGGGAGTGTGGATTCCCTGTGGTTACTAAAATAGAAGAAGTTGTAAACAGCCTATGGAAATGTGGCAAGTCCAAGTGTATGCTGTGCATGAGCTGCCAGTGTTCAGAAATGCTGAGCCATCACTTCAGATTCAATAAGATATTTAAAGAAGAAAACCAGAAGAAAAAACTTAAGGGGACTGTTGTGAATTTTAATGAGACATTTTTAATTATTTTTACTGATTTATATAACATATGCCAAATGGTGTGTCCAGTCTTTTAAACATGGCTTGATTGTTCCTTTCAAAGTATCTTGATTATTATTCCCAGAGACAGGATTTACAATCTGTACATTCAAATTCTTATTTGTACTTCCCAATTTCCCCTGTTTCTTTTGTTTTTCTTCTCTGGAACTGGATATTTCTGTATAGTCCTAGATTTCTGTGCTTTCCTGTGCAGATCGGCAGAGAATTCATCTCTACCTGGTTTTGATTCCCATATCCTGAGATTAAAGTCCTTTCTAAGCAGATCTCAACACCTTTTTTTAAAATTTTCTGTCTCACAGTTCTTGAAGAATAGATGGGGGAGCAGAGAAAATTTCACCCCAAAAAATTGGCAATTAGTGGCTGCAGGTGTGAGGGCCAGTTTTCTACATAGATTTGGCTCCTCAGAGGCTGCCCATGTTCCAGTGGATGTGTTTCCCTAACCCCACATATGTAGTCAGCACTAAATTCACTCAGTGGTCTTTATTAAAATGTGCATGGAATTAAGGCTAAAAGTGATACAGGAGAAATGGAGAGCAATTCAAGGAGGACAAGATGGTGATGGATTTACTCAAACTCATTATGTTTATGTACAAAGTTCTTCAGCAAAACATTTAAAACTAAGTAAGTAAGTAAATAAGTAAATAAGTAAGCAATAAGCAAGCAAGCAAGTAAGTAAAAAATAAATATATGTGTAAATAGACAAATATATTTTTATGCAATCTCACGTGCAATAGGCATGAAAGTGTGTGTGTGTGTGTGTGTGTGTGTGTGTGTGTGTGTGTGTGTCTTTGTGTGTGTGTGCATACATGCATACAGGAGTGTTTGCAGGTATGTAGCAGTTTGATGATTAGAATATCCTTGGCCCATGGGAAGTGGCACTATTAGCAGATGTGGCCTTGATCATTGTGTAGGCTGGCTTTTATCTAGTGCTCAAACTCTGCCCAGTGATGAAGAGAGATGCTTTTCCTTGCTGCTTTGGCCACAAGCTTCCTCCTGTTTGCTTTCAGATTAAGATATAGAAAACTTCTTTCCTTCTACATCGCCCCTTCTACCTGGATGTTGCCATGCTTCCCACCATGATAATAATGTACTGACCTGACCCTCTAAAACTGTAAGACAACCTCTATTAAATTTTCCTTTATAAGAGTTGCCTGAGTCATGGTGTCTCTTCACAGCAATGAAACCCTATCAAACATAGGCAGAATCTTAGCCTGATTTTTAATGTTTTCAAGATGATTACAGCCAACATGCAAGCACAAAGTAAAGATGATGAAGGAGTCTTATTTTCAATTGTTTCTGATGATTGTTTCTTGAATGAAAGCTGGGGATTGGAAGAATTGGAGAGTGATGGAAAGGAGAAAGTAAGAATGCAAAGACCTGTTGGGCTCCTGCCACTTGCTTTTGCATTCAATATTTCAAATTTTAAAACAACAACCAACAATAATAACAAACAATGACAGGACGCCCATATAACAGACTCAGAGAGAAGAAACCAAAGGACATTACCTACTTGTACCTCACTTTCCAGCTAATGTCTGGTGTATTGAGCCGATGGATTTTGCTGTCAAACCCTGATAATTAATTCCTAGATTGGATCCACTAACACAATGATGAATGAAACTGTCCCAATAGGGACAGACTATTGTTTTTTATCCTGTACAATCAAACCATTAGGGAAATAACAAGCACAACTCACATATATGTATATTTGTTTTTTCACACTTATAATTGGAATTGTTACTATATATCCCGGTTCTTTGCATTTTATCTCCATTAGTGTGTTGTTTTCACTCCTTACTTGCTACATAGAAAACTGCTTCTTTTACACTATGTTTCATTTAGAGTGCACAATGGAAGCTAAAGACTAACTCCATCCATTACAAAGCAGGGCTCTCTGTCCTTTTTCCTGAATTGAAATGAAACTATTTTCAAAAAGTATTTTAGACATGCCTGGTTCAGTTTCATTAAGATTGGGTGTGAAATTTTCCCACAGTCTCAGGTGTCTCAAACTAGTGGAACAGTCTAGCAAGTTTGTGGAACATTTGGGACTGTTCCCTAGCAGAAATAGGTTACTTTGGCATAATTGAGGGAGCTGGCTATTTCTGACCTAACTCTTGGCTGCTTATTCCACAAAAGTGTAAGAAGGCCCCATGCTGGCCCTCAATGAAACAGATCAACATTTTGTTTCCTGCCATGCTGTCCCAGTCATGACAGTTTGTCCCCGGTGAGTGTGTGCTCTAAATATCTCTTCTTGGACATTGATTGTATCAGGAGTTTTGACCCCTTGATATAAAAATAATTATTGTAATTGTAATCTCTGCTTGTGTGTTTTGTGACACATAGAAGGCTGTCAATTTTGCCTACATGAATTTTTACTGTGTGTTTTTTTTCTTTCATATTTAAAATTGTTCTCAATTTTCATAAGAGTTTCAGCACAACCTTCACATTTAGGGACACAATCTTCCAAATGGCTACTCCTCTGGATCTCAGTAAATGGGAATGTTCCATAGCTTCATGGCCTAAGTGAGAATTGTCAATTGTTTCTATTTCCATTTTTAGATCATGGATGGTTTTGTTCTGCTCCTTCACCTGTTTGATTGTGTTTTCCTGAATCTATTTAACAGATTTTTGTGTTTCCTCTTTAAGGACTTCTACATGTTTATCTGTGTTCTCCTGCATTTTGTTAAGAGAGTTACTAATGTCCTTCTTAAAGTCCTTCATCATCACTATGAGAAGTGACTTTAGATCCATGTCTTACTTTTAGGGTGTGTTGGGTTATCCACTTGATATGGTGCAAGTGTTGGGTTCTGATTATTCCAAATAACTTTGGTTTCTCCTGCTTATTAACTTATCCTTGCCTCTCACCATCTGGATATCTCAAGTGCTACATGCCCTGGCTACATCAGACTGTCCTTCCTGTGATATTGGTTGTGTCATAACTCTTCAAAGTCTAGCTTTCTCTGTGATCCTGTTATTACGGTATACTGTGATTTTGAGATGCTGGGTGGGTCTGACATCCTGGGAGTCAAGCTGCCCTTGGAACCTTGAGATCCTGGTGTGACTAAGCTCCTAGGTTCCTGGGATCCTCTGACCCTGGCCATGTTAGATCTTCAGGTAGTGGAGCTTCCTCTGGGTGTTATGGGGCTGGCTGCTGAGTTTGCATCCAAGGACTGCTCAGGGCCCTGTCCCAGACAGAATGGATGCAATCCATACCACTGGTCTGGTGGAGTTCCTGCATGCCTGTGTCTTTCTGTTACCCTCTACTCAAGGTGTTGGGAAAAGATGTTGTGTCTTCCTCTTGTCTGATCATCGGATCCTATGAATGTTAGATGCCTGGCAGTGGAGTTGCCTCCGGGTGTTATAAGGCTAGCTACAGAGTTTGCATGCAAGGTCTACTCAAGGTTTTGGCTCCAGAAATAAAATATTTTTTAAATGATGTTTCTTGTAAACTTACCTGTCTCTAAAAGTACCTGACATATTTTTACAGGGATTGATTTAATCTCATAAATTGATTAAGGAAATATGACATCTTGATGATTTTGATATATCCTAACAGGAAAAAAATAATGGACATCTCCCACTAAGTAAAAAATATTTCGGAAGCCAGGTGGTGGTGGCACACACCTTTTATCTCAGTTTTTGGAAGGCAGAGGTAGGCAAATCTCAGTTTGAGGACATTCTAGTCTACAAAGTAAGTTTCAGAATTGCCATATATATTAATAATAATAAAATAAATGAAAAACAGAGTATTGAAAAGGAATGATAATTTTAAATTATGTACATATGTGCCACATGTCCCTGTGTACATATGTGAATACACTTAAGTTTTTTTTTTCAATTAGATGTTTTCTTCATTTAGATTTCAAATGCTATCCCAAAATTCCCCTGTATGTTCCCCCAACCCTTCCCCTTACCCACTCACTCTCCTGTCGTAGGCCTGGCATTCCCCTGTTCGAGAGCATCAATAATAATGGGAACAGAAAGAAGCGGCAGAGCCTGGAAACCAGAGAGGGGGCTAATCATGGCACTCAGTTAGCAGTTTAGTTTGTTTCAAGAAACAAATATACTTTCTATCAATGAGGTTTGTAAATGAACAGGAAATATTTTCATCTCTCAGACTGGAAAGTGTTTATTTTATAGTGTTTATAGATTTTTGGGACTATTTTATTATAAGCAATTAAAGCCAGGTAAGTTTTTACATACCTGTAATGGTACTAGCATGGAATGCTGAACCTCAACACTCTAGACCTTCCTGGAGAATACAAAACATACTAACTGCCTATCTCAAAAATCAAATGAAATGAAATAAAATTAAACCAATGTACCTTTGGTATTTGTATATCATCCCTTTGGAAACTAATAAGATAATGAATCAAAAAAATAAACTTCAATTATTTTATTAGTCATAAACATAATTAGAAATGATAAGAAGGTTAAAAAATCAATACAGATAGGGGAAGGGAGAGACCTGGGTGGGAAATGGGACAAGAAGGAGAATAGAGGAATTTTATCAGGTACTGTGGTTGTGGGAAACAGGACTGAATTGATGAAGACCAGCGAAAAGAATGGAAACAGGCAACTTTGTGAAGGAGGAAATGAGAAAACGCTCTAGAGTAAACCAGAGACCTGGGATGTGAGAGACTCTAAGGAATTAAAAAAAAAAAAAAAAAAAAAAAAAAAAAAAAAAAAAAAACATTAGATGAAATGCCCTCCAGTGGGGAGAGTGGAATTGTAGAGTTCTCCTCCCAGCAATCCTCTCCTGTATATGTGTTGGAGGCCTCATATCAGCAGGTGCATTCTGTCTCTTTGTTGGGCCACAATTTCAGACATCTTGGGGGAACACTTTAATTGAGACAGGGATCCTACCACAGGGATGCCCTCTTCTTTAATATCTTTGACCTCATTAATTCAACAACAGGGGTCAGATGCTTCAATCCATTGATTGGGTGAAAATATCTGCATCTGAATCATAAAGCTGCTATTTGGGTCACTAGGAATATTTCTTAAACTTGTTGCAGTGGGTATAATAGCTAATAAATAAAAAAAATCTCTAAAATGTATATTGTATATTGTAACAGAAATATAATGTTGGTTCTAAGGCCCCTGTTTGCATTCAGTTCAAGATACAGGCATTAATTTGTGTTTCTCTGTATTTCTTATAATGATTGTGGGTAACCACAATAAGCTAAACCAAACCAAACCAAAAGAAACAAACACATCTATACATTGTCTCTTCTACTGATTCACAAGTTGTTAAAGTCCATGCTCTTGGACGTAACTACAGTTTGGAATTGTCCTCCAACTACTCTGACTCAGAATAACAGTTTGTATGAGCTCAGATACCTTACTTTGTAATCTGAGTGCATGTGTGATTTAGATATTAGTTGATTGCTAAGAGAAAGCACAAACTGTGTAGGAAAGTGAATGAATGTTGCAGATGACATGCCAATATCATCTCCTTTGTAGGAGAGAATATAAGAGAATTTTTATTCATACTAAGTGTTAGAGGAATATATATATTGAGAGAGAGAGAGAGAGAGAAAGAGTGAGAGAGATTTCATCACATAGAATAGAATATTGTAGAGCACTGATATCAATTTTAGTACTTATATTATATATTGCTTTTGCAGAAGACCTGCTTGCAGTACACAGCCTCTGTATGTTTCTGAATTCAGATACTTGTAATATGAATGCTAGGATGACTGTACTTATGAAGAAATAATGAGCAGGTGAAACAGTCAGATGCAGATGTATGCAAACAACCAATGGACAGAATCAGCAGAACCATTGGTTTAATTTGAGAAAGACTGAAGGAGGCTGACAGGACCAGTTGTCTCAAATGCTATGGACCTAGAATTCTCCCAAATGCTAGACAACCAAACAGGCAGCATATATGAACTATCAGAAGGTCTCTAAAACATACACAGAAAAAAATCTGCTTGATCTCTATTCAATCAGAAATGATGCACCAAATTCTCAACAAACTAGAGACATCAAGGTGTTTAGAGATCCGGTAGGATGGGGACTTTCCCTTGGAGAAAGGGGATGGGCAGTAGATATGGGATGTGGAACAGTAGGAAGGTGGACAATGAATGAACTAATTAATAAAAAATAATAGTGCCACATAATCAGGTCCCCTATACTCTAATTCTGCAATCGGAATCCAAGAAAACTCACATGAACCCATAATAACATACTCAAAAAAATTAAATATATATAACTGAAATGCATGATTTTCAACTTTATTTTACAAAGAAATTCACTGGAACAAAGATTTTCTTTGGTTGAACTCATTTACATGCATTTGCTCTCCTAGTGTACCGAAAATATAGGTTATTCTCAATATAAAAGGCCAAAAATATACTAACATAGCTTTCATCTGGATACACTCCAAATTTATCTTTCATTAGAATGTAATCTGGATTCATTTGGACATAAATTAAATTTATATTTAAAATTCATTTAGTTGGTGTAAGGTGGAGGTAAGGTAAAATATCAGGGTCATGTTGGTTTTCATTTCTCTACTGATATGATCATTGATTTCAGTAAACAATACCCTGCTGGGGGCTGGGAAGATGGCTCAGTGGAGTTCATGTATTCTCAGCACCTCTGTAAAATTCCAGGCATGTCTATTCATATCTGCAACACTGTGGGGTGGAGACAGGTAGATATCCCAATAGTGTATTGGCCAGTCAAACTAGTCAAAATGGTGAGAGGGTTTCACTCTAAGAGAGCAAGTGTTGAAGATATTCTACTCATTACTGAACATATGTGTATGTGTGACATCAGACTTGGGAACAGACACTGCACTCATATACAGACACTAATCACCCTACCATACCACCCATGAAACCTTGAGTTCCGCAGATCTATAACCCATGTGTCTATATGAAATAGGAAGTTTTATATTCTCATTGTCTTGTTAATCCTGTTTTCTGTCAAATGCTAGAAGCTAAACCAATGTATTCTCAGACTCTGGATGGTACGTCATAACTTTTGGTCTTTCTGGAATAGCAACCAACTATCAGCAGAGACACTTTTCAATTTACCCTGGCTTACAGGTTCAGAAATTCAGTCCATTATCATCAAGGTAGGAATATGGCAGGATCCTGGCAGGCATGTGCATTTGGAGCTGACAGTTCTACATCTTCATCTGAAGGGTGCTAGGAAATGATTAGCTTTCAGGCAGCTAGGCAGAGGGCATTAAAGTCCATGTTCACAAAGATAAATTTCTTTCAACAAGGCCAAACTTACTGCAACAAGGTTATTAGCTCCCAGTAGTGCCACTCCCTAGGCCAAGAATAGTCAAAATATCAAATGTGTTTTTGAATGTTTGTGTTTGTGTTACTTTGGGTTTTTTTTGCCATGAAGAGTCTACAGGATCACAGTAACTCTTGAACACTTTGTAACTTGTTTTCAGAGGTTTAATCCATTATTATCATGACTGGAAATATGGAAGCATTCAGACAGACACAATGCTAGAGAAGGAGCTGAGAGTTTTACATCTTGATACACAGGTAGAAGATAGAGACTGTGTGTCACACTGGGGACAGCTTAAGCATACCCGACCTCAAAGTCCACAAGCACAGTATTACATTTCCTCCAACAAGGCCACATCTACTCCAACAGGGTCACACATACTTCAACAAGGCCACACCTCCTAACAGTGCTACTTCTATTGGCACTATTTGTTCAGTATCTTTAATAGTATTCTTAAAACTTTTCAATGGACAAAAGGTAACTTTAATGAAATAAATACAGAACGATTGAAAAAATTAACTGGAATATGGATGTCTTGGTTACTGTTCTAACGATGTGAGACATCATGACCACACCAAATTATAAGATGAAATATTTAATTGTGGTCTTAAAGTTTCAGAAGGCGACTCCAGGACATCATGGTAAACACCATGGCAACACTCAGGCACACATGTGTAGAGCAGTAGCTGAGAGCTCACAAGCAATACTACAGACAACAAACATAGACAGAGAAAGACAGAGAATGAAAGAGAGAGATAGAGAGAGAGACAGAGATAGAGACAGAGACAAAGAGACAGAGACAGAGAGAGAATGAGGAGAGAGTAAGAATGAGAGAGAGAGAGCCTGATGGATTTTTGATATTTCAAAGAATAGTGACAAATCTCCTTTAATAAAAATACAAATCCTAATTCTTTCTTAACATCTCACCACCTGGAAAACTAACACCTTTGAATATTTGAGCTTCTGTGGGCCACAATTTTTCAAACAACTAAAGTTTGTAAAGGAAAATGAAATCTAGTAAGTGTCCATGTCACTTCGTAGTATATCTTATATCATTACTTGTCTTTTCTCAGAGGTAAGGGTTATTTGAATAACAAGAGACTAATCAGTCATCACTATCACATAAGCCAAAGGCATCCTAACCCTGCCAGATTTCTACTTGAATAATCACATTGACATTACTTATTTGTACGGAAACATAGCCCTTCTCCCTGATTTAGTTAAAAGTGTGGGACCTGTTGATGTGCAATTAATTTTGTTCACAATGGGACAAAACAGAAGCCTACAGCATTGACTGTATTGTTCCTGAGAGCTGAAGATTTCACTTCCATTTAATACAATGTTATACATATGATTTTAACACAAGCCTAAAATCTCAAAAAAAAAGCTTTGTTTTCATATTTTCATTATTTACAGATCATTCTATGCTATATAAAGGAACATAGAGGAGGAAAGCTGTTTGGAGTCACTGACACACACACTTAACTGAGGTTTCCTTTGCACAGTAAGAAGATATACCCATCATCTATATCTTGGGAGTTTGCTCCAGGAACTATAATGATATAAAGTCCTCAGGATTCTAGTCTAAAACAACACTGCTTTTGAACATAAGCTATGCAAAATAACCTCTTGCATATTTTAATCATATTTATGTGAGTCTGCATAGAGAACTGTACAGGTAAGTTCAGAGGCTAGGGAAGGGTATAGTGTGATCTACTCTTTTCCTCCATAACTTATCCCCTTGTGACTGGGTTTCTTGCTGAGCTGGTAGTGAGCCTGGCTTTCAGGAAGCCACAATCATCTTCCTGTCTCTGCCCCTCCCAAAATCTTAAGCACTGGTGTTGTAGGTGAATGTTTGAACACACTCCTGGCATTGTCTCTGGGCCATATCCCCTGATCCTTCTTTATTTTAAATAATCTCTGGATTACTTTTGCACTTAATGTAATGTAAGTGCTATAAAATGAGTTGCTATTTAGGAGATTGAAATATAAGTGGTCTGTATATGTTCAGTACAGACATTGTATATTAAGAACTACATTAATTAATTCCTTGAGAACTTCATACAATTTTTTGATGGAATTCACTTTCCAATTCTCTTGATAACTCCTCCCAGACTAAAACCAGACCCATTCCCACCTTAATCCTCCTCCCAAGTTCAAGTCTACTTTTCTCCCCTTTGATACAACCCAATTCAAATCAATTGTGTTGCCCATAAACTCTTGGACATGGGGCTACTAGTAGAGCATGACAAACCTATCACATACAAAAGCCTTACCTTTGATGAAAACTGATTCTCTATCCTTCATCAATAGTCCATATATTCTCAGATGGGGATGATGGATGGTGATACCATACCACTTAGGGATGCAAGGCAGACTGGCCTGATTTTGTGCAGTAGAGACATACAGTGTCTCAGTGACCTCTCTGCCTTACAAGATTTCTACCATCTCTTCCGTGAGAGTTCCTAAGACAAAGCTCCTCTATTGCTTGACTCTTTCTGTGAGTATGTGTGTATGTACAAATATGTCTATATTATACATGTCTCATTTTACATGTAAGTCAACACATAGTGTTGTTTGCAATCAACTGCTGGCACTATTTCACACTAGGCAATATGCCTTGAGGCAGACTTGGTGGACTCCATAACAGACAGAACCTAGAGATGGCTAGAAATCATCCCAATTAGTTGTAGTATAGGTGCAATTTACACTTTTGACCTACATTTCTGTGTTCACCCTATGGTTTTAAGATGCAGAGATGGGGGACAAAGACCCTTAAATTGCATTGCAATTTCGCTCTTCTTGAACTCACATTTATAAAAGCTCCTGGAGGTGCTGATGCTGTTTAACTGAACATTTTCCTTTTGGAACTGCTTGATAGAGATACCCTTAAAGAGACAGATAGATCCTATCACTTTGTGTAGCATAAAGAATGCTGTGGTGAAATGGGTTTGAAATGTCTGTCCTGGGTCTTTGATGAAGGTTTTGGTCCGAAGTACAATGTTCATAGGTAGAACAATATACTCAATCTGAAAAGTGATTGGACACTGAGGGCTTTAATCTATGCGTTGATTGATGGGTGTGCATGGAAGGGGTGAGAAACTTGTAAAGGAACATGGTCATTGGGAACATGTCTTGGAAGGTGTTTATTGTATTTGGTCGCTTCCTGTGTTGATGTTTACTGGCTGCCAATAAGTTGGACAATTGTGCTCATTCATGCCCCTTTCATACTCTTGTGACCATGGACCTGTTTTCCTTGTTGCTAGGCATCTTGTAACAGTGATGAAAATGATTGACATGAATATGACTCATTAGTGATACTGAACTCTCTGGTCCAGAGGAACCATGGCTTAATTCTTTAAGTTTTATTTTTTTCTAGAAATTTCATGCTAACAGTAGACCCAAAGTTACCAAAAAGTTGTATCTGGAATATTTAGACAGTGTATCTGTTGTTTTAGAAATAAAGAACTTTGCAGCTTCCCACACTGATCCTCCCGCTGCCTTCAGTACTGTATTTTAATAGATTGCAATATCATATGAAGAAGCAGAAAATGAGGGGAAAATGGAATGGAGGTGAAAATGTGTTAGAATCATTAAATTATACACTTAAAGAAATCAATTGATTTTTTAGTATACAAAGGAAACTTCAAAAAAGCACTGAAAAGGCTTGGCCAACTGTGCAGCTGCTCATGGGAGTTAGTATTTGTCATATCTCCTGTGATGTATTTATTAATAGTAGTGGTTTTATTACAGATGAATAAGACACCAATATATGCATGAAGGGATAACACTGAGTTGCCCCAGGAGAAAGAAATCAGGTAAAATTCATTGGATCTATTGATGAGGAGATTTTTTTTTCTCATAGCTGAGTTGGCAGGAAATTGGACAGATTGGGTTGTACCCCAGTAAGTGTAACACACAGTAGAATGTGGGGGGTTGTGTGGCTATAGGACATATTCACATCATTTCACCTATTATTGAGTATCCATGCTGATGAAAGAAGTTATCCTTCACTTATGCCATGCATGGAAGTGGGTCTATGAAGGGGCAGAGAGGAGGAAATGCTGTTCAGTAATGTTTGGGTAGGTTGTGGAGTCAGTAAAATATTCCTGTAATGGGACTTTATTTTTTCCCAATCTTGACAATCAACGGATACCTGAGAAGAGAGAGCAATTGAAGATCTGTCTCTATTCACTTGGTTATTAGGTAAGTCTATAGGATATTTTCTTGGGTAATGATTGATGTGGGAGGGCCCACCACTGTGGCTAAGCTCAACAGTAGTCATTTTAATTGGGAGCCTTTTAGACTGTACTAAAATAATAAAAGCTGATCAAGCCATAGAAAATTGGTAGTTTGAATAAGAAAGTTCTCTATAGACACATATATATGAATACTTAGACACTGGGAAGTGGCAGTGAGTTTAAAGATTAGAAGGAATAAGAGAAGGTGGGGCTTCATTGGAGGATGTGGGTGTGTCAACAAGGATGGGTTTGAGTTTTCAAGAAGCCAAAGCAATGGCAGAATCTCTCTCTTTGCTTAAGGATCAATAGTTCTCTATTGCTCCAGTGATGGGATCCCTCCCTTGGTGAATGACCAAACTTCTGAATATGTAAGCAAGCCTCTAGTTAAATGTTTTGTTTTCTAATAGTTGCCTTATCCATGGTATCTCTTCACATCAATAAAAGAGTGACTAAGACAGTGGCAAGCCAATAAGCAGTTTTTTGCTGTTACTGATACAACTTCCTGTTTATTCTTCCTCGGTGATAGACTATAACCCTTCTATTTCCAAAGTTATTTTTGATTGTAGTATTCTACATAGTGAGAAAGAAGCAAACTAGAACATTTACATCTCAGGTAGGTACACGAGTATATCTTACCTTTAAATAAAAATAAAATGTCTACACACTATTATTTGTGGTTTTAAGATAAGTGGCATTGGCACTGTTAGACATTTTTCCGATGAAAGTCTTACTATGTTTATTGTTGTAAGGATCCACCATGTCCAAAGAGCAAATTCCATAGCAAAGCTTTTATTCAGCTTATACTTCCACATTGTTGTTAATTATCAAAGAAGTTGGGACAGAAACTGAAACAACAAAGGATCCTGGAGCCAGGAGCTTATTCAGAGGCTATGGTGTGGTGATGCTTATTGTCTTGCTCCTCTAGTCTTGCTTAGCTTGCTTTCTTAAAGAACCCAGGACTACTAATACAAGGATGTCAACACCCACAATGGAGTGGGTGCTCTCCCACCAATTATGAAATTTCCTAACAGCTGGATCTTGTGGAGGCATCTTCTCAACTGAGGCTCCTCCTCTTTGAAGAAGCTAGATCTTGTCAATTGCTATGAAACCAGTGTGGCATTCTAAATGTATTATGTCTATGAGGAGGTGTGGCCTTGTAGGAATAGGTCTGGCCTTGCTGGAGGAAGCATATCATTTTGGGGCTTTAAAGCTCTACCAGTGTGGAAGAGACCATCCCTGCATACAGAATACATAGTTTTTCCTGGAAGCATTTGGATGAAGATGCATAATTCTAAACTTCCTCTCCACCACCATGGCTGCATAGACACAGCCATATTTTCTGCCTTGATGATTGTGGAGTAAATCTCTGAACGTGTAATGAAACGTAGAAAAGCCCTAATGAAATGTTGTCTCTTATGAGTGGCCTTTGACATGGTGTCTTTTCACAGCAACTAATCCCTAAGAGAATCAGTTACTGCAGAAACTCTCCCAGATATTAAAATTAATCAACAATAGAGATTATTATCAAATGTTGAAGCATACAAACTTATTCTAGAGAGGAAAATTGTAATGACTGAGTCCATGGCATTCTTGCCTCAAAAAAGAAAAAAAAAAAAAAAACTCTCAGAGTATAGATGGAACCCAGGCAGACATCCATGAAGTACATGGGCTCCTCAGGAAGTGACCCACAAAGTGGGCAAACTCATAACATTTGAAACCCATGACAACTGGCGTAGAAAAGAGGTAAGCATATATGCATTGGTTACACCTTCAGTGTTTTCTGAGAATGAGGTCACATATAAGTAAAAGACTAGAATTTCCAGGCTATGGACAGGCTGAAGTTATACATAGGTATGTAGGGGGTCATGTGTTTAGAGGAGAGCTAGGTGGAACAGGCCACTGTGGGGCTTTTTATGGTTATCTGAGGATCTCATTGGAGACCTGCAAAAGATCACAGGATTCATCACAGGGAAAGAGTGCTCACGGAAGGAACTCAGGATCCATTCCAACCCAAAATTATCTCACAGCATATTCATTTTCTGTTTTACTTTACTTTTGGAACTGATTACACAAAATCAAGGTTTCTGTGATGATTTAGGGAGTCTCATAAATATAAACATTCACTAGTCTAGATTGCCTGTGTAAAAATGGACACACACGCACACTCACAAACACACACACCCACACACACACACACACACACACCCATCTGTAATGACAGGCTGGCTATTTGTTAAGAAAACAAAGAAGCCAATGTGGATATGGCCCAAGTTTGAGTATTTCCTTAAAATTTCTCTTCTTCCTGTGTCTCCAGCTTAACTTTTTGAGAACTCCAACTTAGAATTCATTTGTCTCTCAGTGTCCTCTACTCCTTGTGTGTCCCTTATTACTTTTAATGGTCACCATCAATTAGAACTTTCTTATCTTCAATCTGGTCTGTTTTATGCATGTGAATTTTGGATTTCATAAAAAAGATATCTTTGTGGGATTAGAGAGATGAATCAATGGTAACAAGCACTTTTGCACCACAAGAAAAATGGATTTGGTTTCTTGATTTCGTATCCAATGGCAAATAATCACCTTTAATGGCAGCTCCAGAGGACCTGACAACGCATGTCTCTGTGTTCACCTGTACTCAAAAGCACATGCCATATCCCCACCCACATAAGTAAAGATAATAAATCTTAAAATGTGAGACAGGTTTCTTTAAGTGTCATTATTCAAAGAAAACCTGATTTTCTCTTATTTCTGAGTCTATTTCAATCAGTTTTCTGGGTTTCACCTTGTGCAACAAGGCCACATTTCTTTTAAATCTCCGACTTTCCCCAAATTTTTGTTTCTCCTTCAGTCTTCACATCAGAGGTTCTAACTATGTCCTGTCCTTCTCCCCTACTTCCTAAACATCCATCTTTTTCTGCCATCCCTGCTCCTCCAAGTTCCATCTCCAATTCCTTATTCTGCATGCAGACCAGAGAAGCTGTTCCTTTTAGCATGTATGATTTTAGATGTATGTACTGTTCACCGCCTGAAATGAAACTTTCATCTTCATTTGATGTTCCTTCCACTGTAGGCCATCTCTTCCAGCAAATTGTTCACTTACAGCATGTCATGTCACACATTTACATTTTTAGAACAAAACACATTTTATTGGCAAAGATACTGGGATTGTCAAAGACCCTTATGTAGCTAACACAGTAAAAAAAAAAAACTTTTTTTTTTCTTCCAGTCCTATATGTTTACGTTTCTGTACTTTATGATTTTTCAACTTCAAGAATCTTTGGCACCATAGTATAGACATAGATATGGATGTCACCATGAAACTTGATAAAGTACATGGAAGGATTGGCTAGAAATTGGTAAACAACCTTTCCAAACTTTTTGGAACCATCTTTTCTGGTGTACTGCATCCAGTTACCTATCAACACATCACTGTCATCTCCTGATCTCTCCTCAGCCGGAGGAGTGTCTGGAATCATGTGGAGGTTACCTTCCTTGTAGTCATCCAGGAGCTGATAAGCATAGAGAGCTGGATCCTTCTTGTAGGTAATGTAAAACAAATCCTTCATGATTCACATGATCCTAAGACTCAGCTCCTCTACTTCTTGCCTCTTTCTGTGAGTATGTGTGTGTGTACAAGTGTGTCTATATTATTGATGTCTCCTTTTACATCCAAGTCAACACATAGTGGTTTTTGCAATAAACGGCTGGCATTATTTCACATTAGGCAATATGCCTTGATGTAGATGGTGGGACTAAATACCACACTGAAACTGGAGATGGCTAGAAATCATCACAGTTGTTTGTAGTATAGGTGAAATTTACACTTTTGACCTAAACTTCTGGGTCCACCCTATGGTTTTATGCTGGATGGATAGGGGATCAAGACCCTTAACTTGCATTGCATTTTCCTTCTTCTTGAACTCATATTAAAAAAAAAAAAAAAAAAAAAAAAAGCTCATGGAGTTGATGATTCTGTTGGCCTGGACGTTCTGCTTTTGTAACTTCTAGACAGAGATACCCTTAAAGAGACAGATACATTCCATCACATTTTGTAACATAAAGAATTCTGTGGTGAAATGGGTTTGCAATGTCAGTCGTGGGTCTTTGATGAAGATTTTGTTCCGAAGTACAATGTTCAAAGGTAGAACAATATACACAATCTGAAAAGTGATTGGACCCTGAGGGCTTTAATCAATGAGTTAATTGATTGATGGGTGTGCATGGAAGGGGTGAGAAACTTGTAAAGGAACATGGTCATTGGGAACATGTCTTGGAAGGTATTTATTGTCTTTGGTCGCTTCCTGTGTTGATGCTTACTGGCTGCTAATAAGTAGGACAACTGTGCTCCTTGATGCCTCTTTCATACTCTTGTGACCATGGACCTGTTTTCCTTGCTGCTAAGGCACATTGTAACAGTAATGAAAATGATTTACATGAATGTTTTTCACTAGTGATACTGACTTGTCTGGTCCAGAGTAACCATGGTTTAATTCTTTAAGCTTTTTTCTGGAAGAATCATGCTAACATTAGACACAAAGTTACCAAGCAGTTGTACCTGGAAGATTCTGGCAGTGTATCTGTTGTCTGAGAAATAAAGAAATTTGCTGCTTCACACACTGGTCCTTTCACTGTATTCACTACTATATTTTAATAGATTGCAATATCATATGAAGTAGCAGAAAATGATGGGAAAATGGAACGGAGGTGAAAATGTGTTAAAATCATTAAAGTACACACTTAAAAATAAAGGAATCAATGGATATTTTAGTATAGAAAGGATACTTCAAAAAAGCTGCTGAAAAGGCTTGGCCAACTCATGGGAGATGGTATTTGTCATACCTCCTGTGATGTAGCTGTTAATAGTAGTGGGTTTATTACAGATGAATCAGACACTAATATAAGCATTAAGGGATAACTCTCAGTTGCCTCAGGAGAAAGAAATCAGGTAAAATTCATTGGATTTCCTGATGAGGATTTTTTTTTGTCATAGCTTTGGTGGCAGGATATTGGACAGATTAGCAAGTCCCCCAATAAGTGTAACACACAGTAGAATGTGGGGGTTGTGAGGCTATAGGAAATACTCAGTTCATGGCACATATTATTGAGTACCCTTGCTGATGGAGGTAGTCACCCTTCACTTATGCCATACATGGAAAGTGTCTATGCAGGGGCAGAATGCAATAGATGGTGTTGAGTAATGATTGTGTAGGTTATGGAGTAAGTTAAACATTACTGTGATGGAACATTATTTTTTTTCCCAATCTTCACAATCTACAGTTACCTGAGAAGAGAGAACAATTGAACATGTGTCTCCAATCACTTAGTCATTAGGTAAGTCTATGGGTTATTTTCTAGTCTAATGATTGATGTGGGAGGGCCCATCACTGTGGCTAAGCTCATAAGTAGTCCTTAATAAATGGGAGCCCTTTAGGTTATATTTAAAAAAAAATAGCTGATCGAGCCATGGGAAAAGTGGTGGTTTGAATAATAAATCCCCTATAGACACATATATATGAATATTTCATTACCAGGAAGTGGCAGTGAGTTTAAAGATTAGAAGGAATACGAGAAGGTGTGGCTTCATTGGAGGATAGGTGTGTCAACAAGGATGAGTTTGAGTTTTCAAGAAGCCAATACAATGGCGGAATCTCTCTTTTTGCCTAAGGATCAATAGTTCTCTATTGCTCCAGTGATGGGGTACCTCACGTGATGATTGACCAATCTTCTGAAAATGTAACAAAGCCTCCAATTAAATGCTTTGTTTTCTAATAGTTGCCATAACAATGGTCAGGTGATTATGTTAGCCTCTATCAGCAGACCTCGGAGACTAATTTTCTCCAGAGTTTCAGTGTTCAGAGTACTCTCTGCAGACAAGATCTCCTCTTGCAGAGAAGGGTCCCAGATATCTGGTGTTCGAACCTTTCTCCTGGCAGATGTTGTAATCCACTCACTAGAGGTACTAAGATCCCATGGAGAGTCCTGTGGGGACCTTTGGGGTGTCCACAGACTCTGCCACCAAGGTGCCCGGTGCTGTAATGGATTGGAAGGGACTTGTGACCCTGGTCAGGCCGGTTTATCTGCTTCCCTAATGAATGCAGTCTCAGGTCCTGCATGATAGGATTGGAGCAGAAGTGGTTTTCCATTCACAAAGGTCTTAAGATCTCGTGGATGTTTCTGTGAGGACCTTGGGGCTGTCCTCAGACTCCGTCCAACAAGTTGCCCAGGTGCTGGCACAGACCAGAGGGACTTGTGACCATTGTCAGGCCAGTTTTTCTGCTTCCCTAATTAATGCAGTCTCAGATCCTGTGAGATTGGATTGGAGCAGAGGTTGTGTTCCATTCACCAGAGGTCTTATGATCCTATTGAGGGTCTTTTGGGGACGTTAAGCGTGTCTGCAGACTCAGAGCACAATATACCCTGGTGCTGGCTTGTCACTCTCTCTCTATGGTACACTTTCTCTGACTCCTTAAACAGATGTTGTAAAGATAATATTTTCGGACTCTCTAGACGCTGTAACCCTTTCCTAATGTCAGAAGGATACTGCCCAATGGAAGCCATGACACCTGTCACCTGCTGGCACGCCGAAGTAGGGTCAAAGGTAGTGTAACACCTCTATACCTTTCAGAGGTATTCTAAAAACACTGCTGGGGGCTCCTTTTTCTCTTGTAGGATCTCTCTTACCTTGGCCAAATTGGTGGGGCACCTGCCAGCTCCTTTCAGTCCTATTATCAGAGCCCAGCAGAAAATTGTCAATTGCTCCATATGGTCAGTCCTGTCAGGACATGTCAGAGGGAAGGCTGCATTCATTTCATTTAGAAGTTTTATGGGTAGTCAATTGGCCCCCAGCATGCTCTTTCTTTCCTCTCAGAATCCTCTCCTTCTCTTCTGTGGTGAAAGAATCTGTAGCTGCTGACAGTCATCCCAAGTAGGCTGAAGAGAGAATATGAGAGATTCCATTAGATTAGGAGGCTAGAGGGGTTTTCAAAGAAGGGAGGTGTGATTTGCCTTCCAGTTATAGAGTTCAGAGGAGAAAAAGGGCCATTACTGAAGGGTCAGCAGTTGTCTGGGGCCTGCTGGAAGAGGGTCATAAGTACATAAAGGCAGTGCAATGGTTGAATCTGGTCACTCTGGGTTTCGAGCTCACTGGCCTTGGGCTTTAGCAACTGGTCCCTCCCCAAATATCTAGTGGCACCCTGTTGAGAGTTCTTGGAGGGGACCAGTAGGGAATATGGGGGTGGGGTGCTATGCCATTTTTGAGGTTCTTCTTACTCTGGATAGATCTTGGGAGAAACCGAGGGCTGCAGTTCAACCTGTGCCAGTTTTAACTTTTTTTTCACCTCTGGGTGGCAGAGGGCCAGGACTGGGGAGCCTGGATTATTCTTTTTAACCCAAGTCTTTAAACAGGATGGGAGAGGGGGGATCCTGTGCTAAATTTTTCTAGATGAGAATGTAGGGCACGTAATCTGGCTGAGACCCTGGTCCCCTCTGTAAAACAACTTTAAGAGCTGAAAACAGAACCAAACAAAGAGTGCCCTCTAGTGGCCAACTATCATCAAAGATGGCCATTCTGTAGATCAGAAAGTTCTCTAAAATCTATTTCAGACATCCACAGAGAGAATGTGAGTGTTAGTCTTAATTTCAGTCGAGTGATCAAGGGTCAGTCCAAGGGGCATGTTAATAGTCGGTCCCATCATCAGAGTCACATACAGGGAAAAAAATATATACACAAAAAAGATTACAATAACCAAGACCAGGCCCCAATAAGATGGCCGAGAGATCACACACTCACTTGGCACCCAGTAACAGAAACAGACAGCCGAGTGAGCACACTCTCACTTGGCACACTGATAGGAGATCTCCAGGTATCCCTGGAACTCCCTCAGAACTCCTGGGATGTCCCAAAGGGTGGCAGCCGGTTTCTCCTGACATGTCTGTCAGTAACCCTTTTCCATCTGAAAAAGGGAGTTCGTTGCTCTCACGAGCATTTACAACTGCACACGGAGAATAGTGAATTCAAACAGAGCTGGCACAAAAAGATAGAGACAAAGATAGAGGAAAGTTATAGAAAAAGATAGAGACAAAGATACAGACAAAGATAGAATCCTACCTCCAAGCAGGGTCTCTGAGAATTGGGGTAGGCCACAAATCATGGTGGAGAAGCCCCCAAATGTAAGACCTCAGAAGCTGGGCCTCCTCTCAAGTCCTGGAATGAGCTGGCCAGCACCCCAATGACCCAAGAGAAAACCACAACTGACGCAAACTGCAAGAGTTTTTACTATTAGCTGGCTGAGGACAAAGTCACTCTGCCTAGCAGGGCAGGGGAGTTTGACACCGAGCTGTGACAGTAAGGGGCTTTTAACAGCTAGCTGAGGAATTGGGAGGAGTTGGGAGGAGAGTTGGGAGGAGTTGGGAAATGTTTGTAGGGGAGTTCCTCTCTTCCTGGTGTTCTTGTTGAAATTTACAAGGCAGGAGTGGGGCGTGATTCCTTTCTAAATTTTTATCACCTTGTCCTTGGCACAGGAAGGCAGGCATCTCTGGTTGAAAAGTATAGAAACAAAAAGCCTTTTTGCTGGCTATAGAGAACAAAGAGCTTCTTCCTAGCTGTATTTTCAGAGATCAGGGAAAACAAGCTTGGGGAACGTCTAGGGGATTTACCTTCCTGCGAGATACACTTTAAGTTGGAGTCTCACCATAGGACATTTTTTCTACCACACACAAAACTTTACACAGAAAATTATTTTAATTATTTTTAATAAATATATAATATTTGGTTTGAATCAAATATCATATCCATATACAATACATGGTAGAATTCCAAAAAAAACTTGTAATATTTACTTTAAACAATTCATACATTTACACCTCACAGCACTTCTTCATAACTGTACTACCATTGCTGAGATCCTTCTTCTTCGTAAATGGTCCTTCTCTTATTTTTATAATGGTTCTCCTTTTCTTTGTGTGTATATCTGGGAACATCTCATGCAGGTGGTTGTATTGTACTAGTTGCTATATTTTTGTGATCACCAGGTCTAAAGGACCACAATCTGGTCTTGAACTACACATATAAGAGCATCTGACCCTGAATTGCTCTTTTTCCTGAATCTACTTCTCCAGTTAAGGTTTCACAAACACTACTGTTGAAGTACTCTATCAAAATGGGAAAAAATGAAAATATTACACCGTATCTTCATCTGTTTCTACCTGAGGTGATATATTCTCATCTTTGTCAAATGATGGGCTCTGTACTATATAGACAAAAAAAAAATGGAAACATAATATGCTATATTAGTAAAAGGGGATAAAGTATTAATGATTTGAATTTCTCAGGAAATACTGCCCAGGTGAATTTTTGAAACAGCTTTTAGAAATGACATAATTACGTACATGAAATCCGGCATAGGTATAGATGAGAAGTAAGGTTTCCAAATTAGGGCTATTGAATATTTTTACCAATATTATAGAAAAAAAAATTCTCTAACTTAAAGAAAGATATGCTCATGAATAAACAAGGAGACTACAGAACGCCAAATTATTTGGACCGGAAAAAAAATAATTTCTGCCATCATATAATAGTCAAAACACCAAATGCACAAAACAAAGAAAGAATATTAAAAGCAGTAAGGGAAATGGTCAAGTAATATATAAAGCAAGATCTATCAGGATTACACATAACTTCTCCCCTGAGACTATGAAAGGAGAAAATCTAGGGCAGATGTCATACAGAATGTGAGAGAGCAGAAATGCCAGCCAAGACTACTATATGAAGCAAAACTCTTTTAACATATCTTGGGAAAACAAGGTATTCTGTGACAAAACAATATTTACACAATATCTTCCAATGCATCCAGCACATCAAACGATAATAAAGGGACAATTTCAATATAAAGAGGGAAATTACACTCAAGAAAAAAGAAGAAATTAAAGTTGAAGGAAACCTAAAAGAAGATAGCTACATGAACAAAATTCCAACTCTAATAACAAAAATAACAGGAAGCAACAAGGACTTTTCTTAGTATCTCTTAATATCAGTGGACTCAGTTCACCAGTAAAAAGGCATAGAATAAAAAAATGGATGTGTAAGCAATATTCAGCATACCAAAAACAAACACCAAGGACAAAGTCAGACATTACCTCAGACTAAAAGGCTGGAAAAGAACTTTCCAAGCAAATGATCCGAAGAAATAAGGTGGAGCAGCCATTCTAATATCAAATAAAATTGACTTTCAACCAAAAGTTATTAAAATAGGCAAGGCGGGAAACGTCATATTCATAAAAGTTAATATTTACCAAGATGGACTCCCAAATCTAAACATTTATACTCCAAATGCAATGACATCCACATTCATAAAAGAAACTTTAGTAAAGCTCAAAACTCACATTGTACCACACACAATAATATTGGAAGACTTCAACACCCCTCCCTCATTAATGGACAGATCCTGGAAACTAAAACTAAAAAGATACACGGTGAAACTTGTAGAATTTATGAAGCAAATACGTTTAGTTGATATCTATAGAACATTTTATCCTAAAACAAACGAATTTCCCTTTTTCTCAGGACTTCACGATGCCTTCTCCAAAATTGACCATACACTCAGTCGCACAACATGCCTCAACAGATATAAAATTATTGAAATAATTTCCTGCTTCCTATCAGATCACCACAGGCTAACTTCAACAATAATATAAATAATTGAAAACCCACATACACGTGGAATGTGTACAACAATCTAGTCAGTGACAAAACAGTCAAGGAAGAAATATAGAACTAAATTAAAGACTTTTCAGAGTTTAATGAAAATGTAGCTACAACATACTGCAAGTTATGGAACACAATGAAAATAGCCCTAAGAGGGACACTCATAGCTCTCTCTGAATGCCTCTAAAAAAACCGGAGAGAGGATATAGGAGTAGGTTGACATCCCACCTTAACACTATAGAACAAAAGGAAGCAAATTCACCCAAAAGGAGTTGAAGTCAGGAAATAATCAAACTCAGTGCTAAAATCATCCAAGTGGAAACAAAGGAACAATACAAAAATAATCAAACAAACTGGGAGCTTGTTCTTTGAGAAAATCAACAAGATAGATAAACCATTAGACAGACTAAATACAGAACACAAGAACAGTATCCAATTTAGCAAAATCAGAAATGAAAAGGGAGAAATAACACCAGAAATTTAGTAAATTTTAAATATCATCAGATCCTACTATTCAAGGCTGTACTCAACAAAACTTGAAAATCTGGATAAAATGGACACTTATTTAGACAGATATCAGGTACCAAATTCAAATCAGGATCAGAGAAACCCTGTAATTACTTCTACCACTGTGAGGAGCCGCCCTCATGGTCACCAATACAAGATGGCGCTGACAACACCATTGTCACCATTGCTCATGGTGAGTACGCTCAGGCGTCATGGTATCTTTCCATTACCTGAGCCCTGCCTCTCCAATGGCGTCATCAGGCTGATGGTGGGCAGACAATTCCGGTGATTCACGTCTCCAACCGAATTTCTAACCATACTTTGCAACCTATATAAGGGAGGGGTTTTCTGCTCTCTGGATCTCCTGACTTGAAGCTGTTCATCTATCTCTGCAGATGTATTAAAGCTTTACTGCAGAAAGATCTGAGTGTCCTGCATGTGTTCTTGCTGGCGAGATGGTAGCGCAGGTCATCCGGTGCCATAAACCCAGGATCAACATCGCTGGCATTGAGGAGAACCCCTGAAAATGGGGTGGATTCAGAACTGCAGGGAAAAGGTAAGTTTGGAGAGGTATGTCTCATCGTGACCCTCTTATCCCTATTGATTTCGGTCTTAATCTAGATGCACCCTAGGAAGGGGCAGTAGAAGCTCTAGTCTTGGTTGCCCTGGCCCTCATTCTGTTTCTTATTCTGTCCATCGAGGCTGGTGCTGAAAAATGAGGTGTTGTCAGTCCGACGTAGATAAGTGGCAACACTGAGGTATCTTCTAAGCCTTCCGTAGATAAGGGAGCAGAGCACTGTGTTTACTTTCGCTTTGCTTAAAGAGTACTATAAATGGGGTGTAGATCAAGAGCAGGGACTCACTCTATCATGGCCTCCTCAAAGTCAGTGATCACTGCATTACAGGCTGGTTGCCTCCAGTACGCTGCAGAACTTTGTTAAGGAAGTGGATCGCATTTCTCCCTGGTATTCTTGTTCGGGGTCTCTAACTGTAGCCTTATGTAGTAAGCTAGGAAGTGACCTTGACCTTAAGCATAAAGAGGGAGACTTACGCCTGGGCACCAAGGCATTTGCAAGCTAATATAAAACTGTCTAGAGGATGAAACCTGCCAAACAGCCAATGTGGAGGGACAGGGAATACTAGAAGAGGTTCAGGACAGTATGTCAGAAACCTAACAGAATGAGAGAATGGGAGCTTGAAAAAAGAAAGACATGTCTAAGAAAAAGGGCCCTCCCAGGGATTCAGAAGGAAGGGGAGAGAGAAAAGAGGGCAGTAAAACTGATCCCTCTACTAAGAAAAAGCCACACATGTAATTCAACATTGCCTTGAAGCTTGGGGACAAACCAAATTTCTTAGAACCGATAATGGACTGGCCTACACCTCTCAAAATTTTCAACAATTCTGTCTACAGAGGAATGTAACTTATTTAACTGGTTTGCCATACAGGGACAAGGCATTGTGGAACGTGCCCACCACACTGTTAAAACTTACCTTATCAAAAAGAAAGGGTGAGTCGATGAGGCTCTTACCCTTAACACTGAGAGTGGACATCTCCATGGTACTCTTTACTCTTAATTTTTTGAATATTGATGAGCAAGGCCACACTGCAACTGATCGTCACTGTTCAGAACCAAACAGATCTAGAGAAATTATCAAATGGAAAGTTGTCTTAACTGGAAAATGTAGAGGCCTGCATCCTATTTTAATAAGATCCAAAGGAGTTATTTGTGTCTTTCCACAGGAAGAAGACAATCCCCTTTGGGTTCCAGAATGCCTCATCTGAAGGATCTCCCCTTCAGAAGATGTGGACAAAAGAGGGAATTCTGGAAACAACGATGGATAATGACCCTTCTACTGGAGATCATGGTTCCTAGTATATCGGGGGAATTGTGTTGGGGTATTATGTCTAACATTCTGTTCATGCCTGTCATGCACAGTGCACAAGTTTTTCCACATTTCTTTACTACTGATAGCGAGCTGGGACTTGCCTTTTTACCATTAGATGGACAAATTCAGGTTCTGATGGAAAACAGAACTTCTCCCTCAAAGGAAGCCTGTGCTTTGTAATGATCTCTGACTTGAAAGACCAACGCCAGTGTATATCCTTATAAAATCAATCGGTGGCCTGGTTGAAAGCAGCTGCTTGGGGAACCCACTCTGAAATAATAGCCAATGCCTTGATAATTCAAGGCTGGAGGCCTAGTCATAAATCCAGGAAAGCACTGCCCCAGCAACCCAGAACGGCACCCTTTTGTAAAGGAAGATCCTCGGAGGACTCCATGCTTCCTTGGACTGGGTGCCAGGCCAGAAAAACCTTTTGGGTGGTTGAAGGATTTTTTTTTCCTTTTCCCCACATGTAAGTGTAGAGATTAATGAAATCCTTGCTGGACATGATTTTAACTTCATGGATTCTGATCGGGCAGATGCTAACCCTTTTGATCAATGGTTACTTTGTGGGGTTAATGAGAGCTTTACCGATCTTTCACCTATGGCAACGATTGGAGGTGGATATAGTGAAAAGGTCCAAATGGGTTTTGAGTGGTAGGGCACTTTGAGTGCTGGTTTGGGGTCTTTCGATTGGTCCTCCTCTAATACTAAATATAAATCATTTAAAAGGGTGAATTATACTGTCACCCCGGTTTGTGTTTGACCCCCTTTCTGTGGGTTGTAAGTAATAAAAGTTTAAATAATAATCAATTAGAATTTGATTGCTTGCTTAATGAAAGTTTCTATACCCTGTGTTGGGATGCTACTAAGTATTGCTTTGCTTTGGTTACTCATGTTCCTAGATTTTTTCCAGTTCCTGTGGAAGCCTCTAGAATTTAAGCTTATTTAGAGAAAAGAGAGATTTTGGAATCTCTGCTATTATAGTTGGCTTGGTAGCAACAGCAGCAGTAGCTGCCTCTGTCACTGTTTCGGCCTTGGCCTTGTCTGCTACGGTTCAGACAACGCAAACTATAAAATGACCTTTAGGCAAGAGTGACATTGGCCCTGAACAGCCAGGCAATGGCCAACTCCCAGATACAGAGAGGCCTCATGTTGGTAAACCAACAGATCGATCTGGTCCAAGAGCAGGTGTATATTCTTTGGCAAATGCCTCAGCTGGGTTGCAAACATAAGCTGCCTAGCGTCTGTATCACCTTACTACAATTTCAGAATTTTACAAGAGCAGCTAACCTGTAAAAGACTTTGTCTTGTTATTTGTTACAGAATTGGACCATAGAATTTGAACAGACACTCCGGGAGCTGAGGATCACCATCTTATAAGTTGATTGGACATGTCTTGACCTGTCATTGATGGAAGGATTTTCTACCTGAATTTCTGCAGCATTCTCCTACTTCAAGCAATGGGAGGGGGTGGTTTGTTTGGAGTGGCTGTGTACAGTGGAGTACTGCTCCTACTATGGATGATCTGCAAACTTAAATCCCAAACAAGGAGGGACAGGATGGTAGTAACCCAGGCACTTGTTGCTTTGGAGCAGGGTGTTTCCCCCGATATATGAATATTGATGATGCTCAAGCAATAAGGTTGCTGGACATCCAGCTCCACAAAACCCTGAGGCGAGTCTTGCTGCATGGGTTGGAGCGGGTGTGCTTTAACAACCCAGGTGAGTTTTGTGGCTAAGCACTGCACTGGAATGGCGTTGTGGTGTAATTTGAGCTTCTTTCTGGGAGATATGTCATCATACAAGAAGGTTGAGTGTCCTAGTGTCCTTTTCTCCAGGAAAAACGACAGGGGAGCTGACCAAGACCCCTCTGGGTGACGAGCCTGGAAGGAGGTTTTGTGTAAGGCCCCTATGCTTGCACAGTGGGAATTTGACCTCTATCTCCACTCTCCATACTGTGTGGCCTGTTGCTTCTAACATAAAAGAAAAGGGTGAGATGTGAGGAGCCGTCCTCACGGCCACCATTACAAGATGGTGCTCACAACACCATTGTCACTATTGCTCGTGGTGAGTGTGCACAGGCATCGGGGTATCTTTCCATTACCTGAGCCCTGTCTCTCCAATGGCGTCATCAGGCTGATGGTGGGCAGACAATTCCGGTGGTGCACGTCTCCAACCATACTTCTAACTGTACTTCACAGCCTATATAAGGGAGGGGTTTTCTGCTCTCTGGGTCTCCTGTCCTGAAGCTGATCATCTATCTCTCGAGATGCATTAAAGCTTTACTGCAGAAGGATCCGAGTGTCCTGTGGGAATTCTTTCTGGCAAGACTGTAGTGTGGGTCATAACACCCCTAAAGAATTAGAAGCAATCGTTAATAGTCTCCCAACCAAAAATAAGCCCAGGGTCTGATGGGTTTAGTTCAGAATTCTATCAGATATTCATGGAGACCTAATACCAATACTCCTCAAACTATTATGCAAAATTAAAAGAGAAGGAACACTATTTAATATGTTCTATGAAGCAAGATTACAACTATACAAAACCTAATGAAGAAAGGAAACTTTATTACAATTTCCATTATGAATATCGATGCAAAAATACTAAATAAAATCCTTTCAAAACGAGTCCGAGAATACATCAAAAGGATAATCCATCATGACCTAGTTGGCCTCCTTCTTATGATTCAGGGAGAGTTTAATATCGAAAACCATCAATTAAATCCATTATAGAAAAAAAAAGAAAACAAAAACAAAAACAAAAAAAACTCAACTAAAAAAACCACATGATTATTCGATTAGATGCATAGCAAATAGTTGGATAAATACAATGGCCATTCATAATAAGTCCAGGAAAGACCAGGAATTCAAGGCATACATCTAAAAAAAAATAAAAAGAAGGAGAAGAAAAGAAAAGAAAAGAAAAGAAAAGAAAAGAAAAGAAAAGAAAAGAAAAGAAAAGAAAAGAAGGCCCAGGATTTAACTTTAATCTAAATGGTCAGAAACCAGAAGGAGTCCCACTAAAATCTGGGACTGGACAAGGCTGCCCACTTTCTCCCTACCTATTCAATAGAGTACTTGAAATACTAGCCAGAGCAAATACACACATTAAAAAAAAAAAAACCAAAAACCGAAAACAGATGAATACAAATTGGAAAGGAAGAAGTCAAAATTTCTCTATTTCCAGAAGATATGATAGCATGTATCTATGACCCCAAAAATTACAACAGAGAAAAGCTAATCCTGATACACATTTTCAGCTTAGGAGCTGAATTTAGAATTAATTTGAACATAACAGTGGAATTTCTCTGCAGAAAAGACAAATAGTATGAGAAAGAAATTAGGGGAAAACATGCTTCATAGTAGTCACAAATAATATAAAATTCCTTGGTGTGACTCTGAGAAAGTGAAATATATGTATGATAAACACTTCAAGTTTCTTCAAGAAAGAAGTCAAAGAAGATCTCTGAAGATGGTAAAATCTCCCATGCTAATGATTTGGCAGGATTAATATAGTAAAAATGGCTATCTTTCAAAAAGCAATCTGATATGCATTGCAATCACCATCAAAACTCCAAGTCATTTCTTCACTGAGTTAGAAAGGGCAATTTGCAAATTCATCTTGAAAAAAAAAACCTACTATATCCAAAACTATACTCAACAATAGAAGAATGTCTTTTGTAATCACCATGCCTGACCTCAAGCTGTACTACAGAACAATTATGATAAAAACTTCATGGTACAGGAATAGTGTTAGACAGGTAGATAAATGGAACAGAACTGAAGACAGAGAAATGAACCCAAACTCATGAGGTCACTTGATCTTTTACAAAGGAGATAAAACCACCCAGTGGAAAGAAAATGGCATTTTCAAAAAATGGTGCTCGCTCAACTGGCAGTTAGCATATTGAAGAAAGCAAATTGATTTGTTCTCATCTCATTGTACAATGCTCAAGTCTAATTGGATCAAGGAACTGCACATAAAACCAGAGACACTGAAACTTATAGAGGAGAAAGTGTGGAAGAGCCTCGAAGACAAGGTTAAATGGGGAATATTCCTGAACAAAACAGCAATGGCTGTTATTATAAGATTAAAAATAGACAAATGGGACCTCAAAAATTGCAAAACTTCTGTAAGGCAAGGGGCACTATCGTTAGAACAAAACGGGGAAAAAGTCTTTATCAATGCTAAATCAGATAAGGGACTAATATTCAATATATACAAAGAACTCAAGAAGCTGGATTCCAGAAAATCAGATAACATTATTTTAAAAAATGGGGATGGTTCTAAACAAAGAATTCCAAATTAAGAAACACTGAATGGCTGAGAAGAACCTCATAAATGTTCAAAATCCTTAATCATCAGGGAACAGAAAGTCAAAATAACCCTAAGATTCCACCTCACAGAGTCAGAATGGCTAAGATCTAAAACTCAGATGACAATAGTTGCTGGTGGGTATGTGGTGAAGTAGGAACACTCCTCCATTGCTTGTGGAATTGCAAGTTGGTACTACTACTCTGGAAAGCAGATGGGGTTTCCTCAGAAAAGTGGTAATAGTTCTACTGAAGATCCAGCAATAGTCCTCCTTGGCATATATCCAGAAGATATTCCAACTTGTAATAAGGATACATGCATCACTATGTTCATAGCATCCTTATTTATAATAGCAAGAAGCTGAAAATAAACCTGATGCCCGTCTTCAGAGGAATGAATACAGAAAATATAGTACATTTACATAATGAAATACTACATTACTATTAAAATCAATGAATTCATGAAATTCTTAGACAAATGGATGGATCTGGATGATATGTTCCTAAGTGAGATAACTCAATCACAAAAGAAAGCACATGATATATACTCACTGATAAGTGGATGTTATCCTTGAAGCTCAGAAAAAAACAAGGTAAAATTTGCAAAACCCATGAAACTCAACAAGAAGGAAGACCAAAGTGTGGATATGTCGTTCCTTCTTAGAATTGGTAACAAAAGATCCATGGAAAGAGTTACAGAGAAAAAGTTTGGAACTAAGACTGAAGGAATCCAGACACTGCTTCATTCTGTGATCCATACCATAAACAACCACCAAACCCAGATTCTGTTGAAGAGCCAAACAAGAGCTTAGGGTCAGGAGACTGATATAGTTGTCTCCTGACACGATCTGCCATTTCCTGACAAATACAGAAGTGGATGCTCACAGAAATCCATTGGACTGAGCACAGGGTCCCTAATTATGGAGCTAGAGAAAGTACACAAGGAACATTCTATGAGGAAAAACAACTAACAAGTACTCCCAGAGTTCCCTGAGATTAAATCTCCAATCAAAGTAAACATAAGTTGTGACTTATGCCTACAGCTGCATATGTAGCAGAGGATGGACTAGTATGTCATCAATGGGAGGAGAGACACTTGTTCTTGTAAAGTTCCTATGACCAAGTTTTGGGAATGCCTGGGCCAGGAATTGGGAGTAGGTGTGTTGGAAAGCAGGGATAGAGGGGAGAGGACTGGGATTTTTGGAGGGGAAAATAGAAAAGGGAATAACATTTGAAATGTAAAAAAAAAAAGAAAAAAAAGAAAAGAAATAATAAAAAAGGAATGAAATAAATTATTTGTAATGTTCTTGAAATAAATTCAGGTTTTGCAAACATATTATTGGAACAATGTTCAGGTATTTTCCGGTGGCAAAATCATAATAAGTTATTTTTTATCAACATATTGTGACTACAATGTCAAGAGTAGTTATATGTGTTGCTAAAACTCGGGTATAAGAATATATAGATATAGATAGATAGGTAAAATTTCAAATGAACTATATAAAATCTCTGAGAAAAGACTGCTTCCGTTTCAGGTGACTAGGTAAAAGTCTAGTGAACTGCACAACACACAATTAATACCCAACACTGAATATGCAGTAACCTTCAGAAAGAGACTCCTCCGAAATATTTATGTCATCTTCTTCATCATCAAAGTCCAAAAGTAATAAGTAATCTTCCTTTGGAATCACCATCATTTTCTTAAGAGCCATTCTTCTCTTAAAAACTATAATGTCTTCTTAGTTAAAAAAAAATGGAAAAAAAGAGAAAAAAAAATATGATCTTCCTCCTTCATTTAACCCTCAGAAGCCATAGGAAAAGGCAGATCGGGAGGTTTTTCCTCACATAGTGGCCTCTTGGGACTGAGATTTCTCTCCAGTCACACATCCTTTAACAGTCCAATAACCCTGATCAGAGCTGGTTATCTCTTCCAGGTCATTCAGAAGTGAACTCCTTCACAACCGCACCTTTCCTTGCTTGTCTGCTCAATGGGAAAAACAAACAAACAAACAAACAAACAAACAAAACAAAGCAAAACAAAGAATAAAAAAAAGGAAAACAAAAACAAAGCAAAACAAAAACAAAAACCAAAAAAAAAACAAAAAACAAAAATAAAACAAATAAAAAAAAAACAATAACAAAAATAAAAAACAAAACAAAATCAAACAAACAAACAAACAAATAAATAAAACGTTATCAGGAGAGACCCACATGTAGTACTCTGAGGACCCTTTGTGATGCCAGATGGAGAAAACAGGTCTCATCCAGGGATTTCACCCTTTGGCTGAATATACCCTGTGTATGCTGTCATGGAGTACCAGGCACCATTGATTAGAAGGGAGGTCTCAGGAGGTGGAAATGAGCTACCATCTTTAAGACAAATGATTTCCAGTTTCTAGGTTAATAAGCATTTGCAGACTTGAAAAAACATGAACAAATGTGTATCATGAAAGTACTGGAAATGGCACTACTAATTTCAACTGTAATATTTTTTGTTATTTATTTATGTGCATAAAAATTAAAATGTGTGTACTTTTTCTGTATGTACATACCCACAACAGAACAGTCCATGCTGTCCTAATAGATCAGAAGAGAACATCCAGATTCACTACAATCCCTGGTAAACTCCCACCTCCACCTTCCTAGTACTGAGCTTGATTACAAGAGTGTGCTAGGATGTGCAGGCCCTCTCTCCCTCACTTATGTGCTTGGATGCCCAGCCCCTTTTTCTCCCTTATGTGCTAGAGTGCTCAGGAACTCTCTCTCACCTATGTGCTATGCCCTCTCTCACTTCTGTGCTAGTCTGCTCATGCCCTCTCTCTCACTTATGCCTCTATAGCCTACAGAAGCTAAAAGAGAGCAGTGATTCTCTAAAACTGTAGCTGTGCATAAATTGTAAGCCACTATGTGGGTGCATTGTGCCCGGTCCTCTTCATAGAACAGGTGCTTTTTGTTTGTTTGTTTGTTTGTTTGTTTGTTTCTTTGTTTGTTTTTTGAGAGAGGGTTTCTCTGTGTAGACCTGGCTGTCTTGGAAATCACTCTGTATACCAAGCTGGTCTCAGACTCAGACATTCTTGGCCTCTGCCAACCAAGTGATGAGAATAAAGGCATAAAGCACCACTGCCCAAACAACAGTTGCTCTTATCAGCTAATTTTCCACTTTTCAACTAATCTAGTGTGTACTTCATGTATCTTTAGGGCATTTCTCCCATTTACTTTCAAGGTGGAGGGTGTTTCCACCAGAACAGGGACCCAAAGTGGGATCCGTGGCACCATGGCATGGGTGTTTATTGTTACATGCCAACATTGAGAAATCCATCAAGAATCATTGGAACAGACTTCAAATGAATCACTTGAAAGAATATAAACAAGAAAGGGAGGTAAACACAGACTGTGGGAGATGTATAAATAATCTGGTTTACCAAAGTTTTATTGAACCCAGTGATCTCTACTCTGATATTAGTATGTCCATAAGAGTCCTGGGAGGCATCATGTATTCCCCAGTGCTGAGCAAATCTTGAGATGCCAGTAAAAGAAGCCTTTACAACTGCTCCTCCCTGGATAAAAATCAAAGGATTGAAATCTGTACAATTGCCATTGACTCCCCAAAGCACCCACTTGTGAAAGGAATGCATTCTAAAGTCCTGAATGAAAAATCTCTTTTTCATAAAAAATTCATTCTTTGGGTCATCTGTCATGTTGGAAGAAAAGGAAAAAGTTTTCCTCTGATCTGCCCAACAAGTGATGGAGGATCGACAATCAGACCAAGGCAGGATCAGACCTTCATCTTCCAAGACACAATGAGGGGCTATTTTTGGTTGGTGGGGACATTCTTTGTCTGAAAAGTTAGGTGGTACAAATGTACCATTAACCCAAATTGCCTCCTGCCAAAAGGTCCGATTTGTAAAGGTTATATCTACATTAGAATTATCTTGGGTTGTGCTCACCCAACCTCCTTGGTGCTCATTAAACCTCCCTAAAGCTCAGGCTGGGAGGTTGATACAATGTCCTTGTCCATTAATTTGAAAACATAAAAAACCCTGTTCTAGTAAGGAGTGATTTTCTCCTAATGATAATAACGAGTTGGATCATAGGGTAAATATGGCAAATCCACTCTTTTATTATTAGTAAAGAATTTTGGAAATTTGGAAAATTTGGAAAACTATAGTATCATGGCGAACTGACATTGGTTTAGGGAAAGTCAAGAGAATAGCACATATCTATTCACCCATTATACTAGGAACCTGAGACAAGTTCAGCATTGTCAGGATCAGGAACAGTCCTCAGGAGGTCAGCATTTTTGCACCATCCTTGATGAATATCCTGCGGGTGAGTCAATCCGGCAGCCAAAATGGGTTGTCTTCACTCTGTGGAAAAACACAAACAGCTCCCTGGGATCTGATTAAGATAGGATCCGGGCCTTTCCAGAGACCAGTTAAAACATCCTTCCGTTTGACCATTTCTTTTGGTCTATCAGGGTCTGAACTCTATTTACCCTATGATCCAACTCGTTATTATCATTAGGAGAAAATCACTCTATCAGGGTCGCTCAGCTGCAGAACGTCCCTGCTCGTCAAGATTCAAAAAATTAAGTGTAAAGAGTGACATAGATACTGCTATTCTTGGCACTGAGGGCAGAGTCTCATCAACTCCCCCTTTTTGTTTTATAAGATAAGACTTGAGTGTGTGGTGGGCACATTCCACAATGCCTTGTCCTTGAGTATTATAAGGAAGGCCAGTCAAGTGAGTGACATCCATTTGATGACAACATTGCTGAAATTTAGTAGAAGTATATGCTACCCCATTATCCGTTTTAAGAATTGTGGCCTTGCCCCAGCACTCCACACTTCTAGGCAGTGCTGTATAACATGAGAGGTTTTTTCCCCTGTTAAAGGTGTGGCAAACATTACACCATTGCAGGTGTCAAAGGAATCATGTAAGTACTGATTTCTCCCAAAGGAGGAAATATGAGTGTCATCCATTTGCCAGACTTGTAATGGCCTGATGCCTCGAGGGTTTACCCCTACATGAGGTGTAGGCAAAAATTGACAACTACCTATGCACATAAGGCAGAGGTTCACTAGGACACTGAAGCCAACAATCCCGAGGCCGAGCAGCAAGGTGGCTTTCACCAGTCGTTGTTGGACTTTTTCTGCACTGAGTAGCTTGCATTTTATCTTGCAGGTACCTTTCTCCCTTATAATGAACTGCTTCCTCCTCCAAGTCCGTTTCTTCAGAGGAGCTAAGCCCTTCATCAGATTCTGAGCTATTAAGAGCTAGCTGCTTAAACTCATCTAGTGGCAGGTAGAGGCTCCTTTCCTTATGTGCCTCTCCAGCTGGATCTCCCTTCTTCTCTCCCTTTCCATCCCTTTTCTAATCTCTCCCAAGGCATTCTTTTCTTTTTATATCTTTTCCTCGGGATCAAGGCCCATGAAAAGGCCTAAATGACCCTAAGCAAGCATACCATGGTGCCACATGGTCTATCTCCCTGACAAATCCCTCTAAGGTATTAGTGGCACATTTTAGGCCACACTGCTTCAGGACCGAGTGTAAGGCCACTATTATAGAATGCGAGATTCTCATACTGCCGCTGTACAGGCCTGACTGTGACTGAAAATGGACGCTGTCCAGGCACTGTCCAGTCCTGACCGTGACTGAAACTGGTCGCTGTCCAGGCGCTATCCAGGCCTGACCGTGACTAAGAACCAGTCAGCAGTGGAAGCAGTGGAAGAAAAACGAAACTGAAAGGAAAAGTGCAATCGCTGTGCAAACAATCAAAAGGGTGTCTAACTCTGGAGAAATTTCAAAACTGTATGTACCTTACAGAGCCTTTCATCCCGCAGTTCTGATTCCGCCCCGCGAACAAGGGATCTTCCTTGCACTGGTGTGATGGTATAAAGTTCCCGGGTTCCTCGGTGCCACTTATTGCATCCCACTCGACCGGCAAGAAAGAAGCAACAAACCGGAATCTTCTGTGGCAAAAGATTTATTGCTTACTTATCAGGAAGACCATGATCCGGGAAAATGGCGCTGCTTATATAGCCAACAGCATGACGTTTCAGCACCTGATGTGACGTGACAGCTCCTGATTCGTTGCTTGCCCATCACCCCACTATTATGCCCCGAGAATGGACAGTGACTAGGAGTGAGTTCACTCTTGCACCTGCGTACAAGGCTTGTTTACTAGTTAGGCACAGGGGAGGCCATCACCATCTTATAATGGCGATTGCTTGTGGCACGCACGGCTATTCTCAGTGATTGCTTGTGGCATGCACGCGATTTCTCAGGGCATGGCACTACACAGCCGTCTATATAAAAATGAAAATGTAATTAAGGATAAAAGTGATACAGGAGAAATGGGTAACAATTCAAGGAGGAGAAGATAGGGATGAATTTGCTAAAACTCATTTATGTGTATGTAGAAAGTTCTTACCCAACAAATTTAAAACAAAGTAAGTAAGTAAGTAAGTAAGTAAGTAAGTAAGTAAGTAAGTAAGTAAGTAAGTAAGTAAGTAAGTAAGTAAGTAGGTAAGTAAGTAAATAAATAGACAAATATATATGTATGCACGTGCATATCCGATTGGTGTGTGTGTGTGTGTGTGTGTGTGTGTGTGTGTGTGTGTGTGTTCATATAAGCTTGTAGGTATGTCGCACCTGTGACTAGAGGAATGCAATCATGCAGTATCTTTCTTTATGTCCTATGACGCAGTGTGTTGATTAGAATATCTTTTGCCCATGGTATGTGGCATTATTACAAGGTGTTGGCTTGTTAGAGGAAGTGTATCATTGTGTAGGCTTGCTTTTGTGTAGTGCTCAATCTCTGCTCAGAGACAAAAATCGATCCTCTTCCTTGCTACCTGTGGCCACAAGCTTCCTTCTGGTAGCCTTCAGACTAAGATATAGACCACTTAGTTCCTTCCCCAGCACCTCCTCTACCGGGGTGCTGCCATGCTTCCTACCAAGATAATAATGTACTGACCCTCTGAAACTGTAAGACAACCTCATTTAAATTTTCCTTATAAGAGTTGCCTGAGTCATGATGTCTCCTCACATCAATGAAACCCTATGGAACATAGGCAGTATGTTAGACTGATTTTTAGTGCTTACAAGATAATTGCAACCAGCCTGCAAGCACAAAGTAAAGATGATGAATGAGTTGCTGTATTTTTTTTCTCCATCTACCCAAGGGACTTCAGACACTCCCAGATATGCTGGACTGCACCTGAATCTTACTACATCACTAGAGGTGTCCCCATCATCTTTGAGATCTGAGCAAGGAACTGTGGGACCTTTCTCATCTAAAGCAACTAAATCTAAGGAAACAACTGTAGGGTTTTCTGCATCTGCTCAGGGTACTAGGGGGCATTCCTTATCTGCACAAGACACAGTAGGAAAGCCAATGTCTGCAAAGCAGTCTGTGGGAACTTTGCCTCCCACTCCAGGACCTTTAGGGTCCACCCAAATCACTCGGATCTGATCAGAAGCCTCTGGGAATTTCTTCCTCTTCACCAGGAACTCTAGGCTCTTCTTCTTCCATAGAGCCTTCTGGACATTGCCTTTCTGACCAAGCGTCTTTAAATCTGTCCACAACTAGGCAAGGGAGTGTACAAACTGTGCCGTCTTCTCCAAAGACTGTGCAACATCCAACTTATTGCCAGAAATGTATGAGGTTTTCTCCGCTTTCTGAACCTTCTGGACAAAGATCCCCAGCTTCCTCAAGGGATATTGGGCCGTTACTACCTAGCCAGAAATCTCAAAAATCCATTTCATATTCACCAGCAGATGGGAATCACTCACCATCTGTACTAGGATCTCAGGAGCATCCTCTATCTAGTAAAGACTCTCAAGGATATGTGCTATCCTCTCAAAAGTGTAAGGACTTTTCCACAGCTGCAGAGGGGATTTTGCCTGTGCAAAGTTCTTTGTCATCCACACAAAGGAATCTAGAACCTTCCGTAGATTCCACAGGGATATTGCTCATGGGACAATGTAAACACACAGAGACTACCTCGGGTCCTTTGCCTCTAGTGAGGGAGAATACTGAATCTTCTACATATGCTTTGCCTATCCTAGGACCTTTGCCACCATCACCTCGAGAACCTGGTACACATTCATCTTTTACTCAAGGAGGTGCAGAAACATTCCCATCTAGTCCCGGGAACCTAGCACATTTGCAATCATCCCAGGGGCCTCTGACACATTCCATCTCAGCCCAGGCAATGACTCATATCTCTGGATCTGCTGAAGGGGCTCTACTGCATTCAGCTCCTTCCCCAGCAGTTTCAGAAACAAATGAATATTCTCCTTCTACCTGAGGGACTTCAGACACTTCCAGATGTGCTGAACTGCACCTGGATCATACTACATTATTACAGGTGTCACCATCATCTTTGAGATCTGAGCAAGGATCTCTGGGACCTTGCATACCTGAAGGGACTAAATCTAAGGAAACAACTGTAGGGTTTTATGCATCTGCTCAGGGCACTAGGGGTCATTCCTTATTGGCACAAGCCAAAACAGGAAAGTCCATGTCTGCAAGGTAGACAGTGGGAACTTTGCCTCCCACTCCAGGACCTTTAGGGTCCACCCAAATCACTCGGGTGGTCTCAGAGTCTTTTCCATCTGATCAGAAGCCTCTGGGAATTTCTTCCTCTTTACCAGGAACTCTAAGCTCTTCATCTTCCATAGAGGCTTCTGGAAATTCCCTTTCTGACCAAGGGTCTCTAAAACTGTCCACAACTAAGCAAGGGAGTGTAAAAACTGTGCCATTTTCTCCAAAGACTGTGCAACATCCAACTTATTGCCAGAAAGGTATGAGATTTTCTCCCCTTTCTGAACCTTCTAGACAAAGATCCCAACTTTCCTCAAGGGAATTTGGGCCATTACTACCTAGCCAGAAATCTCAAAAATCCATTCCATATTCACCAGCATATGTAACACATTCATCATCTGTACTAGGTTCTCAGGAGCATCCTCTATCTAGTAAAGACTCTCAAGGATATGTGCTAACCTCTCAAAAGTGTAAGGACTTTTCCACAGCTGCAGAGGGGACTTTGCCTGTGCTAAGTTCTTTGTCATCCACCCGAAGGAATCTAGAACCTTCGGCAGATTCCTCAGGAATATTGGGCTTGGGGCAATGTAATCACACAGAGACTACCTCGGGCCCTTTGCCTCTAGTGAGGGAGAATTCTGAATCTTCTACATATGCTTTGTCTACTCTAGGACCTTTGCTACCATCACCTTGAGAACCTGGTACACATTCATCTTTTACTCAAGGAGGTGCAGAAACATTCCCATCTGGTCCTGGGACCCTAGCACATTTGCAATCAGCCCAGGGGCCTCTGACACTTTCAAGCTCAGCCCAGGCAATGACCCATATTCTGGATATGCTGAAGGGGCTCTACTGCATTCAACTCCTTCCCCAACAGTTTCAGAAACAAATGAATGTTCTCCATCTACCCAAGGGACTTCAGACACTTTCAGATGTGCTGAACTGCCCCTGGATCTTACTACATCACTACAGTTGTCACCATCATCTTTGAGATCTGAGCAAGGAACTCTAGGACCTTGTTCAACTGAAGAATGCCATCTAGAAGTGACTAAATCTAAAGAAACAACTCTAGGGTCTTCCACATCTGCTCAGGGCACTGAGGGGATTTTTTTATCTGCAGAAGCCACAGTAGGAAAGTCCCTGTCTGCAAAGGAGACTGTGGGAGCTTTGCTTCCCACTCCAGGACATCTGGGGTCTACCCAAATTACTCAGGTGCGACCAGAATCTGTGTCATCTGAGCAGATGTCTCTGGGAATTTGTTTATCTTCACAAGGAACCCTAGGTTCTTCATCTTTCCAAGAGGCTTTCGGACATTTCTGTTTTTCCCAAGGGTATCTAAAAGCCCAATTTTAAACAGGGGAATACACAAAGTGTTTCATTTGCTCAAGATACTTTGCATCCTTCAACTTCTTGTCAGACAGAAGTAGGATTTTCTCCAACTGCCCATCATTTTGCACAAAGATCCCCAGGTTTCCCAAGGGACACTCGAACTTTCCTACCTAGCCAGAAATCTCAAGAAACATTTTATCCTACACCATCAGTACTGGGTGTTCAGGAACATCTTGTATCTACTCCAGAGGTTCTAGAAGCTTTGTCATCTTTTCAAAAACACAAGAAATTTTCCAGGGCACAAGAGGGAACTTTGCTCATGCAAAGTTCATTTTTCCCCAAACAAAGAAATCGAGAAAATTCAACAGATGCCACAGGGATATTTGCACAATATGAAGAGTCACACAGTGCTTTAGGCCTTTTTTCACAAGTGAGGCAGGCTGTAGCATCTTCTCAGTCTACTTCAGCAAATCTAGGAACATTGCCACCATCATCGCCAACACCTGGTAGACATTCCTGTTCTGACCAAGGAGGTGCAAAGACTTTCCCATTTGGTCAAGGGTATCTAGCACCTTTGCAATCTGCCCAGGGGCCTCTGAAACTTTCTATCTCAGCCCAGGCAATGATGAATACATCACAATGCTATGAATGTTCTCATAATCCTCTGGGTCTTTCATCCTCAGAACAAAGGACTCCAGGATCTTCTGATTCTGCTCAAGGAGGTGTGAGTCCCAGTCTCTGCACAAGGGGACCATACATCTGTCCACATGTCCACAAAGGTCTACCCAATATTCTACATCTTCCAAAAGGTTTTCAAGTCCTTCTTTACATACACAAGGTATAGGAACTCACTCCACATCTACACACTACACAGTAGCAGACTCACCATCTTTACCAGTGTGTCAGGGATATAAAAACCCTGCTCAAAATACAGCAAGGATTTTGACATCTGACCAGGGATCTCTGAGGATTTCAGCAAATACACAGGCTCTGTAGAAACATTGCTGCCTCCCCAGGGGGCTCTAGGATATTCATCATTTGCATGAGGAGCACAAAAATTTTCAACAGCTACCCCAGGACATGTGATATCCAATGACTCACCTCTGGAACTTGCAATTTCTGCCCAACTTAGTTCCTCACTTTCTTCCCTAAGCCTTTTGGATCTTCCCTTTCCACAGAAGAGCCTTTTGACCTCTCTAAACCTACAGAGGGACCTTTAACTTCATTCCAGGGACCAAATGAGTCTTTGAATTCTCTACAAGGGGTTCAACAAACAGATCCATCTGCTTCAGATCCTTCAGGATCTATGCATTCTTCCAAAGGACCCATGGTAATTTCTTTATCTGATTGAGGAACACTAGGATCTATATCATCTGCCCTAGAGCCTTTGACATTGTCCCTATCTGTTCAAGGGAATCCAGGACATTTGTTATCTGTTCAAGAAGCTGGAGGCCCTTGGCTGTCTTTATAGGGGAACCTGGAAGTTTGTACTTGTACACATGGCAATCCAGGAATATCCAATGCTTCATCACGAGCTTTGGAAATTTCAGCATCTACCATAGTGAGTCTAGGACCTTCTCCATCTGTCCAATTGGATTTGAAAGAGTAACATTCTGTCTTAATGTCTTGGAGACCTTCCATGTCTGCCCAAGGTGTACTAGAAACATCAATATCTTCCCAAGGGCTTACAGAAACTTCCTTGTTACCTCAAGAGCCTCCAGGACACTGGTTGGAAAAGGAGGCTTTAGGATATTTACCATCCAATCCAGAAGATCTTGGACTTTCTGATTCTTCCCAGGACACACTAGAAATATGGGCATGTATGCAAAATAGTACAGAAATACCATCTGTCACCCAAGAGGTCATAGAATCTTTGTCAGCCACATAAGATTCTCCCAAATTACCAGCTCCTTCACCACTTAGTCCAGAGACAGAAGAACCTCTGACATATACACAATCCATTTCTAAGAGTTCAGAATCTGTGCCAGGGACTCCAGAAGCTTTGGCATCTGTGTTAGGGTCTCTGTGTCTTTTGAAACCCAATGAAGGTGCTCTGGGCCCTTTAGTATCTGAACAAGGGATCCTGAGAACACCAGCATTTCCCCAGGAAAGTCTAGAACTTTCTCAACCTGCCCAGGGGCCTCTAAAATCTGTGACATCTCACCAAGAAACCGTCGATACTTCCTCTTCAACAGAGTTTCAGGGACTGTCCCTTTGTGCAGAAGGGGACATTATTCCTACCCCTCCTCGTGAAGATGGATGGAGAAATTTCTCTCATCTCAAAAAGAACCCTAGACGTTTGAAATTTAACCAAAGGATATTGAAACATGTCCCAATTCCTGAAAGGGATATCAGATACTGCCTTTCAGAACTTGTTGCCTTAAAATGTATCTCTTCTGCCGTAAGTAGCCTCACATCTTCCAAGTATGCAGAAAAGGAATCCAGTCCTACCTCTACTCCTCAAAGGAGCATCTCCTCCTTAAAATCATCTCAATTGAGTTTCAGATCTAGTATTCTTTGTAAAAAAGTTCTCAGTCATTCTCCTCTTCCAGGAGATTGCCCCACACCTTCTAAATTGAGGAAAACAAGACCAAGCCCTTCCTCTGTAGATCAAGAGGGCCTGAAATATGTGCGCTCAAAACATGCGGGCTGGAAACACTGCCATTCTTCCAAAATTTGGGTAAGAGTTTGCAAATTTAAGAAAGAGGTGTAAAGCTTAAAACTATGACTAACATAAACTTCACCACTTCTGATTCTGCTAAAGGAGCCTGCAGATGCTCACCATCTCATGAGGTGGGCCTCAGAAGTCCCCTACCAAGCCAAGGCATTCACAGACCATCTAAGTCTACTGAAACCCCATCAGAAAAAGCCCCTTCTGACCAATGGGACACCAAAGCTTCCAATTCAGAGCATGAGGTTGATAAGCCATCCTCCATCCTTACAGAAGTGTGCATGCGAACCACTCTTTCTCATGAAGACAGCCTCAGGCATCCCACCTTCCTCATGAGATTCCCAGACACGCTACTTCTACCAAGAGAAAACAGAGGAAAGCCTCTGTTACCCAAGGAGCCCTGCAAGCTTCCCCTACAGATCAAGAATGCATTGAGTCATCTCCAGATGGAGACAGTCCCCATAGAGGTGTGCAACACTCATCATCACCCCAAGAGGATATCAGCCTTTCTTTTTCTACTAAGGAGGACTCAAAACATATTCCTAATGTCCAAGAGGGAGAGAAAACTTCCAGAATTGCCAAACGGGAGCCCATAGCTTTTGTGCCTATCCTATGGGCATTCATACCTCCAAAAGGGAGTACCACATTCCCTTTTGGAACATTCCCTGTTATGCGAAGATATGAAAAACATACAATATCTCAAGCAGAGGATGTGGTACCTGCTCTCTCCTGTTCTTGGAGAGACCCATCATTACAATATGAATTTGGGTTCCCCCTTTGTGACCTAGGAGGCCACAAATATACACATCATTTGAAAATCAATCTCAACAGGATCGCACTGCAAAAGGGGAGTTGTAGTTCTTTCCTCTTCCCTAAAGGAGGTGTTGGACCTTCTCAATCAGACCAATGTGGACTCAGACTTTCCAGTTCTCACCAAAGGGACACTGGCTTTGTGATCCCTGTTTCAGAAAGGCTCAGAATGCTTCAGGCTGAAATAGGTGGCCCCTCAAATGCTCCATCTAAGAAACTGGGCCTCACCAGTGCTTTTTATGACAAAAGAGATATCGAAATGCTCTAGGAGGCTTACGACTTACTCCTTGCTTCTGACTTCCTCCTTCTGCCCAGGGACACACCAGAGCTCCCCAGCCTGCCAAACGGAACCTGTAAGGCAGTCCATTTCAAGAGGGTGGCCTGGGCCCTACTCTCTCTTACTCTGCCATTTTCAGTTCTTTTTTGATACAGAAGCTGCCCTCATATTTTCCCTTTCTATGCCCCTTATGAACAACATGAATTTAGAACTTTTTCTTTTCATCAACTGTATATCAAACTTACAATTTCCACTCCTAGCTGCCTCAGATGCACATTGAAGCCTCATCTATGCCCCTGTGACTAAAAGCAGGACAAGAATCCCCTTTCTGATTAAGATTAGCTCACAATTGTATCCAGAAGAATGTGCTATATAATTTTCACCTCATGGAGAGTATTATGTGATTCTCCTGAACATTGAGGACCTAGACCTACCTACTAGATCTGATCTAGTCCATGAAAAATCCACTCCCTTGATCTAAGGTGCACCAAGTGCTTCTTATTCTGATCCTCTGACCTAATTACCCCTGTCCAAGGATCAGGACCCGGGTTCCTGAAGTCTCAGAGCTTAAGAGTAGCCAGCACGTTAATGAACCCAGGACATAGACATTAAGCTGACCAGCAAAAATGAGAAAGCCTTGCCATTTTTAGAAGTAGGCAGCAGATTTATCAGGAGAACTAGCTGGGAAATGTCTCCTAGCACACTGGAGATTGATTAAGCTGTTGCATGGCCTGCATAATTTGTGTGTTCTAGCTTCCCAGGAAGTCTCAATCATGAAATATTCAGGCCTTCTCTCCTCTCCACATCGACCCTTGATCTTGTACAGATACAATAGTCTTTGGCATTTCTACTTTCCCCAACATGGTGTGAACCTTTCTGCCTCTAAAGGATGGCATCCTTTATAGATTGTTTGTGGATACATCAACATTATCACTCTGTCAATGGGTCCTCCAAGTCCTGTTTCTGACACACAAACCTCAGAATTATCCCTTCAGCACCAAGAAGACTCACACTGTCCCCCCCATGCTTGAAGTGGAGCTTAAATCACTCTCAGTGGCTCAAGGAGTCATCAGGTACACTTTGTCTAAATTAGGAATTCAAAAACACTCCAGGCATTCTTCTCTGGTAAGGTTCAGACCTACAGCTTAAGAACCACAGATCTTCTAAACTACTGTATGGACCAAGGGAACTTCTGATATGCCCATTCTGAACCAGGGATCCTCAGATCATCCCCAATAGCCTAAGTGACCTTCATCTTACCTGTCTAGAACCAATGTGCTGGGGCTGGAGAGATGGCTCAGCATTTAAAAGCACTGACTTCTCTTCCACAGGTCCTGAGTTCAATTCTCAGCAATCACTTGTTGTACCACAACCATCTGTCATGGGACCTGATGCCACCTTTTGGTGTGTCTGAAGACAATGACAGTATACCCACATACATGAAATAGAACCTATGTGACTCACAACTTACACCAATAACTCAAGGGGGATTCAGATGTAACCCCCGAAATCAAATATGTTAGAAACTCCCCAGTATTGAAGGCAGCATTATCATATGAGAACCAGAAACCTCAGAATTTCGTTAATTTCCCTCAGAATTACCACTTCAGAACAAAGGTGTCACATAGGTCCTCAATAACTGAAGATGCCCTGATACATATGACATGATAAGCAAAGGACTTATCAACAGACCCCAACAACATTTTAAGAAAGCCACAAAGTTGGCTCTTTTACTATCAGCATGCAATAGCATTGATGAAGTTACAATGGGGACTCAGATGTACCCTTCTAGACCCAGGATAATTTATACCTCCAGCATAAATATCAACTCCATTACGTCAGGCCCCCTCAGATGTAAAGTATCCCATAACTTCAAGGGGGCTGACACCCAGTTGGTTTATCTTTTGAAGAGCACCTAAACCTTGCTTCCTCTAATCATAGTATCCCCTGACATTATGTGTGTGCCAAAGGGGTCAGCTGACCTTGAGTAAAACTCTTTATTCTTCCTCCTTCTGCACTGGAAGGGTCTGAGACATGCCTCTCTGATGAAGCAAGGTATAGAACTGACCTTGTTAGTGAGAAGTTTGTCTCAAATATTCAGGCTCAGCTCTAGTGTGCTTCAGGCTGAATCCTTGGTACCAAGAATACACAAGAGTTTCAGTCTTTGTTCATGGTGGAATCAGGTCTACCACTCAACTAAGAGCTTCTCCCTCAGACCTTATTGTTTAGGGAATACACTTTTGACCACCAAAAACAAACAAAAAAAAAAACAAACCTCACAGAACTCCAGAGTCAAGTCCCATGGCCAATGTATAAAAACCTCAGCCTGGATTCAAGGCTCTCTTTAAGCTGGTCATCAGAAAGGTAACTGTACACTACACCCACACCTGTGTGCTTTGTTGTAAGTTTAATAGACAACAAATCCAGGGACTTTGAGCCAACTTGTCAGAAGAAACCTCAGATTGCTGTCAAATCTTCATGGAGTCCTAAGAGATAAGAATTTTTTAGAGTTCTCTGAAGATGTGGAGGCCTGGAGTGCCTGGAACAAACTCCTCTACAGAAGGTGAACAGGGCAACTCCCCTACAGTCCAACAGGGTTGAGGGACTTTCTACTTTCCAAACCTATAGTATTTTCCTTCCTGTGATGATCAAGGTCATAAAATGTACACCTTTGATGCAATGGGCAATCATAAAAATCCCTTCCGTTCAGGAACCCATGGGATATTTTACCTCTGACCAAGGAGAATTGCTCCCTCTGCTCAAAGTTCACAGAAATCAAGAGGAGGAGGCCAATCCTGGAACCTTATGCCACTTTCTTGAGTATAGTCACATGACATTGTGTGAAATCATCATTATAACTCAGTTCTGGTTGGTTGAACATAATTCTTAGGAGGCAATCATGCTGAGGATACAATCCGAAGCTTTTCATGAATCATGGTATCTATATTTGGTGCCTTGCTAATTCAGCTAAGGATATGGATACCCCAGGCTGTGAAGAACTGTCAGAAGTTGTGGCAATGCTAGGACCTCATGAGCTAAGGTAAGCAATTTAATTTTTGCTCAAAATATTATGGGGAATTTTATACTCTGATCATCTCTCCTGTTACAAGGATATCAGCAACTCCTTTCTCCCCAGGGCTACTCACTCCTTCTACCTTTACTTAAGGAGGCATCACATATTCCCACTGAAGCAAAGGGAGCCTCAGATCATACCAGTTTGTCCAAAGCAGGCTTGGACATACATTTAGGTTGAGGAATCCCACAGAGCTTGCTGATATTATGGACTGAACCTTAGATGTTTTTCCTAATGTTTCTGAGACTTTTCCTTCAGTTCAAGGTAAACTCTAGATTCAAAAAGGTTTCAATGAAGAATCTTTGACATAGATACTCTGTCAAGGAAGAATCTTTGATTTTATCTTTGAATTAGGGAAATATAGACTCACCCTTAAATTTGCCCGGGGATTAATACAAATTCTGCTGCTTATGGAGCCTACAGAAAAGCCACTGACATGAAAAACTCAAGCCAATGTTCTTTTTTATTTTTTTTCCCCCAAGGAAACTTTAAATCAACTTCTCTTGACTATGCTTACCTCAGAAAATCCACTTTTATCCATAGAACCATGAGGTCTATTCCTCTAGGAGGTCCTAAAGTTTCCCTTCAGACCTGGATGGCCAGGCATGCTCAAATAAAAGAAGGGATGCCAAACACTCTGAAATGATGTCCTGGGACATGACAGTAATTATATGAACCCTAATCTAATTTTTAATTTTAAGCCTGTCACTTGAAATGGATCAATTCCATTTTGGTGCCTATGCCTGGGATGCTGCTGTACAGCTTATGGAGAACATAGAGCTAGAGTTTACCAAACAATTTGAAAGAAAACTGCTCTGATTGTTGGCAAGCAAAACTCAAAGTCTCAGAACACATGGGTATTCTGGACTATGAGGACATTTGCACTTGATAAGTTATTTTTGACATCTTCCAATTCCCAAGGTAAACTTTTGTCTGAGGGATTCTGTGACCTTCCTTCTCTTCCTTATCCACCCAACACGTTCTCTTTCTCAAAAATGTCATTCAAATATATGAAGTATATATGTGAATGTATACTTCAAAGTAGTTTTATACCTAGCTGGTCAGCCATATTTCCAAAAGTGACTCCTTCTGTAAACAATGTACCCTAGTCCAGTCTGGTTTGAGGTCCCATAGTCCAAGTTACAAATCAGAGCAAAGTACCTGTGCCATCTGCCTTTAGGCAAGTCAATAGAAATGTAATAACTTCATTAATTCTGCCTAGACCTGGATAGATGAACAAAGTCGAAGAAGTATACTAGCCAGCAACAGTCATTGAAACCCTTTGGAAGAAAAAAAAATATGTTGCTGCCATGTCTCTTCTGAATGAACACAAACTATGAAAATACAAACTCTGAATAAGAATTGGAAACTTATGATCATGCCTGGAAACATTCTCCACTCTATAATGTACCAGAGACCATTACTTTTGACAGAGGTGTATATGGCAGTTTCACATTCTGCCTCAAGAGGAGTCTGACCTCCTCTTTCAGTAGGGCCTTCGAGATTTCCTCTTTTACATGGGGCCCACATTTCCCCATGGTAACTCTTTTTTTTCTCACTACACTGAATAGAATGTCAGAACTCTCCTAGGGCTAACATTGCCTTAGACCCTATTGGTCAAATGTCGCCTAAAACATGTATTATGCCTTATAAGGAATATTCCTAATCCTACCAAGTAGCTTTGAATCATTTTTCCTTAAAGGGATGTCAGACCATAAGAGACTTATACCACTCATTCTACATAAAAGAGAATCTAACATTCCCTGTCTTCCCAGTAGGAATCTGGGCCTATTGTCTACTTCAATTCACCAAGTGGATTTTAGAACTTCAGTTTCTACAAAGGGGGTCCTGGGAAATCAAAGACTATTGAAAGGGCTCTCAGAACTAGCTCCTGTGTCAAAGGGGCGTTTCATACATCTACTCTCTGTACTAGGACACTTCAGGTCCATCTGTGCAATTATTGAACCACCAGAGATTCTCTTCTGGCTGTGCCTCGCAAATACCCCTATTAACTAAGTTTGCTTTAAACATATCCATACAATACATACACGACCAATGACACCTCACATTTTCTATCCTTTTAGATCATAGGACAGAAAATAGAAATCTGAAATTGGCTCTCGTATCCTGTGCTTCAAAAATGGTCATCAAAATGCACCATTCCTATCTCTTATTCACAGATGTGTGCAGCTGAACACAGCCTCGAGGAAACATCAATGCTTGCATAACTACTTATGCTGGGAGATTGTTGTGACCACTGACTGGACTCTCAAAGATGTTACACAGGGTATGCATATGGGGGAAATACTTGGAAGCTAGTGAGGCAGAGTCTGAACATTCCTCCAGTACCCAGTGAAGCCTAGAAACTTACCCTGTTGACCATGGGTGAACTGGATATTTCTGACCTGCAAAATATGACTGGGGACCTCTACTTTAGGAACTAAGACATTCACGATTTTTTCTCTGTTGAAGGTGGTCTTGGAACTTACCATTCTGAGAAGAGGTTCTCATAACTCCTATGTTCCCAGGATTCCTCTCACACTCCTTGTTTTTTGAAGTAGCCAAGAGAACTAACCTGGGTGAGGCTGAGTGAGGTTCAGTCTTTTCCTTCCCCCAAAATATGGCCTTGGATCTTGTCCATTTCTGCAAGGGAAGGGGGCATTAACCACTGTGTTTGACCAAAGGAAGGTCCCACTATTCTTTATTCCTAAAATGCTATTAGATATGCTCTTTTGAATAGTAGTGCATGATGCCTTGTATCCTCAAGCATTCACTTATGACTTTGAACTATATCAAATGTATATTCTTTAATTAAGTAAGATTCAAGCCTTTCCCTTTTATAAGGATGACAGGGGAAATATATTGTTTTTCTCTGGTTTGTGGTCCCAGGTCATTCATATATATATAGAGAGAGAATTATTGACTGGATCCTATGTTATGCTTTGCAATCCAATTGAATTGTTGTTGCCTATATATGTACATATTAAGACAAACTGAAGGCGGCAACCTAGCCAGGGACAGACATCCAGGCTGTTTGAAAAGGCTTGGAATGTTCTCTGAACTCCCTCAGACTAAACACAGGATGTGAAACTTTTACCAACTAAGGAAGATTTGGAAGCTGAAGAGCAGTGGAGGGACTTCCTTTACTAATCAAGTTAAAAGGGACATTCATACATAACAGGATGTTGCATGGCACTTACCCCCTCTCCAAGGTTTTTCTAATGCATACCATTGTACCAACCAGGTCTCATTATTTTTCTTACTCCTAAGTGCCCAGTACTTCCTCTCTTCCCAAGTTACCTCAGTTCTTTGTTTTGTTTTGTTTTTCACTGAAGAGAATGTCAGACATTCCTCCTATGACTAAGCCTCCTGCAGACCTTCTCTGTTTGCCCAAGATTGTCTAAAGTACTCATTTAGTAGAAATACCCTCAAACTTTCAGTTTCGTTGAAAGTGGGACTCAGTCATATCTCTTGTGACAAAAGATGTCCCAAACCACTGCCTGCCAAATACAAAAGTGGATGCTCACAGTCATCCATTGGACAGAGCATAAGGTCCTCAATGAAGGAGCCAGAGAAATACCCAGGGACATGAAAGGGACTGAAGCCCCATAGAAGGAACATCAATATGAACTAACTAGTACCCCTCCCCCAGAGCTCCTTGGAACTATGCCACCAATCAAAGAAAACACATGGTGGAACTTGTGGCTCTAACCACAAGTGTAGCATAGGATGGCCTAGGAGGTCATCAATGGGAAGAGAGGGCCTTGGTCCTGTGAAGGCTCTATTCCCCATTATAGGCAAATGCCAGGGCCAGGAAGCAGGAGTAGGTAGGTTGGGGAGCGGGGGGAGGGAGAAGGCATAGGAGATTTTCAGAAGGCAATCTAGGAAAGTAGATAATATTTGAAATGTAATTAAAGAAAATATCTAATTAAAAAAAGATGCCCCAGACTAAGTAAGCTTTATGCCATTCCCACTGAAAAAGGTAGAATGATGTCCACTCACATGCAGTTCATTGTAGTACAAAAGGGGGCTATAATTACCTCCTTCAACCTCAAGGAACATAGACATCTAATTGCTTGCCAAGGGTGTATGTGTCATGGAGCAATGATGACAGAGACCTCAGGTTTGGATCCTATGGCCAAGAGGGTTTCATTTATTATACCTGTAGTCATAGGAGTTTCAGATATAGCTAGCCTCTTGGGATGCCCAAGAGTATTCTTTCCAAGGGCACCTTAAACTTGACTTAAACTCATATTACCTCAGTGCCACTCTCTATTAGAAAGATTGCAAGGCAAACACAATTGCAACTTCACAGTGGGCTCTCACATGTTTCTGAGTGTAGGGCAGAGGGCAGAACATAGAAAGAAAACTAATATGCATGTGATCTTCCTAGAGTTAGGTGTCAGAAATGGTGTGTTCCTGTCTCTCACTTATAGATAGGTACAGACAAATACAACCTCAGGTCAGACAGCCACTCTCCCTGTTGGAAGAGTGTGCTGATTGTTCCTTGTATTCTTCCCAACAGTATATACAATATATGGATAATGGAAGGTGGGGAGACTAGATGGAAGCAAACTATGCACTACCATTCTGTTCTCCCTCTACCCAAGATAAACTAGATTTTTCCCTTTTGCACAATGTGGTGACTTGACCCTGCTACTTGGTTAATCATGGCCTGAAACTAACTAACTAACTTTCTCTCTCTCTCTCTCTTTCTCTCTCTCTCTCTCTCTCTCTCTCTCTCTCTCTCTCTCTCTCTCTTTCTCCCTTCCTTTTTTCCTTTCTTTTTCTTTCGTTCTCTCTCTCTTTCTTACTTTCTTTCTTTCTTACTTTCTTCCCTCCCTCTTTCCTTCCTTCCTTCCTTTCTTCCTTTCTTTCTTTCTTTCTTTCTTTCTTTCTTTATTTATTTATTTATTTATTTATTTATTTATTTCTCTTTCCTTCCTTCTTTCTTTCTTTTTTTTCTCTCTCTCTTGCTTTCTGTCTCTTTCTTTCTATCTCTCTCTCTTTCTCTCTCTCTCCCTCCTTCATTCTCTTCCTCTCCTTTCTTTCTCTTTCTTTCTTTCTCTCTTTCTTTCTTTCTTTCATTCTTTCTTCCTTCCTTCTTTCTTCCCTCCTAAATTTCTTTCTCTTCTTTCCTTCTTTCCTTCCTTCCTTCCATCCTTCCTTCATTCCTTTGTTCCTTTCTTTTTTAAGTATTTTGTTATTTATTATATATACAGTGTTCTCTATGCATGTGTGCCTGCACATTAGAAGACGGCACTGGATACCATTACAGATGTTTGTGAACTCAGGAGCCCTGGGATAGCTGTTAGTGTTCTTAACCACTGAATCATCTCTCCAGCCCCAGGTTCTTTCTTTTTAAGCAAAATGGGTCCGGAAGGTCATAGAAGTTGTAGGTATGAACACATGCTACTCAACCTGTTTTCAAGGTATCTCATACCATCACCTTTGGATGAAGGGTCATCAGAATTTCACTTGGGATAGGTGGCCTTCATGACCTACTGCTGTTACCAACAATACCCAAAACCTTCCATTTCTGCCCAAGGTCAGTTATAATTATGACTGGAGTTTACTATTGGAATCTCAGAATTTTCATTTTTCCCAAGGGTACCAAAATCCAGGTATCCTAAGAGCATCCTTACATACATATGAGCCTCAAATATAACACTCCAATCATGAGCTTTAGATCATTTCCCTCCAACGATGGTCTCTAGGAAATTATACTTCACTTAATTCTGCCCTGCATTAACAGAGCCTGAAACTTAGGTCATCTATCCTTCGTACCATCCTTCATGCAAACACCCATATAACTGATGATAAGCTTCAAGAGTGCTTAGAGACTTACAGTCATGCCTGGTGCATAATACTTGTATTGCTGCCAGGCTTACCAAGGTGTATGTGAAGATGGGAATCTTCTAAGTTGTGAAGCAGTCCTACCTCTCCTGCTTAAGGTAGGCTAGGTCACTTCCTTAACCCTAAAGAGGTTGGGGACATTAAGAAGACTTTAATTCTGCTTTAATCTTCTACATCAATACTTAGACCACTAATTTGTGTCCATTATATATCAAATGTACCCTCTGTATACATGAGGGTCCAATATCTGTCTTGTAAGCCTGACAGGCCTGAGATCATCTCTACCTGCCCCAGGCCCCAAACTTCACTTCCAGTCCAAAAGGTCTTCAATAATTACCCTCTCTGATCAGAAAGAATTCCAAACTATTCTCTATCTGATGGAGGGCAAAAATTTCCATTTAACTGTGTCTCACATCGAACTCCTCATTTGAAAGGGGCACCAGAATGACTCTTTTTGTTCCAGTGGTTCTCAAATTCACATCCTCTGTCGAAGAGGTCTATAAATGTCATCCAGTCATACCAGGGCTTCAGTGCCTCTCCCTCTCCCTATGGGAGCCTCAGACACACCACATCTAGTCATAAATATTTCCTCTTCTCCCTGTGTCTATTGGGCAACAAAGCCTTCTCGAATGCCCATATTGGACTGAAATATTTCCTTTTTTTTTCAGTGGTGGACACATACCTACCCTCTCTTGTAAAGTGTAAATAGATCTTGTCTTATTGACTATGTGTGCCTGCTATATTACAACTGTCTAAGATTACTTCCAAACTTCTTCCTGTTACAAATATTCGGAGACATTCCTTCATTCAAGAAAATTGGCCTTGCTCTTATGTCATCTGACTAAAAGTTTCATAGACCAAAGATAACCATCCAACCTGTTGGAATACTGAAACAATTGCTGCCTGCTTTCCACACACTACATAAAATATGTGGATATCCTAAATTCTACAAAAAAAGATTTGTAAGCAGATCAAGCAATACAGGGACTCCCTCTTCTCCAGAAGGTATTTGCATTTTCACCAATGTGAAATGGTATTTCTTATTTATTGAAAATAGCCAGAGATTTTACACTTCTTACAAGTAGGTTTAGAATTTCACACTTGCAAAGTGTCACAGAAATGCTGCTTATGACCAGAATGCTTCAACTTCCTTATTCTCATGAAGTTTGCCACATTACCTCTTTGATGAAGGGCACAACCATTCTACTTCTGTGCAAAACTGCCCAAGCTCCTCCCCTATCTTACTTTAGGAATATTTAGACATTCACAACAGAGAGTGCTCCAACCTCTGTGGAGCACAGTGTGTTTGAGGAAATCCCCCAGATTCTCCATCTTCCCAGTGTATGTCCTACGTATAACTTCTAATTTCCGTGGTGTGGGAAGCACTGTTCTGACCTAAGAGATTTCTGAACACTCTGGACTGAAATCCCAAACAGAAGAGTATCAAGGTAAGGGTAAATCAGTTTACTATCTTTGTTTTGTTACCTTAGACAGAGACATCCTGGCCTCCATGCAGAGGAATGTGTGGATGGACATATATTTAAGGAAGACACTAAACCAGAAAATACTACATTACACCCTCTTAAAAGACTTCTAAGATTGTTGTCATGCCTACCACTGACATTCAGATGATGTGTATTCTTGATTGTGATTTCATGTTTGGAGCTGATGAAGGAGTAAGTACCTGGAATGTCCTAGAATTCTCAAGGTATCAATCAGTGTTCAATTTTTGATCAATAGTGCTTCAGACATAGGAATAACAGGACCAAATTATTCTATACAATCCTATGAAGCTCCTATCACCATCCTTCTATTTTAGAGAATCTTAGATCTATCACCAATCCTGAGATGGGCAGAAACAATTCTTCTCCTGCAAATAGGGATACTGCATATGTCTCTCCTTGCCCAAAGTATTCCAATTACTGTCTTTTTACTGAATTTGCTTTTAGACTATACCTGAAATATTCCACTTTTCACCAAAAGATATACCAGCCCTCCCTGTTCTAATAGAGAGCTACCGTCCACCAATATCCAAAGGGTTCTCAGACATTCTAAATATGCCCCTGTGGGAGTAAACTTACTAAGTCTATTTAATTGGGCCTCAGATCCTTCTGCTTTGACCAAAAAGATTTCAATCTACTGACTCTGAGTTACCAGGGGCCTCAGATCTCATTTTCCCCAAGTGGTCATCAAATATGCCTTTCTGACCAATAATGACCTTGCAATGTTCTCCTCTGATGGAGACACTTAGTCACCCCCTCCTCTAATTTTAACTCCCAAATGGACCTCCAGACCACCCAAGCTTAAATTACCTGAGCCGAACATTAAGAAGTACAGCCCAGAACAAAAGCTCATTTCCTCAATGCAGAAACTAAAATGATGTATTCCTCACGATTCATACCTAGACCCAGGAGAAGAACATATGCCTGAGAAGAAGAACTAATGTGGAATTGTCAGCCAGGTTTTTGGTGAGTGCTCAGACTGCTTCCTGATCCGGCACCACATTTACTACAGTGGACAGATGCTCTAGTCTCTGATGAGGAGTTGCTAGCTGTAAGGAAGTACCTGGAATGGGCTCCACTGCATGAGGTAGGCTGAGTCTTTGAGCTCATGTCAAGGAAAGAACATGCAAATTTAAACTCTACCCAACCAACATACTAGTTTACCTGTACAAAGGGGTTTTAGATTTCCAAATTCTCACAAAGATGCCCTCGTGTATTTCCCCTCTGACCATTGGGGTCCTATCTATTTTTCATGGCTCATAGGGTCTCATTTCTTCCCAATGTCCATTACCCACTCACCTCTGACCACTAGCCATACATCTCTGATTAGTGTTGGGGATGTTCTCGGTATGACAATAAGGCCTACAGTAGTGCCTACATGCCATTTTTGAATAATTGGATCTTAAATTCCACCTCTGTCCAAGGGTACTTCAGAAAGACCTTTCTCATTACATGGGGTCTCTATAGTAGCATCTTTATTCAACAGGCCTCTGGTTGTACCTTCTGGCCAAGCAGGTCTTACACTTCACTTAAAGAGATGCCACATTTACACAATGTAGACAAAAAGGATTTGAGCATTCTCATACTCATCAATATAACATTCCTCCCCTCAGGTTTGAAGTCTCCAGAGCAGCAAGGAGAGTGGGGAGTAGAACTCATCATCTTTAGGTCACTCATCCCCGATGGATTGTTCCCAACCTTAGTATACAGACATGGATGGTTGAACACAAACCTGTCAGGCTGACAACGCAATAGACATCTACTAAAGTCCTTGGAACCATGTTCAGAGTGCTGCACATCCTCCTAAAGATGCCACGGATGACATGGTTCCTTGTGATTGTTGTTCTCTTCTTGTTGTTGCTGTTTTCTTTTAACTTTTGAAAGAGGATACATTATTAGTCTGTTGCTATGTTAGTCATCTCCTGGCATTAGAAACCAACATGCCACTGCTTAAATGTTTTACATTTCCTACTCTTTTTGGAAAACACAATGTATGCACATCATTTTTTCCTATTGTTTCAAAGACATACCACTATGTAATTCAACTTTACAATTGTAATCATTTTGACCAATATTCACATGAATATAAATTTTATGTGTAAACTTCTTCCTGTGCTGTGTTATTTTCCACCAGGTGACAGTTTCATTTCAGGTCATTTGGAAGATCGTTCCTTACTATGTGTCTTTAAAAGATATATTTTGGAGCTGAGGGGTATGACTGAATATCTTCAGCACAATAAATACCTTCTGTAACGTTACTATCTAGTGGATTATAAGTATCAGGTTGTACACGGTAGTAACTAAAATAATGGACAAGTTTGAGAAAGATTTTAGGGTGTAATCTCTCATAATATACACAAAAAAGAAAATCCTAGATATTAATCAAATCTATGCACACCAAATGAACATTGTGAGTTTTGTGGATTTGTTTTTATATGTCTTTGTAGTTCGAATGTCCAACCTTTATGTCTTAATTGAGGATTGTAAACAATGCTCAGGGTGTGTGTGTGTGAGTTAAAGGGCACCATGTCTTTAGTGTTTAGATTAATATCACATATCATTATCTGTCTATCCATCATCTATATATGTATGTATGTATGTATGTATGTATGTATGAAGTAATGATTGAATGTATTTATATAGATATGTATGCAACTATTTCTCTATCATCTACCAATCACTCTTTCTCTTTCTATTTCTCTCACCCTCTTTCTCTGTTTATCTCTTATGCATGAATATATGTATGCATGTAGCTAGGTAGGTGTGGTAGTTTTAATGTAATTGGTTCCCATCTGCCCATAGGCTGTATTCGGATGAGTAACCTTGTTGGACTAGGTGTTTCCTTGTTGGAGGAAGGGTGTCACTGGAAGAGGTGGGTGGTCTCATACATGTTCAAGTTATGCCCAGTAGGGTTCTGTGTGTTTGCTGTCTGTTTGCCTTTCCAAGAGTAGCTGTGATAGAGTGTTCAATGATTCAAGGAGGGGATGTTGGTTAGATGGCATATACAGCAGGCAAGACACATTTACATACATGGTAGAAGAAGCAAGCTTTAAGAAGCACAAACAATCACACACACACACACACACACACACACACACACACACACACACACACACACATTTGTTGGACAGTGCAAAGCTTCAACCACTTTCCATATATACTCACATTTGGTGGATAGAACAAAGCACCAACTTTATTTTTCTCACACTGCTTATATATCTCTGCACAATCTTTCAATTAGTATAAAATTTGTACTGGTTACTTTCTATTTTCTTCTAGTGAATAATTATGAGAATATATAAGGAAAAGCATCTTCTCACTATACTTTTATGATGAGCTATTTATAAATTATGTTTATAAATATCCAATATTATCCCCAAGAACCAACACACATTTCTAACTAAAAAACTTGTTATAGATTAACAACTTGTAAGCAAGTAAGGTATTTTTTTCAGCCAGTTTCTCTTACTGGTAGACTGAAATTTGCTGTTATACATAAAGGATTAGTTTTTATCTATCTCAAAAATTAATCCTTCAAAAATATTAAAAGAATCACAAAACTAAACTTTTATGTAAAAACCTATCATCCCTTTCTACTTTGAATTCTCAGGGTGCACATCTGTACATTAACCATGTTTTTCTTATATCATATCAGGAATCAGAGGGAGGAAATAGGTACAAAGAAATAATAATCATCTGAACACCAGCCTGAATTTTGAAAGAAAAAAAAAGGCATGCTTTTCGTAGTAATTCTTTCCAAGATCGTGGTTGAAGTATTAATCTGCATCAGCTGCAATCCTTGAGAAAGTTAGATCTAACTAACACTGTGGGTGGCAATGATATTGCCCAGTGAGGGGCTGGAACCCACCTTAAATTTTCATACAATCCATAGATTATGAGGGATGTGATTTGAGGGCAGCAAGTAGAGAGAAACTCTACAACAGCATGAGTGGTAACAGAGTGGTACCAGCTTTTAAGTGTTTAAGAGTGGTAAGAGCTTTTAAGTGGTTCACCTTACCAAGAATCCATGAAAGCCCAGTATTTTGGAGGTAAAATGTACATTCCTGGGAGCCCCTCTGCCATGCTTAATATTCTAGTAAAATTAAAAATAATATTAACTTCTCATTTAATAGACCCTGCTTACAGTCCCCCCAAATTTTACTCCCCACGGTTCTTTCACTACCTCCCATCCTCTCCAGTTCCTACACCTTTCGGGCATCATTCACCAAATTCTTCTCTTTCAAATATCTCTTCCTGCATTTCCTTATTCAACCCCATCTCCCTCCCCTATGCCACCTGATCTTCTCTTTCTTGTCCACCTTTGTCCACTAATAAAATCCATTCTATATCCCCATACCATGGGCATCAATGTATGCACCCAAGTCCTTCCTCTATACCTAACTTCACTGGATCTACAGATTGTAGACAGGCCATCACATATGTAATGTAGAATGTGTTAATCTTTGTATTGCTGTCACCAAAAACTATAACCCAAGCACAAGTTGGGGAGGGTAGGACTTATTTGGTTTACACTTCTTCATTGCTATTCATCATCTGAAGACAGACAGAACAGGAACTGAAATGGGCCAGGTACCTAGAGGCAGGAGCTAATACAGAGACCATGGATGGGTACTGCTGCCACGCACACCAGTCGAGTCAGCTTGACAGGCCGAGAGGCCTGGAAGCACTCATGAGGCAAAGAGTTTCACGGAAGCTCACCTTCTGGAGTTTTGGCCTTCTCATTAACCCATATACTCATCCCCTATTCCCGCGTTAGTCTGGTGTATGGATCCACATGCTCTCTTTTAGTGTTATCTTATTATAAGTTATTTTTAAGATTGAATTCTGATATAGCTAAGCTTTCGCCAGTGTTCCAATATCCTAGAAAGTCCTTGAGCTGACCATGGGCTTGGAATTCAGTAAGAATGTTGCCTATTCAGTGGCATTCAGAATTGCCTCTGGTATTATACTACCACTTTGAATAAAAGCTAAGTCACTGCCCTACACAAGAATTTATCATCATCTAGGAGGAAGGAAGTTTGAGACCTAAGGAGGAAGCAGAGTACATACTTAGAACTATAGATAGCTGAGTTCCACCCATATACACGTATTTACAATGGCCTAGGGGGAAGGTGGTCTATACAATAGACTAAAATAGGAACTATAGCAAGGGCACGAATCCCTTGACCCTGGCTTCTAAGATTATGTGGATATTTGCTATAGCTCTTTTTGATCCCAGTTGTTAACAGTGAATTTTATCCCAGGTGTTTCCTGTGAGAACTTCTGAGTTTGTATTCCTCCGTTTTCTGTAAGAATCCAGTAACCTCTTTGTACCTTGCTTGTGTGTCACCCAACTTTCCTATTCTCTTCTGTATAAAAAGTTTGATGCTCAATTTGACACATTACATTCAGATTCTACACAACCTCTTCTCTGTGTATCTATCTATCATTTCATCCAACGCTTTGCCCACCTGTGACTAGAGATCCGTTCCACGCAGACAAAGGGGCCCAGAGTGTCTGCAGCATTCTGCTTAGTGGTTAGTTCCCCATGGTTTCATGCTTTCTCATAGAGAACTCAGAACCACAAGCACATGGATGGCAGTATCAACAATTGGCAGAAATCCTACCCATCAATCATTAATTAAGAAACTGCCCTGCAGTCCTGCCTGCACAGACCAATCTTATGGAGACATTTTCTCAATTGAGATTCCCTACTCTCAGGGGACTTTACTTTGTGACAAGTTGACAAAAAACTATCCAGCCCAGTCAATATCAACATATAAATCAACACATAGCATATTTATCTTCCTGGGACTGGGATACGTTATTCAGGTTATGTTTTTGTTTTTAGTTTTGTTTTTTTTTTATTTTTTTCTGTTTCCATCCATTTCATAACAGCTGAGTAATGTTCCATTGTATAAATATAACATATATGTTATACATTCTTCAGTTTATGGACATGTAGGTTGTTTCCAGTTGCAGATAATTATGAATACAGCAGCAATTAATATGTTTGAGCAAGTGTGCTTCTAGGAGGAAGAAGCACTTTGCGAAACTTTCTGACCTATCAGGTGTCTGTTGTTATTTCCCCCCATTTAATATCTGATTTTGCTAATTTGGATATTATCTTTTTTATTTTAGTTAACTTGAATAATAGTTTGTTGATCTTAGTGATCTTGTCAAAGAACCAATATTTGTTCCAAAAATTTATTTGTAATTTTCTTTCTATTTTTTTTCCACCCTGAGTTTTACTATTTCCTGCCACCACATCTTTTGGGTGTCATTTCTTCTTTGTGTTTGAGATCTTTAGGATGTGCTGTTAACGTGCTAATATAAGGTTTTGCTAATATTTTTAACTCATTTTTTATTAGATATTTTTCTTCATTTACATTTCAAATGCTATCCTGAACGTTTCCTATACCTTCCCCTACCCTGCTTGCCATCTCACCCACTCCTGCTTCCTGGCCCTGGCATTCCCCTGTACTTGGGTATATAATCTTCACAAGACCAAGTGACTCTCCTCTCTTTGATGGCTGACTAGGCCATCCTCTGCCACATATGCAACTAGATACATAGTTCAGGTGGTTACTGGTTAGTCCATATTGTTGATCCTCCTTTAAGGTTGCAGACCCTTTAGCTCCTTGGGTACTTTCTCTAGATTCCACATTAAGGGCCTTGTGTAACATCCAATAGATGACTGTGAGTATCCAATTCTGTATTTGCCAGGAACTGGCATAGCCTCACAGGAGATAGCTATTCCAGTGTCCTGTCAAAAAATTTTGCTGGCATATGCAATATTGTCTGGGTTTGGTGGTTGTCTATGGGATGAATCACCAGGTGGAGCAGTCTCTGGTTGGTCGTTTCTTTTTTCTCACCTCCAAAATGTCTCTGTAACTCCTTCCATGGGTATTTTGTTCCCATTATAAGAACCAATGAAGTATCCACACTTTGGTCTTCCTTCATCTCGAGTTTCATGCGTTTTGGAAATTGTATCTTGAGTAGTCTGTTTGGGGGCTAATATTGGCTTATAAGTTAGTACATATCATATGTGTTCTTTTGTGATTGGATTACCATACTCAGGATGATATCCTCCAGATACATGCTTTTGCCTAAGAAATTCATAAGTACATTGTTTTTAACTGCTGAATAGTACTCCATTGTTTAAATGTACCTGAATTTCTGTATCCATTCTGTATCATATATTCTTCTGTTGAGCAACATCTGAGTTCTTTCGAGCAAATGGCTATTATAAATAATGCTGGTGACTGCTTCCAATTCTAAGAAGGGGCAAAGTGTCCACAATTTGGTCTTCATTCTTCAGTTTCATGTGTTTTGCAAATTGTATCTTATATCTCGGGTATGCTAAGTTTCTGGGCTAATATCCACTTATCAGTGTGTAAATATCATTTGAGTTCTTTTGTGATTGTGTTACCTCACTCAGGATGATGCCCTCCACATCCATCCATTTGCCTAGGAATTTCATAAATTCATTTTTTAATAGCTAAGTAGTACTCCACTGTGTAAATGTATCACATTTTTTGTATCCATTCCAATGTTGAGGGGCATCTGAGTTCTTTCCAGCCTCTGGCTATTATAAATAAGGCTGTTATGAACATAGTGGAGCAGGTTTCCTTCTTGCTGGTTGGGACATCTTCTGGATATATGCCCAGGAGAGGTATTGTGGGATCCTCTAGCAGTACCATGTCCAATTTTCTGAGGAACCGCCAGACTGTTACAGAAACAAAGTTTGGAGCTGAGACAAAAGGATGGACCATCTAGAGACTGCCATGTCCAGAGATCCATCCCATAATTAGCCTCCAAACGATGAAACCGTTGCATAAACTAGCAAGATTTTGCTGAAAAGACCCAGATATAGCTGTCTCTTGTGAGACAAGGCTGGGGCATAGCAAATACTTAAGTAGATGCTCAAAGTCAGCTATTGGATGGAGCACAGGATTCTCAATGGAAGAGCTAGAGAAAGTATCCAAGGAGCTAAAGAGATCTGCAACGCTGTAGGTCCAATAACATTATGAACTAACCAGTACCCCGGAATTCTTGACTGCATATGTATCAAAAGATGGCCTAGTAGGCCATCACTGGAAAGAGAGGACATGCAAACTTTATATGCCACAGTACAGGGGAATGCCAGAGACAAAAAATGGAAATGCGTGGTTAGGGAAGTGGGGGGTACGGTATGGGGGACTTTCTAAATGTACATTCTAAATGTAATTGAGGAAAATACGTAATAATAAAAAATATTAACAAAATAAATAAATAAGGCTGGTATGAACATCATAGAGAATGAATCCTTATTACACATCGGAACATCTTCTGAGTATTTGCCCAGGAGAAGTGTTGCTGGATCTTCTGGTAGTACTATGTCAATTTTCTGAAGAAGCACAAGACTGGTCCAGGTCCCTGCCAAGTGTATTCTGCAAAGGCCCCAGACATCCGGCCACTTTCCGAACCAGAGTAAAGGGGGTCCGCCTGGTGCAGAAGTGCTTTGCCTGAGCATCAGCAACAGACATCTTGGTTCTAGGACCCCACCGGGTGTATTCTGCACAGGTGAGAGTACGGAATACAGAAGCCAAAAGCTTCTGGGAGAGGTGGGAGCCACAGAGCTTCTAAGGAAGCCCACTTTTCGGGCCCAGACAACTGGCAAATGTCCAGGCCAGAGGAAAGGGGTCTGACCAGTGCGGGACTGCTTTGAGTGAGCATCTGCAGCAGATATCTTGGTTCCGGGATCCAGCCGAGAGTATTCTGCACAGGCTTCAGACATCTGGCCACTTTCCCAGCCAGAGGAAAGAGGTCTGCCCATTGCAGGAGTGCTTTGCCTGAGCATCAGCTGCAGACATCTTGGTTCCAGGACTCCACAGAGAGTATTCTGGACATGTGAGAGTGTAGAATACAGAAGCTAACAACTTCTGGGACAGGCCAAAGCAACTCAGCTTCAGGACAGGTCCTGTTTTGGGCCTTCTTCTTCGGCCAGGAGGGGGGTCTTAAGGCCATATATCTGTGCACCTTTCCCGTGAGAGGAGAGCTCGCCTGCAGAGAGTCCTCTGACAACTGAAACTCAGAGCAGAGATGTAGTCTACCAGGTCTGCTGATAGAGGCTAACAGAATCACCTGAGGAACAAGCTCTAACCAGAGACAACTATAACAACTAGCTCCAGAGATTGCCAGATGGCCAAAGGCAAATGTAAGAATTGTACTAACAGAAATCAAGAACACAGCACTCCCACTCCACCTAGTCATGTGCACCCCAACAAAACCGAAAAGCTAGACCCGGATTTAAAAGCATATCTCATGAAGATGGTAGAAGACATCAAGAAGAACTTTAATAATTCACTTAAAGAAATACAGGAGAACACTACTAAAGTGTTACAAGTCCTTAAAGAAAAACAGGAAAACACAACCAAACAGGTAGAATTCCTTAAAGAAAAAAAGGAAAACACATCCGAACAGGTGATGGAAATGAACAAAACCATACTAGACCTAAAAATGGAAGTAGACACAATAAAGAAAACCCAAAGTGAGGCAACGCTGGAGATAGAAACCCTAGGAAAGATATCTGGAACCATAGATGCAAGCATCAGCAACAGAATACAAGTGATGGAAGAGAGAATGTCAGGTGTAGAAGATTCCATAGAGAACATCAGCACAACAATCAAAGAAAATGCAAAATGCAAAAGGATCCTAACTCAAAACATCCAGGAAATACAGGACACAATGAGAAGACCAAACCTACAGATAATAGGAGTTGATGAGAATGAAGATTTTCAACTTAAAGGGGCAGCAAATATCTTCAAAATAATTATAGAAGAAAACTTTTCAAACCTAAAGAAAGAGATGCCCATGAACATAAAAAAAAAGCCTACAGAACTCCAAATAGACTTGACCAGAAAAGAAATTCCTCCCAACACATAATAATCAGAAAAACACATTCACTAAAAAAAGATAGAACATTATAAGCAGTAAGGGAGAATGGTCAAGTAACATATAAAGGCAGGCCTATCAGAATTACACCAGACTTTTCACCAGAGACTAGGTAAGCCAGAAGAGCCTGAACAGATGTTATACAGACACTAAGAGAACTCAAATGCCAACCCAGGCTACTATACCTGGCCAAAATCTCAATAACCATACATGGAGAAATCGATGTATTCTATTTCTCCTTCCCTGTGTAATTTGTTGACAACTTTCTGAAGTATTATAACTATCTATCCTAAAATTTAACATTTTTTTGTTTCATATTATTAATCAGTAGTTTGAAATATGAACTTATTATGGCACTACCCAATGCAGGTAGAAAATATTCATAATTATTATTTTTTAAACAATATTGTGTATTTATGTTTAGGTAGGCATGAAATTATTAAGACAAAGTATTCTGTCCTCGTTCTAAAATCAGTTCTAGGTAACAGTAAAATAGTTCATATGATCTAGAAGTAAACACAGAAAAATAGACAACAGGAATATATTACTTTAAACCTAGATGATATATATATGTACACAGTATATTTCAAATGAGTCACTAATCTTGTTGTCAGGGATCACAGATGTGTAATATGCTTGATTAATTTTTCTGCTAGTAGCATAAACAGAACATTCTGCCACTATATAACAGCAAGCCCTAAGAATTAAATTTCAAGATTGTTTATAACTTTATTTATTCATGTTCTATTACTCGAGTATGTGGTTTCTTCAGAAAGTGTTGTAGTATCAAGTTTTGGACTGTAACGAAGAGTAATGCCACTTAAATGTAATATTTTAAATAAAATTCCTACAATGTGGCATTCTGTATGGGAATAACAGACATAATCCTATACTCATGCTTACCTAAACTTGTAATCTCTAATGTTTCCTCCTCCTACTATGTTGCATGTGTTCTGTCATTCCCTCCTTCCATAAAGGCTTCATCCTTTCTTCCATGCCATGTGCCACTTTGGGGTTCCTTATCTCCATAGATACTCCAAGTTAAACATAAAATCTAATAGTTGAAGCTAGACCAAATGTGATTACAGACACGTAGCATTTCTCTTTATAGGCCTGACTTAACGCATTTACTATATAGTATTTTCAAATTCCATATACTCTCTAGCAAATTTAGTTACAGCTGATTGCATCTCCTTTTTTGAAAACAAAATCAACAAAAATGACTGAGCAAGTATCAATAGATAACCATGCTATCTTTTCTACACTCAAGTGTGATATAGGTGAGTCACCAGTTAGTTCTATTTTTAGATATTTTTAGCAAATTCCACACTGATTTTATCCTGGATGTACCAACTTAAGCACCCACCAGCAGAACAGCTGTACTTTATTCCCACATCGCTAATGCTTCTTGACTTTTGTTTTCCTGATTGTACTCATTCTTTAAGGGATGAGCTAGAATTTAAGTTTGGAGAAAAAAAGAGCACCAGAAAATTTTTTTGTGGGAGCCATAGCTAGTGTTGAAAGATATAAGGAGTAATGTAATAAAGGGAATTGTTTCCTCGAGGTGAGTATCCACCAAGCTAATCCTGCAACTTGTGCAAAGAAATGTCCCAAGGATTGATCTGTTTATAGCAGAAAAACAACATATCAAATTTATGAAAAAATATTCAAGGAAGCAGGCAGGTTCTATCTAAAGCAGGCAAAAGAACTTGGCAACATCCACCATGTAGTTCTTTCATCAGATTAATGAAGGATACAGAAGGAAAAGAGCCATGGAGTCTTCCTACGTGGTTATGGAAAGCCACTGAGGGCATCCAGGTTGCAGCGAAGTCCCTGAATAGATGTCTAAAGAGGCTTTTTGTGAAGGTATGAAAGGGAAGCCTATATTGTGATATAGCAATCAGGATGTAAGAAGGTCCACAGCTGTGCGATATCTCTCAAAGAAAGCTACACACAAAGAATGGAACCAGCCCAAGACAGAGAAATATATTGTAGTCATGAAACTAGATAGGAAGAGCTTTTTAAGCCACAATGTACATAAATTTAGGATTTGGGGTTTGTCTAGCTAGTTTTGATCTTGATTTTCCCAATATTTCCTGTTTATGTTTCTTTTCCTCTTATTTTGAATGAGAATGTATAATCATGTCAGTGTACTTTGAAAGTAAACAATGCTTTGAATTTGATTTTATATGGTGTTACAATTAAGAAATTGTAATCTGTTCTAAAAGATTAAATATGATTGTAGTTGTATATGGAATTTTATCTCATGTTAAGCATGATTCTGCCCTGGAAATTCATATTTGCAGTTGTATATTGGATATAGGATACTGTGCTAGGCATAACTATTGCTTTCCTTTGGAAATTAATATAATATAAGGAGATATGATTGTATGTCTTATTGACAAGAGGTATACTTATGAAGGCTAGTCTTGGTTGTAACCCTGATAATATTAGGAATTCACTAAAACTCTGGGAATTTGGGGCACCTGTGAGGAATTTTTTTTCCTGATTTGATTATGTGAAATAGGAAGACCAACCCCAAATGTAGATCGTTTGTTCTGTTGTAGAAACAACTGTAAAATATAAATTTCATTGATGTCAGTTTTTTTAATAAAAGTGTGTAGCTAGGACTAAATTCTAGTAGTTACAATCAAGATAGTTTTTATGATCCTACACTGTTTCTGTCTTTTATTACAGTGTTTCCTGAACACTGAGGTGGAGATTTGATGGTGACCTCCCTTTTAGGACTGAATGTTAGAAGGTCCCTCAGGCTTTGCATATTATCTGGCTGGTAGATTAGAAAGGAGATGGTTAAAAGCAAAATTGGATGGATGAGCAGTTAGGCATTCCAAAGAGCAAATGGTGCTTGACTAACCTCGTAAGCTATCTCCCTCTATTCTCTGGGACTGGTTGTTGCTAGTCTATTTCTGTTTTTCCTTACATATCAGATTGATATTTCACAAGTGTTGTTCCTCCATGCCCAGAACCCTTATTTTTAGTCTTATACCTGAACAAGCTTCCTTTCATTTTCAGCTGATCTGCTCAGGTTTCAGTATTAGAGAGCATCTCAGCAGAGCTTGCAGCTCTATAACCCTGCCACTCCCACTGCTGCTGCTTTCCAACTAGCATTTCTGGACCCATCACGTGTTCACCTGTAACTTTACTCCAAGATGATTTGGTGGGAATCAGGTCCCTACCCCTGCTTCATAAATGAGTTTCAGAAATAGTAAAATTGAGCTTTGTTCAGAATTTTGCCTTAGCTACATCTTTCTCTTCTCTGCCTAGCTCCCTGTTCTCTTCCAGGTTTCCAAGATTCCTTTCCAGATTAGAACCCAGACATGTGAGCTGCTGGCCAGACATAACACATTTGAATTGGTACTTGTTTGTGACTTACACATCTACATGCTCCTGAGGCTGTCAGGAGTATACTCTGTTTCACACTCAGCAACACTGAGTCTAGGAGGCTAAAGGCAAGCTAATGGTTAACAGAAAGAAGGTATTGAAACAAAGTTGCAGAGTGTTGAGTCCTGAAACAATGAAAGGCAGAGATGACCCTGCCTTAAGTGCTTCTCTCTCTGACAGGCAAATGCCAAACAGAAGTCAATTTATTTTTTGATCTCTTGAGGTTCTATGCCCCTTCAGGGTTCTCATTCTCTAAGCTCTGCATGCATGCCCGACATGACTAGGTCATGTTTTATCTTCTGCTGATCAGAGGAAAGATTTGTCCTGCTTTAGAGCCCGGCCCCAGGAAGTTAGAACCCAATAAAAGCAGACCTAATGATTTATATGAACTCAGGCTGTGTCCTTTATTATCATAGCACAAGGAATGCTAAAATATGGATAGTTATGGTGAATTTGATCCTGGCTCATTGCCACATGACTCTAGGTGTCTGTGTAAAGGTTTCTCTTGGCTGCATGAGCTTTGCCAATTTAGATATCTGAAGCCTTATGTCATGGACCTTGGCCCACAAAAATCCTGATTTCTTTTCTCCAGTTTTTTCCAGCATGAATCCTAGATACTGCTGAAATATTACTTCTGAGTCAGACATTGAGCAAAATTTTGTGTATGAGATCTTACAAGAGAGCTTTATACAATGCCCAAGTCTGCCTTCAAGATAAACAAGCCAGTTCAGAACTACTTTTACTGGGATGCTCCATATTCTCTACCCAGAAATCACTGTATTTTCCCCAGGACCACTTTTTCTTTTCTCAACTTGAAGTCTAGATTACTTCTGCCTCTCTCTGATTTCTATGCTCCCCATTCTCTCTCCCATGTAGATGCTTCAGGGATGAATCATCTCTATAGAAAGGGACTGACTGGTTTAAGAGAAGTTCAAGTTGCTACAACAGTAGTGGTATCAGAGTGGATGACCAGAATTCTCCAGGTTACAACAGACTATTCATAGAAGGGACTGCAGATATCGTGGTGAATTGTGGAGAGCCGGTACGTGCTGCAAGCAATTACGTGCGTGCCGCCAGTAATCTCTGAGAAGAACCATGTGTGCCGTGAGCAATCACCATTATAAGATGGTGCGGGCCTCCACAGTGCCTAACTAGTAAACAAGCCTTGTACGCAGGTGCGAGAGTGAATTCACTCCTAGTCACTCCCATTCTCGGGGTGTAATAGTGGGGTGATGGGCAAGCAATGAATCAGGAGCTGTCATGCCATATCAGGTGCTGAAACATCACACTGCTGGTTATAAAAGCAGTGCCATTTTCCCGGATCGGGATCTTCCTGAGAAGCAAGCAATAAAGCTCTTGCTGAGGAAGATTCTGGTTTGTTGCATCTTTCTTGCTGGTCGAGCTGGACGCAATAAGTGGTGCCAAAACCCGGGAACTGTCATCACACCGGCGCAAGGAAGATCCCTCATTCACGGGGCAGAATCAGAACTGTGGGACAAAAGGCTCTACAAGATACGTACAATCTTGAAATTTCTCCAGAGTTAGAAGCCCTTTTGATTGTTTGCATGGCGATTACACTTTTCCTTTTGGTTTCGTTTTGTTTCCACCACTGGAACTGTTGACTGGTTCTTAGTCGCAGTCAGGCCTGGACAGCACCTGGACAGCAACCAATTTCAGGCCCGGTCAGGCCTGGACAGCGGCAGTATGGGAATCTCCCATTCTATAGTAGTGGGCTTACACTCAGTCCTGAAGCAGTGTGGCCTAAAAATCGCCACTAAGACCTAAGAGGGATTTGTCAGAGAGATAGACCGTGTTGCACCATGGTATGCTTGCTCATTGTCATTAACTGTCGCCTCTTGGGACAAACTGAAAGGAGATCTAGTTAGGGAACAGCAGAAAGGCAAACTTAAAGCAGGGATTATGCTGCTATGAAATTGGTGAAATCATGTTTAACAGATGAGGATTGTCAGCAAATGGTAGAAGCGGGGCAGAAAGTTCGGGACAAAATTCAAGAAAGTCTATCAGAGGTAGATCAGGGAGAGAGAGTAAAAATAGAGAGGAAACAAAGTGCACTGAAGAATTTAGGCCTTTCCATGAGCCTTGAGACAGAGGAAAAGAGAATGTCAGGGAAAATACCTGGGGAGAGATTAGAAAAAGGGATGGAAAGGGAGAGAAGAAGGGAGATCGAGCTGGAGAGGCACATAAGGAAAGAAGCCTCTACCCACCACTAGATGAGTTTAAGCAGCTAGCTGTCAGTAGCTCAGAATCAGATAAGGAACTTAGCTCCTATGAGGAAACAGACTTAGAGAAGAAAGCGACAGGTTGTGAGGGAGAAAGATACCAGTCAGATGAAAGACGAGTTATTCAGTTACAGAATAATATGAAAGCAGCTAGAGACAAATGTCAAATCATTGCGCAGTCTTCGGATATGCAACTTCAGGGTTCTAGTGCACCTCCGCCTTATGTGCAGAGGCACCATTCTGAGCCTTATGTGCAGAGGTATCATTCAGACTCATTTATACCAAAAGAGGAACAGAGGAAGATACAACAGGCATTTCCAGTTTTTGAAAGAGCTGAGGGAGGGCGTGTTCACGCTCCAGTAGAATATATACAGATTAAGGAGCTTGCAGAAACAGTCCGTGTTATGGAGTCAGAGCTAATTTCACTGTAGCACAAGTTGAAAGGCTTGCAACTCACACTATGACTCCTGGTGATTGCCAGACTGTAGTAAAAGCTGCAGCCCCCAGTATGGGGATGTATCTTGAATGGAAAGTTTTGTGGCAGGACTCCTGTCAGACGCAGGCAAGGGCCAATGCCACCATGGAAGGAAACCAAAGGACATGGACATTTGAATTGCTTACAGGTCAGGGACAGCATGCTGCTAACCAAACAGATTATTATTGGGGAGCATACGCCCAGATCTCAGCTGCCGCTGTTAAGGCATGTAAGGCACTCTCTAAGAAGGGAGAGGCAAGAAGGCATTTGACCAAGATCACTCAGGTCTACCAGGAGTCATACTCAATTTTTGTGGCTAGAATGACAGAGGCAGCAGGGAGAATATTTTGAGATACAAAAGCAGCTATGCCTTTAATTGAACAGTTGATATATGAACAGGCTACCCAGGAATGCAGGGCAGCTATTACACCTGGAAAAAGCAAGGGACTGCAGGACTGGTCGAAGGTTTGCCGTGAACTTGGTGGGCCACTCACTAATGCAGGTTTAGCAGCTGCCATTCTACAAGTGCAAAAATGCCCTGACATGGCTGAGCTCAAACTCTGCTATAATCGTGGCAAACCGGGACACTTAAAAAAGGACTGTAGAGCCCTTGTTAAAAGGAGAGCACCCGGATTGTGCACTAAGTGTGGAAAATTATATCATTGGACTAGCGCTTGTCGTTCAATCAGGGACATTCGAGGCAGGCTCCTGCAGCCAGGATTCCCTCAAGCAGTAGATAATGACACCATTTCAAAAAACCAGTACAGGGCCCTCAGGTCTTAGGGCCCGAAAACATACGGGACCACGACAGGCGAAAGGTGGACCCCATATTCCGCAGGGCAACAGAAGGCTCAGCTGGATTGGACCTCTGTACCACCACCCAATTCATGCTGATCCCTCAAATGGGAGAGCAGCCTATTCCTACTGACTATAAAGGACCTCTGCCATCTGGGAGTGTCGGCCTAATATTTTGCAGGGCTTCCCTTTCACTACAAGGTCTTATTGTTCACCCTGGAGATGTAGGTCAAGATTATGAAGGGGGACTTCAAGTTCTCTGTTCCTGTCCTCAGGGTGTCGTTTCTATTTCACAAGGAGATAGAATAGCTCAGTTAGTAATTCAGCCAAGCCTACATGGCTGTTTTCCCTCTTCTGTTGTCCTTCAAGCTACCAGAGGGATTGGTTCTACTGGAAATGATTCGGCCTATTTAATAATGCCTTTAGATTCCAGGCCTTCTTTAGAGTTAGTTATAGAAGGGAAACAATTTAAGGGGATTTTAGACACAGCAGCAGACAAAAGTATTATTTCTTCTCACTGGTGGCCGAAAACTTGGCCAGTTATTCAGTCATCACATTCTTTGCAAGGTTTCGGTTATCAGTCCTGTCCCACTATTAGTTCCCGTTCTTTGAGCTGGACAGTGCCTGAAGGTCAAATGGGATGATTCACTCCTTATGTCTTACCACTCCCAGTAAATCTCTGGGGGAAAGACATCTTACAGGCACTAGGACTGACCTTAACTAATGCATGCTCGCCACAAGCTGTTCGAATGATTAAGAAAATATGCTATAAAGAAGGAAGGGGATTAGGAAAAGGAGAGCAGGGTAAACTTGAACCTATCCCTCAAAAAGGTAATAATGGGAGACAAGGTTTGGATTTTTTCTAGAGACAGCTGTTGAGGGTTCCATGCCCATACCATGGCTTACAGAGGAAGTTGTATGGGTTCCCCAATGGCCTCTCTCCTCTGAAAAATTAGAAGCAGCCACAAAACTAATTTCTGAACAGCTACACTTGGGGCATTTAGAGCCTTCTAACTCACCCTGGAATACACCTATTTTCATAATTAAGAAAAAATCTGGCAAATGGCGCTTATTACATGATCTTAGAGCAATTAATGCGCAAATGCATCTGTTTGGACCAGTTCAGCAAGGGCTACCATTACTTTCTGCCTTACCCAAAAATTGGGAAATTATAATCCTAGACATTAAAAATTGCTTTTTCTCTATACCTTTATGCCCTCAAGATAGGCAAAGATTTGCATTTACGATCCCAGCCATTAATTACTTAGAGCCAGATCAAAAATACCAATGGAAGGTCCTACCTCAGGGGATGGCGAATAGCCCCACCATGTGTCAACTGTATGTACAATTGGCACTTAAGTCAGTTAGAGAACATTTTCCATCATTACAGGTGATAATTTATATGGATGACATTTTGATTTGCCATAAAAATTTAGAGTTATTGCAAGATGCATACCTTATATTAATAAAAACGTTAGGGCAATGGGGATTGCAGGTGGCCACCGAAAAGGTGCAAGTTGCTCGAATGGGAGCCTTCCTAGGGTCACTTATTTATCCTGACAAAATTGTTCCTCAAAAATTAGAGATTCGCAAAGATCAACTACATACCTTGAATGATTTTCAAAAATTGTTAGGAGATATTAATTGGCTGAGACCCTTTTTGAAAATTCCATCAGCAGAATTAAAGCCCTTATTTGACATATTAGAGGGAGATACCCATATCTCCTCCCACAGAGCACTTACCCCAGCTGCATGTCAAGCTTTACAAATTGTAGAAAAGGCCCTACAAGATGCTCAATTACAACGCATTGACGAGTCAAAGTCATTTGAATTGTGCATATTAAAAACTGCACAGTTACCAACAGTGGTCTTATGGCAAAATGGGCCCTTGTTGTGGGTCCATCCTAATGCTTCCTCTGCAAAAATCATTGAGTGGTATCCTAATGCAGTTGCTCAACTTGCACTTAGGGGGATAAAAGCAGCCATTACTTATTTCGGGTAAGAACCTTATAAAGTAAGTGTACCTTATACTTCTGCTCAAGTTCAAACCCTGGCAGCAACAACCAACGATTGGGCAGTCTTGGTTGCCTCCTATTCAGGACAAATTGATAACCATTATCCAAAACATACAATTTTACAATTTGCCTTAAGCCAAGCTATAGTGTTTCCAATAATAACAGTCAAACACCCACTTCCGGATGGGGTAGTAGTGTATACAGATGGATCCAAATCTGGTATAGGTGCATATGTAGTAAATGGCCAAGTAACATCTAAACAATATAATGATTCATCACCCCATGTTGTAGAGTGTTTGGTAGTTCTAGAAGTCCTTGAAACTTTCCTGGGACCGCTCAATATTGTATCTGATTCCTTATATGTGTTCAATGCAGTTAATATGCTTGAAGTTGCAGGCTTAATTAAACCAACTAGTAAGCTTGCTCACATTTTTCAAAAGATTCAGTCAGCCTTGTTATACAGAAGACATCTTGTCTATATTACTCATGTTTGAGCTCATTCTGGCCTTCCTGGCCTCATGTCTCATGGAAATGACTTAGCAGACAAAGCCACTAGAATTGTGGCTGCTGCTTTGTCCTCACAGTCAGAGGCTGCAAGAGAATTTCATGAATGCTTTCATGTGACACCTGAGACATTACACCACCGTTTTACTTTAACCAGGAAAGAATCTCGTGACATTGTCACCCAATGTCAAAACTGTTGTCAATTTTTACCTACTCCTCATGTAGGGGTAAATCCTCGTGGCGTCAGGACATTACAGGTCTGGCAAATGGATGTCAGTCATATTTCCTCCTTTGGGAGAAATCAATATTTACATGTTTCTATTGACACCTGCTCTGGTGTAATATTTGCCACACCTTTAACAGGTGAAAAAGCCTCTCATGTTATACAGCACTGCCTAGAAGCGTGGAGTGTGTGGGGCAAGCCCACAATTCTAAAAACGGATAATGGGCCAGCATATAATTCTACTTAATTTCAACAATTTTGTCATCAAATGGATGTCACTCATTTTACTGGCCTTCCTTATAATACTCAAGGACAAGGCATTGTGGAATGTGCCCACCGCAAACTCAAATCTTATAAAACAGAAAGGGGGAGTTGATGAGACTCTGCCCTCAGTGCCAAGAGTAGCAGTATCTATGGCACTCTTTACACTTAATTTTTTGAATCTCAACGAGCAGGGACACTCTGCAGCTGAGCGACATAGCTCAGACCCTGATAGACCAAAAGAAATGGTCAAAGGGAAGGATGTTTTAACTGGTCAGTGGAAAGGCCCGGATCCTATCTTAATCAGATCCTGGGGAGCTGTTTGTGTTTTTTCACAGAGTGAAGACAACCCATTTTGGCTGCCGGAATGACTCATCCCCAGGATATTCATCAAGGATGGTGCAGAAGATGCTGACCTCCCGAGGACTGTTCCTGATCCTGACAATGCTGAACTTGTCTCAGGTTCCTAGTATAATGGGCCAGCAGAGATGGGCTATTCTCTCAACTTTCCCTAAACCAATGCCAGTTCGCTATGATGCTATAGTTTTTCCAAAATTCTTTACTACTGATAAAACAGTGGATTTGCCATATTTACCCTATGATCCCAACCCGAGCACCATTAGGAGAAAATCGCACTTTACTAGAAGAGGGTTCTTTATGTTTTCGAATTAATGGACCAGGAAATTGTATCAACCTCACAGCCCGAGCTTTGGGGAAGTTTAATGAGCATAGAGGAGGTTGCATGAGCACAACCCAAGATACTTCCAATGTAGAGATAACCTTTACAAATCGGACCTTTTGGCACGAGGTAAATTGGGTTAATGGTACATTTCTACCACCTAACTTTTCAGACAAAAACCGTCCACACCAACCAAAAATAGCCCCTCATTGTAGTTTGGAAGATGAAGGGCTGATCCTGCCTTGGTCTGATTGTCAATCCTCCATCACTCATTGGGCAGATCAGAGTAAAACCTTTTCCTTTTCTCCCAACATGATAGATAACCCAGAGAAGGAATTTGTTATGAAAAAGGGACTTTTCATACAGGACATTAGAATGCATCCCTTTCACAAGTGGGTGCTTTGTGGAGTCAATGGCAGTTGTACAGAACTCAATCCTTTGATCTTTATCCAGGGAGGAGCAGTTGGAAAGGCTTCTTTTACTGGCATCTCAAGATTTGCTCAGTATTGGGGAATACATGATGCCTCCCTGGACTCTTATGGATATAGTAATACCAGTGCAGAGATCACTGGGTTTAATAAAACTTTGGTAAACCAGATTAATTATCCATCTACCACAGTCTGTGTTTACCCCGCTTTCTTGTTTATTCTTTCAAATGATTCATTTGAAATCTGTTCCAATGATAATTGTTGGATTTCTCAATGTTGGGATGTAACAAAGAACACCCGTGCCATGGTGGCACGGATCCCACGTTGGATCCCTGTTCTGGTGGATACACCCTCCATCTTATCTATGTTTTGAAAAAAGAGAGATTTTGGCATTACTGCTGCCGTGATCATAGCAATTTCAGCCAGTGCAGCTGCTGCTACAGCTGCAGGGTATGCTATGGTTAGTGCGGTTCAATCAGGCACAAAATTAAATCAGCTTTCAGCAGATCTGGCTGATGCCATCACTCTCCAAACTTCTGCTAGTACCAAGTTAAAGGGAGGGCTGATGACTTTGAATCAGTGCCTTGACCTGGCGGAAGAACAGATAGGTGTTCTATACCAGATGGCCCAGTTGGGTTGTGAAAGAAAACTGGAAGCTCTGTGCATTACCAGTGTCCAATATGAAATTTTACTTATGCAGCTAATTTGTCTAGACAGGTTTCTTTATATCTTGCAGGAAACTGGTCTGAAAGATTCGATGAGACCCTTGAGGTCCTTAGAGCGGCCGTTCTAAAGATCAACTCAACACGAGTGGACCTGTCATTGACAGAGGTCCTCTCCTCCTGGATTTCATCTGTCTTTTCTTATTTTAAGGAATGGGTGGGGGTAGGTTTATTTGGCGTTGCCACCTGCTGTGGACTTGTGGTCATGCTCTGGTTGGTTTGCAAGCTCAGAACCCAACAAACACGTGACAAGGGTTTGATAACCCAAGCACTTGCTGCCATCAAGCAAGGGGCCTTCCCTGAAATCTGGCTATCTATGCTCAAAAATTAATTGACATTGGTGGCTGTCCTCTTTTATAGAGTTCGCCCTAGTTTATTTAGTAGTTAATGTCACATAGCACTGTGGTATCCAGGGACGGGCAACTTTCCTCATGCACAGATCAACCTAAGACACGGGGCCCGGTGGCGATAGGGTTACCCTATGACAGGAAAGGCTGTGACATTGGAGGAATGACCTAAGACAGGAGCCACAGTGGATGGGCAAAGTTACACAGGCCTAGACCAGCCTCAAGTTTTAATAAAATAAAAAGGGGAAGATGTGGAGAGCAGGTACGTACTGCGAGCAATCTCGTGCATGCCACCAGTAATCTCTGAGGAGAGCCGTGTGTGCCGCGAGCAATCGCCATTATAAGATGGCACGGGCCTCCGCTGTGGCTAACTAGTAAAGAAGCCTTGTACGAAGGTGCGAGAGTGAATTCACTCCTAGTCACTCCCATTCTCGGGGTGAAATATTCAGGTGATGGGCAAGCAATGAATCAGGAGCTGTCATGCCATATCAGGTGCTGAAATGTCACGCTGCAGGTTATAAAAGCAGCGCCATTTTCCCGGTTCGGGATCTTCCTGATAAGCAAGCAATAAAGCTCTTGCTGTGGAAGATTCTAGTTTGTTGAATCTTTCTTGCCGGTCGAGCGGAACGCAATAGTGAATAGCTTTTACCTCCCTGCTGTTGCTCTCCTAGTACTGACCAGAAACTGAGGTGCCATTTCCAGCAGACTGTGCTAGGACATAGTCATAGAACACATCTTCCTTCGAAAGCAGCTTCTAGGCTTCATTGGAAAAAACTTAAATCTGTGAATATTGGGAACAGAGTCTGTACATAGCTCAGTTGACAGAGTGACTGCCTAGCATTTAGCATGCCTAGGACTCAGTGATTAGTGCTGTCTTTACTTTATTGCCTTTGGTGGGTCTACTTATTATATTGTAATACACTTGGGATCATAGAAAGGGATATCATGATGACCTAAGACCAAGACTGTCAATGATGTTGGTTAGAGTCTTCTCTTGTATCCTCAGGCTAAAGAGACCTGATACCAGAGTGACTCACATTACTGAGAAACTCAAGTTTCTATTTCATTTCTTTTTAAGGCCTCTTAATTCAAAGAGTCATTGCCATTACAAGGTGTAACCATCACACACTTTATCTCTTTTATCTAGGTGATTTCCCAGTGTTCTTTACTTGGTTCATCAGCTCTAGGATTCAATGCAAAATAGCAACCAATAGTATTAAAATCTTGGATAGAACAGATATATAACAGTAATTATTTGCCTGAATATATTAGTACAAAATCTGACATAACTGAACAAATGGAAACTAGGCTTGTGTCATGGATTAGAGGGCCTAGATCTTTTTCACAGCAGGTTATGCACCCTTTAGGATCCTCTGTAGAAACAATGAGGTACAATGGTCACTGATCATTCTTAACAGAGAGGCCCTTCTCTACAGGTAACAGATTCCTAGATCCACATTAAGTTGATTCCTGCTAAGACGGTCTATAGTGTATGACCATGTTAAATTCATGCAGGAAGCTACTGAAAAACAAAGCATTGTTCCAATCAGCAACAGACAGGACACAGAGCTCTGAGTATACAGCCAAGGGAAAATTTAAGTCATAGGGGTTAGGCTAATATCCTCTGATCTAAATTGTTCTGATCATGTCTTAATAGCTATGTATCTTAGTACCTGAAAACTATATCCCTACATTTATTTGCTTATTCATGATTGGAATATATATTGTACGCTTTCTCATTTCGTGGTATGTTAAATTTGGAACTTGGTATAAAACTGTTAATAATCCGAATGTGCAGTATTCAATTGCATTATATATGCCTTAAACACCATGAGAAGGAAGGAAATGAATATAATAAATCTTTTTTTTTGCCATGTAATACAAACTTATTCAGAAAACCTACTGAAAGACCCCCGTGGGGAGTCCCTTCTCGGGCAAGCGCGCACCTAGTAGGACACTGAGACCGAACTCACTGTAATTATACTAGGCTTTAATGGCGTACAAACACACAAACAACAAAGGTTCGCTCAAGCCAGAATGCTGAGGACGAAACTCATGCACCGCGCAGGGGGCAGGGGAGTTCAACCCCAGCCCAAACTTTTTACAGGCTTATAAAGGCAAAAACCACAAACCAAAAACAGGGGAGCCAAAAGAATTTGCGCCATTACACATAATTGGCTTATTTAAATGGCGGCAGGATTATTACAAATTAGCAGGGTAATATGTACCTGCTAAAATGGAGAAAGACACAAGGGCTTGGGACTTCTCGAGATCAGCAGGACACCTGGTCAATGTATGATTTATGGGGTCTATAGGGAGGTGCCATCCTGCCAGATGGCCATTTGGTCTGCCCTGATAGCAGTGGCTAGTTCCTGCATTCTCTTTTTAATCTTTTATGGCCGGAAATTCTTAGCTACAGGGTGAGTATGGCTGTGCCTGGACCCGCCTGGGTCTATTCTTCAGCCCTGAATTTCTTGAACTTACATACCACAATGCTATAAGACCCAAAATTATAAGTTTTTGCTGTTCATTACCCACTTCTTTTAGTGGATAGCTCTAATCTTAGAACGACCTTTCTTCTTGTTGATATTGCTGTCTGAGGACCATGACTTGTATGGTGTTTATTTTATCTTTAACAAAAGCAACCAGCTTATTTAAAATACATGGCCCAAAAGAAAGCAGGAGGAAAAAATAATCAGAGGGCCTGCCAGGGTGGAATCAGTGTCGTAAAACAGGGAGACCTGTTAAACCAATTTTCATACCATCCTTAATACGCTTCTCTTTCTTTGCTTCATTTTTCTAACCTTTCTCTGAGCTTAGCCATGGAGTCCCTGATAAGACCAGAATGGTCTACATAAAAACAACACTCTTCTTTTATTGCGGCACAGAGTCCACCTTCTTTGAGAAAAAGTAGATCTAGCCCCCTCCTGTTCTGTAGCGAGGTCAAAGATTCTTCAAGTTTGGTGATGGACTGCTCTAGTGCTCCTAGGTCTGCATCCATAGCGGTTGTGCAATTCATGAAAATAGTGGGGGGTCTGTATCAAGGCAGTTGTGCCTTTGCCGACCCCAGCTGCTGTTCCTAGACCCAAAAGCACTGCTAAGGTCATGGTAATGGGTTCCCTTTTATACCGGGTCCAGTGGTTGAATCCATTGACAAAAAAACTGTCATCATGATACAGAAGCCTAGGAACACTCTGAACTAAACGACAATAATCTTTAGAAGTATTAAAAACAGATGTAAATACACAGGGAGTGAGTCCAGTGTTGCAAGCCCATACTGTGACTAAGGGAGGGACTAAGTACTGACCTCTATTATTGGAAGACTGGAGATGATGAGTCTGATTACAGAGTTACCGTTTGTCATGTGGGACTTGTTCCAGGCAAAGTCTATTTCCCGAGACAGCTGCTAATGTTAGTTTTCTGTTTTCTCCCCAAGGACACTGAGAATTGTCCTCAGCCTTATTGTTTGTCTTGACTTGAGCAACTCCCTCATAATATGAGGGATTGGAGGCATAACACAGCCAACAAGACATAGTGATGTTGGGATTGGTACAATTGCGTACCAAAAAGCCCCCTGTACCAGACTAAACAGACGGTTTTCAGTATCTGGGGGAGTAGGGGCAATGTAAGCTTCAGGTCTGAGGAAGGGGTATAGACTTCTGTTGGAATAGCTGGAACAACTAGGGTAGGTCCGGGAAAAGTAGGTCTGGGAAGGGGCATTGGAGGTTTTTTAACAAGAACGGGGGTAGGTCCTACTGCCTGGGTTGGGGGACACTTCATCTTTAGCCGAATCTTAAATGTGAATCCAGGGCCTGTCCCTGTCACATAAAATGTTAGGCCCCACAGTCTTCCCCTTATCCAATCTTTTTTGTCTCTTTTGCTTTTTGAGTAAAAGTGATGTTTAAGGAATCATGGCCCTTATTTCATCTGGATACTATAATAATATCAAGCTAGAGGAAGGGTCCCAATGAGTGGTACCAGTGGTTTCACATCTCCACTGACTACAGAAGATGCCCTCTATTCCCCCACACCAGCGAGCCTCTTTTTTATTTGCCCTATCCCTGGGACAGACATAAAAGGGCTCCTGACAAAGTCTCCTCTGTTGAGACCTGCTACTACAGCCTGGTATATCTGCAATGTACTTTCCTTGGGAACTTAACCCCTGGTGATATGGCTGCTTGTGATAGATTACCTCATCTTGGGGCACCGTTTCATGTGACTCTTCAGGGATATCCCAGGCATCTAATCCATCTATCAGGGCACAGATTTCAGGAAACAGAGGGGGACACCATGTATAAGGGGGGGGGGCTTTGAAGTACTCCATACAGTATCTCCAGCTTGAGAGATGGCCTCCCATGTCAGGGTCATAAGAGTGTGAGGATTATTACCCAAGGTTGGTGTACAGCGAAGGCACAGTTTAAGAGAATTATCAGTAGCGGCCACTGTCCAATTTTCTCTGAGGTCGTCTTCATCCTGGTTGGGTGCCTTTTTTTTTATGTGGGATGCGTGGATCCAGGCAGCGATCCTGTCTACCTTTGCGACTTTGGCGCTGGTCAGCAGCACTAGATAAGGTCCCTTCCACCGTGGCTCAAGCATGCCAGCTCGATGTTGTCAGACCAGAACTGAGTCCCCGACCTGGAACCTGTGGGGCACTGCACTGCTCCCTGGTGTGTATGCTTCTTTAATCTGGTCCCAGATCTGTGTTCTGACAACTTCTAAGGCCTTTAAATGGGTAAACAGAGAAGAGGGTGAGGAAGAGTTAGCACTGGAATTCAATATCTCATCAGACTCGGTCAAGGGGGGTGGTCCCCCATGTAGAATTTCATAAGGAGTAATGCCGAAACACCCAGGTGTGTTTCGGGCCCTAAGGAGCACAAAGGGAAGGAGGGTCACCCAGTCTTTACCACTGGTCTCAAAAGCTAATTTAGTTAGGGTTTCTTTTAGAGTCCTGTTCATTCCTTCTACCTCTTCTGATCTCTGGGGTTTATAAGCACAATATAACTTCCAATTGTTCCCCAAATGTGTGGCTAATTCCTGACTTACCTGGGCAACAAATGCAGGCCCATTTTCCAAGCATATTACACTGTGGATCCCAAACCAGGGTAGGATCTCTTCAACGATCTTCTTGGTCACCACCTGAGCAGTTTCAGACTTGGTGGGGAAGGCTTCTACCCATCCTGAGAAAGTGTCTATGAAAACTAGTAACTATTTATTACCATATTTTCCTGGTTTGATCTCAGTGAAGTCTACTTCCCAGTAAACTCCAGGTCTATCCCCCAGTTGTCGTTTTCCTTGTTCATTAAAGGGGCCTGCAGCATTAATTAGGCAACACACTAGCAGGATTTAGTTACTTGTTCGTCTAGTAGCCTGAGCACATAATAGTTTGAGGACTGGATTAAATCACACAATTTCTTTGCTCCCTGATGTGTCAGGGGATGGATGCGTTTTACATATGCCTTTCCTTCTCTATAGGGCAAAATAATTTTTCCTTCTTTTGTTCTTGCTATCCCATGGTAGCTAAATCCTTTGGACTTCCCTTGTTCTTCAAGATCTTCAATCATCTCATAATCTTTGGAGGTGTATTCAAAACTGATCTCTGGGGTCCCTTTTGGTTCTTCTATACTCTCTACAGGCAGCGCAGGGATGCCTTGTACCACCTGTTTGGCCACCCAACCTGCCATCTGATTTCCCTGGGCTACAGCACCTTGCCCCTTTTGATGGCCAAGGCAGAGGATGATGGCCACTTTCTTGGGCATGTGTATAGCCTCTAGGAGGGCCAAGATTTCTTCTTTATTTTTTATTTCCTTGCCTGCCGAAGTAAGTAGCCCCCTTTGTCTATAGATGGCCCCATGAATGTGAGCTGTGGCAAAAGCATAGTGGCTGTCAGTGTAAATATTGATTGCCTTACCTTCTGCCAGCCGCAGAGCTTTAGTTAGCGTCAGGAGCTCAGCCTTCTGAGCCGAAGTTCCTTCTGGAAGTTAACTTGCCCAAATTACATGTTTTCTGTCAACCACTGCCTCTCCTGCTCTTTATTTTCCCTCCACCACAAAGCTGCTACCATCTGTGTACCTGTCAGGCACACCTGGCCAAGTTTGGTCAGTCAGATCCTTTCTCGATCCAGTTTCTTCATCCAGGATATCAGCACATTGGTGTACCCAGGTAGAGTCATCCGTCTTGGGGAGAAGGGTGGTAGGATTGTGGATGGCAGGTAGGGCAAAAGTCACTCGGTCATTTAGCAACAGGCTCTGGTAGTGGGTCATCCAGGCATTTGTCATCCAATGGTCAGGGGGCTGTCATACAATACTCTTTAACGCATGGGGAGTGATTACACTCACATGCTGACCTAGAGTAAGCTTGCCAGTATCTTTAACAAGTAGGGCTACTGCAGCGATGGCTTTTAGGCAGGAGGGCCATTCACTGGCAACTGGGTCCAATTTTTTAGACAGGTAGGCCACTAGCCTCTTCCATGGCCCCAGAGTCTGAGTCAGGACTCTGCGGGCTACTCCAGCTGGCTCATCAACGTATATGGTGAAAGGCTTAGTCAAATCTGGCAGGGCCAAAGCCTGGGCTGCAAGCAGAGCAGCCTTTATGCTGTTAAAGTCTTTTTGGTGTTCTTCTGTCCAGGTGAACGGGACTTTTTCTTTAGTGAGTGGGTACAGAGGTGCCGCTAACATTGTGGACCCTGGTATTCAGAGTCTACAAAAGCCTGCCGTTCCCAGAAACTCACGTACTTGTCACAGAGTGGTGGGGGTTGGGATCTGCATCACAGTCTTCTTTCGAGCTTCGGTGAACCACTGCTTTCCTTCTCGGAGGGAGTATCCTAGGTAGGTCAAGTCCATATGGCATAGCTGAGCTTTCTTAGTGGTACACCAATTCACTTTTTTCATTTAGAAGCTTCTTGATCCTGTCAAGGCACAGTTCCTGGGTTGAAGCTGCAAGGATTAAATCATCTCCATACTATAGGAGAGAAATTTGGAGGTTCTGTTCCCTAAAGGGCATAAGGTTGTGGTGGACCACTTCATCAAAAAAAGTGGGTGAATTTTTGAACCTCTGTGGCAGCCTAGTCAAGATTAGCTGACCCGTATATCCTCCTTCAGGGACTCGCCACTCAAAAGCACACAGAAGTTGACTGCTCATGTGTAATCTGAGACAGAAAAAGGCATCTTTCAAATCCAGGACAGTGTACCAGGACCGTTCAGGTGGTAAGGAACTCAGCAAGTTGTGAGGGTTGGGCACAGTTGAGTGAATGTCCTGTACCCGCTTATTGACTTTTCTTAAGTCCTGGACAGGCAGATAGTCATTTGTCCCATGTTTACACACTGGCAGGAAGGGGGTATTCCAATTGGACTGGCACGGGACCAATATACCCTGTTATAGCAGTCTCTGGATATGTGGTCGAATGCCGTTTTTAGCCCCTTGACTCATGGGGTATTGCCTGACTGAAACGGGTTTGGCAGCCATTTTTAGCTCGACTATGTTGGGTGGCACTTGACTAGCTAATTCCATCCCAGCCTGCTCTGCCCAAACCTCTGGAAAACCTGTCAATCATTCTTTTAAGGGTAAAGTCTCAGATTTCTGTTCGTGGAGGTGATATTCTTCTTCTAAATTTAAAACTAAGCATGCCACTGGATTCTTCTTCCATGATACCTCAGGTCCGTCAGAAGTAAACTGGACTTATGCTTTCAATTTTTTCCAAAGTTCCCAGCCTAGCAGGGGTGCTGGGCACTCAGGTATCACAAGAAAAGAATGTGTCACTTTATTTTTTCCTATGTCTAAAATCCTTTTGGTTGTCCAGGGATAAAGCTTGCTACCAGTGGCTCCCATAACTAAAATCTTCTTTGATCCTAATTGTCCTAAAGGTTCAGTCAAGACTGAATATTCAGCTCCTGTGTCTATTAGAAAATTAACGGGGGTCCCCTCCACAGAGTGAGTTACCCTAGGCTTGGGGAGGGTGACCGAGCCCCGACTTCCCTTGTCTTCTTCAAGGGCAGATACTTTGGGGCCCCTCTGCTTCTTCTTTGGGCAGTCTCTGGCCCAATATTCTTTTTTCTTGCAGTATGTGCATTGGTCTTTCTCAAGTGGAGGTCTCTGTTCTCCTGGGGGTCTTCTTGTCCTGTTGCGCAGGTTCCCTGACTGACCCTTCTCTGAATTTTCTCCACCTACCACTGCGGCCAAAATCTTAGTCAAGTTCCTATCCTGCTGGCGTTCATGCCGGATTTCTCTTTCCTCTACCTCTTTCTCTTCTCTCTCTTGCTTTTCTTCCTCAGTCTCTCTCTTGTGGTATACTTTCTCAGCTTCTTTTACTAAATCTTGCAGAGTATAATCTTGGAGACCCTCTAACCTCTGTAACTTTCTCTTAATATCAGAGGCAGACTGACCAATAAAAGCTATGGCTACAGCTGCCTGCTGTCCCTCCTAAGAGGGATCAAATGGGGCTATCTCCTATAAGACTCCATTAGTCGTGCTAAGAAAACGGAGGGCAGCTCCATTGAACCCTGAAGGACTTCTCTTACCTTGGCCAAATTGGTGGGTAACCATGCAGCCCGCTCTATCCCTGCCACTAGAGTCCATCAGTAGACTGTGAGACGCTCCCTATCTTTCACAGTATTGAACTCTCAGGCAGAACGGGCCAAGGGGAAAGCTGCATTTATAAGGTTGGGGAGATTAGTGGGGGTCCCATCTGGTCCTGGGACGTTTTTATCTGGCTTCTAGCAGGATCCTCTCTCTCTCTTCAGTTCTAAAGGGGACCTGCAAAAGTTGCTGGCAGTCATCCCAAGTGGGCTGGTAGGAGAACATTAGGAACTCAAGGAGTCCTGTTAAGCCTGAGGGATTCTATGAGAAAGAGGAGTGATTAGTTATACATATCTGTTATACATATCTGCCAACATATCTATCAATGAAAATGGCCAGTACTGCAATGGGACTAACTGCCCCGGGGCATGGGAAGGTCCTCCTACATAAGCTCTTAAAGGCAAAGCAACAGTGGATCTGGTTTAGATTCACTTCCCTCTGAACTATGGCCTTTGCAGCTAGGAGTCCCTCCCAACGGTCCTGTCACAGAGGCCACCCTGGGGTCTGCTGGGGTGGGCAGTTGTGAGGGATCAGGATTAGAAGTTCTTTGGGGGTAAGGGGGTGGGAAGGAGTCAATGAAAAAGGAATCATCAATTTCATGATAGATCCTCAGGGGGGCCAATGGAACGTGCTCTGGCAGACCCGCATGCATCATTTTCGGTTTCATGGCTACTGCCACCATCGCTGCCTCAGCTCCGGAAGTCCAGGAACCCAGTCAGGGTGGCAGATTTTGTACCAGATCCTGCCACACAATTATATAAGGTACCGGATCAGGATGCCCTCCTGCAGTCTGAAAAATAACTTGACACCTAGAATAACAGGCAGGCTAAAATTTCCCTGTGAAGGCCAGCCCACACCAAAAGCTGGCCATTTAGAGGAGCAAAAAGTTTGCCAAGGTCCCTTCTTGACATCAAAGAAAAGATTGTTGGCCCTAGTCATAACGTCTGTTCAATGGTTCTGAGTAAGTGTTAGTGGGGTCGTCACAGTCTTTCCCATGTTAAGCTCTGTCACACACATTTTAAAAACGATTACAAAGGCTACAAGACTCAAAAGCAAAACCGGTTGCCTACTCTGTGTCAACCAGAGTTCCTGAAAAGAATCAGACGGCCTAGTAACAGGTCTCAGAAACAGATCGTCAAGGAGAAAATTTATCCCTGACTTTTCCCGAGGAGGTTCACTAGGCATCCCTGGCCCTCCCCCTGACTTCCCTGAAAGTCTCCCAGGGCGAACAAATGGTGGACACCTAGACACATCTGTCCTTATCCACTTTGCTCTCCCTTCGAAGCACTGTCTCATAAGAGAGTTTGCAAAACTGAAACTGTGATCTCACAAGATTTTCAGACAGAATATAGAGACAAAACCAAGACAAGATAGAGGGCCTTACCTCCAAGTGGGTCTAGGACCCCTGGGTGGTCACGCATCTCCCAGCCACTGCACCACATGAAAGACCCCTTCAGTGAGTCCCTCTTCAGGGAGGTGCGCACCCAGTAGGACACTGAGGCGGAACTCGCTGTAACTATACAAGCTTTAATCTCACACAAACACACACAAAAAAAAGGAGCGCCCAAGCCAGCATGCTGGGGTCGAATCTCATGCACTGCGCAGGGGGCAGGGAAGTTCAACCCCGGCCCAAACTTTTTACAGGCATATAAAGGCAAAAACCACAAACCAAAAACAGGGGAGCCAAAAGAATTTGGGCCATTACACATGATAGGCTTATTTAAATGTTGGCGGGATGATTACAAATTAACAGGGTAATATGTGCATGCTAAGGTGTAGGGAGGCACAAGGGCTTGGGACTTCTCGAGGTCAGCAGGACACCTGGTCAATGTATGATTTATGGGGATCTATAGGGAGGTGCCATCCTGCCAGATGGCCATTTGGTCTGCCCTGATAGCAGTGGCTAGTTCCTGCATTCTCTTTTTTATCTTTTATGGCTGGACATTCTTAGCTACAGGGTGGGTTTGGCTGTGCCTGGACCCGCCTTGGTCTATTCTTCAGCCCTGTATTTCTTGAACTTACATACCACAATGCTATAAGACCCAAAATTATAAGTTTTTGCTCTTCACTACAACATCCAAGATTTTACCTCTTAATCAGATCTCTAACTTTTTAGCTCCAAGTTAATTTGGGTTTTGCAATTTTCACAGGGTGTCTGACAATCTCAAACACTACAGCCTGCTGCTGTTCTTCAACAATTTTCTGACTGGCAACCAAGCTCCTGCTGTTTCTATCAAAGAATGTCCCACCCATTCCTCTTGTTCAAAAGTGCGGCTGGACAGGCACTCTCAGGCCAAGGAGACCTCAGTAAACTTTATCTGAACATTCAGGTGCTCTCAGGCACTCCTTTGTTGAGCCATGCCAAGGCTTTGAAAAAAAAACAGCCCAGTGGATAAAAGTCATTTCATTTGTACCTGGCTGTCCACTTTGAACAAATGAGCAATAATTCTGTTTTTGTGAAATATAACAGGTAATGAATATTTTAGTTTCAGTCAGTGGAAACTAACGGCTGTTCCCATTAACTCTTTCACACCAATTAACATTTTTGCTTCACGGTTCCTTTAACATTTTCGATTTCCACAGTATTCACACCAGGATGAATACTGAGACATTACGACCAGGGACATCATTAGAGCAAAGGTAAACAAATCTCTCTCAACATATGTCCTTTCACAATGGAAACAGACCAGAGACCATGGGGATGCACAACTCTGAATAGTTTATAAAGGACCCTGTAGATATCTGTTCTTGTATATTGAGGGGTGTGTTTAAGTGGAAAAAACTTACAGCTGTCATTTGAGAATAACACATATAAACCTCAAGTGTTTTTTTTTTAAATGAGAAATGTTGACAATTATGGTTCTTATACATAGGGAATATCTGGATTAAGAACTAGTCCTTACCCAGACTTCACACTTCCTCTGACCCTGACTCTGTACCTTCCAGGCTAAGAATAATCTTGATGGCCTGATTTCCCCAGTAACAGGCTATCCAGCAGAAAAGAACAACAAACATCTCAAGATTCAACCAGTATACTAAGACATGGTTCATGTCTAATTGTTTACACAGACAGGCAGAATACAGTACCACTACCAAGATTTGGGAATAAGAAGCCAGTGTCTATGAAAATCAAAGAAACCTTCTGCAGCATCATGATCAGGAGCAGTGGAAACTGCAAGCTTTGTGGCTGCAGTGGTGAATAATTCTTCACCTGACAGCTCATCCCAGATTTATCACACTAACCTCACAGGCCACTGTGAAGAATACAAACACTTTGGATGTGGACAGCTTAAGACAGAATGCTACCCAACAGGATGCCTTACATAGGCTCTATATGGTAAGGTTGCTACAGTAAGTTAGAAGTGTCTGAAGGCATTACTTGGGAACTGTGATGAGGACATCTTCTAAAGAAGTATTGTGAGACAGAAAATTAAAAAAAATGTTGATGTCTGCTTAGAAAGGGGTTTAATCTCAGGATTTGGTGATAAAATCCAGTAGATTTGAATTCAGGACTGAACTGCACAAGAAGGCCCAGAATTGCTAGGACTATACAGAAAAATCCATTTCCAGATAAGTTAAACAGAAAAAAAGGAGAGGAATGAAATGAAAAAGAAGAATGTCAGTGTCCTGATGTTAAATCCTGTATTTGTGAGCAATAATCAACAAACTATGAAAGGAATAATGCAACAACGTGAAAAAAATGGACACACCATTTAAAATATCTTACATAAATCAGTAAAAAATATTAAAACTATCTCACTAAAAATGGCAATATTTGCAGGGTGTTGGTGGTGCACAGCTTTAATCCCAGCACGAGGGAGGCAGACGTAGGCAGATTTCTGAGTACAAGGCCAGCATGGTCTACAGAGTGAGTTCCAGGACAGCCAGGGGCATATAGAGAATTCCTGTCTCGAAAAAATCCAAAAATCAGACCATACACACAAATAAGAAAACAAACAAACAAACAAACAAAAACAAAAAACAAAACACACACACAACACACACAAAACAGAAATACAACAACATAAGGCAATATTCCCTTTCCGTTTTGTCTTGTGGTTTTCTTTTTTAAATGTGTTATTGCATCTCAGAGATGCTTCCTCCTTTATAAATACTGACATCACAAACACATCATAGATATGAACTTGCATCATCGCCACAGGTGTTTTACAACTCCTACTTCAGTGACACAAGGGACTCCACACACATACTCCTTCCATAGAGTAAATGTATCCAATATCATACAGATTATTCAAAACAATGGAAATATCTTCAAATTATCTCAACACGTATGCCCAGTGATCGGGTGTCTCAGCTTGAGGCTCCCAATGATCAATTGTTTATAAGTACTAGCTTGTAAAACTGTAAATGAGTTGTCTATCTGGAACCCTTTATAAGATCCTGTCCTCAGCAAGGATCCTGTTCAAAGCCATTAGCCACTTTTTTTTTAATGTGCACATTTAATGGGATAAAGTAATGAGACTTTCCCTAATTGTAGAAACGACCTAGTCTCTTTATTTTCCCCCACATTTTTTATTACATATGTTCTTCTTTTACCTTTCAAATTCTATCCCAAAAGTCCCCTATATCTCCTGCCCCCTGCTCACCTACCCACTCACTCCCACTTCTTGGCCTTGGCATTCCCCTGAACTGTGGAATATAAATTTTGCTAGACCAAGGGCCTCTCTTCCCAATGATAGCTGACTAGGTAATCTTCTGCTACATATGCAGCTAGAGGAACAAGTTCTGTGGGTACTGGTTAGTTCATATTGTTGTTCAACCTATAGGGTTGCAGACCCCTTCAGTTTTTGGGTACTTTCTTTAGCTCCTATATTGGGGGCCCATTATTCCATCCTATAGATGACTGTGAGCACCCACTTCAGTATTTGCAAGGCACACTATTTCATACACTAGCAAGATTTTACTTAAGGGACGCTGATATAGTTGTCTCCTGTGGTGTTTTGCCCTCAGTCACTTCTATGCTTTATAAGAAAGAAAGCTCTAGTTGTGTGCCATGCAGATCGTGTAGAGGGCTGTCAATATCCCCTCTCCTCCAGCAAAGCCTCACAAACAGTCACAACGATTGTCTTCCAGGACAACTTTGAGTGCCTAAGATAAGGATCAAAGCACCTCTGCTTGCTCCAATGTCTAAATGTCACTGTAGATTAAGAAATTCCCTAGCAAGACCCTAAGATTCACAGTCCAGGACCATTTCAGCAACCCATTACTTTTCTAGGGTCCAAACTTGTTGCAATTCTACAGACCTATACATTGTACCCTTAGAGCCCTTCTCAAGAGCAGGCAGCAACTGTTCCAAATGCTTTCTCCAAATGCAGCTAAACAGAAACAACCTGCAGAGACAGGTGATCTGCTCCTGGTTCGACCAAGGTGACTTTGCCTTTGTGTGGGGTGGTGGTGGGAGTTTACCTGCTGTGAGACCCCTTTCCTGTAGTTGTGCTCATCCACCAAAGCACTTGGAAAGACAAGGAAAGAGTTCCTCATTCAAAATCCCTCCTCCTGCCTGTGGTGTTTGTGTTTCTAAGGAGTGGTAAATTGGATCTATTTGGGGGGTTCTTTGTGTCTTTGTGAGTCCACACACAGTGATTCCTCTCTCCTATACTACCTTTCCCAGAAAAATTAGAATCATAGTCTACACATCATTTCTTTTATTTTATAAACTTTGATGGTGGGTATGGTTGTTTGTGTACATGTCATTTTGCTTGGATACTTCATGTGTAAAATACCTGCAGAGGCAAGAAGACTGCTGCTGGAAATGGAGGAAGTGAGAAAGAGAAAGGAAGAGGGGGACTATTAATACATTTTAAAGCTTTCTAGTTAAATCCACTCTTCAAGATAAACTATTGAAAGTGTAATTAGTCGCTGGCCTTGTTATATTAATACTGACTATAACAGTAAAGCATTTGAAATGTTTTGTAAACAATTTATTAATTTATCTAATACAGGGTAATGTGGAACTTTAAAAAACTCTTCTTTTTAAAAAAACAAAGGACAAGATAAATTATATCCCCATGCACATTATTTAAATCACACTTTAAGAACTTTGAAATTTGGATGTCAAAGAACTTAAAAATGCCTGATAATATCTTAAATAGGAGACATAATCATGTCTAGGTCAAATGAAAAAAATCTACTTATTGGTATATGGCTTGATCCTAAGTAGCTACTTTATAGGGAAAGGGACAAGAATAGGTTCTCTTCACAGAATGCTGCATATATATGAAGGCTAATTTTTGTGACAAACTAACAAGTGTGTTTGCTTAGTGCCCTGACTGTAGTGACAAGAAAGCTGAATTGGGTATATGTTTTTGACCTACCTTTGTTTATCATTTTCCCTGTTTGGACAAGCTAAGATGCTTTACTTCAAGGTTTTTAAGAATTATGGGATATAGAACAGTAGAGACTGTGTAATCTGATTTAGAAAGATTAGTCTCAAGATAGAGTTATAGTGATTCATCTTCTAACTTCACTGTGAACAGGTATCCTAATTCAATATTGGACTGGTCTATTAATAATTCCAGTATTAGAAGAATTAGGGAAGATAGCTAAAATCTTAATTAGCTAGCAAATTTAATTTGGAGGACAGCCTCCACTCCCAGAGAGGCTGCAGCCTTTCTGCAAATCTCAAAGCCACCTCCCCACACCAGAATCTCTAAGACTAAGCTTGATCATTGCTAATTTGTAACTGAATGGGGTACCTGGACTTCTCCAAAGAAACTTTCATACTGTTGCTTATCACTGTCCCACCTTTGTTTCTCAAGCAGGTCATCCAAGTCCTTCTGCCTTACTGTAGCAGATGTACAGCCTTGCCTCCAACAGTGAAGGTGGCAGTTATTGATCTTCATTCTAGTACATATTATGACTTTGGTCTGAATTGGGAATAAGGTGTGATAATGAGGGCTGGACATTCAATGACAGACATCCAGATCTCAGAACCATACCAATCTAAGACAGAGGTACATGCCAAAATCAATGACTGTTGATAACACAACACAGAGCCATGTTTTGTGTGATATATAACACAAACTAGTTGCACGTAGCATCCATAATGGAATTTGATGCTTCAGGAAGATCTAAGACTTCCTAAGGGAGGTGTGGCCTCCAGTCACCATAACTCCCAGGCAAGACTATAGAGCATAAATACATTTTATGCCTCAGTTTAGCACTTTTTAAAATATTATTAACGGGGGGGGGGAGTATAACCTCCTCCAACCTATGCAGGTTCAGACCTTATGCCATTGAGGCAGGGCCACCTGCAGTGCAGCTCCTCAGCTAGTTTCCTTTGATGTGAAACTACCTGCCATCTGCCATGAGGCCAAATTGGTTCTCCAAGATTTTCTGTAGTTAACTGCAATCTGTGAATTTGGTGACTTAGTGCTAAAAGGCTGTGCTGACAACTTGGTATCAGGAAAGTAAGAAACTTGGCATGGCAGAGAATGGGTTTCCCCCTTTATAAGTGAAAACTTTTATTAAATATTTGAGCCTAGATCAGAAAATTGTCTTGGCTCAATTTTTCTCTCACCTATATAGTTCCCCTCTCTTTTCAGCCTCTGTTTGCCTCCCAGGTGAAACACAGTTCAAGTTAGGTAAGGCCTGGTTTCCAACAGTTTTGGTCCTGATCTTTATCACATTGAACACAAGACAGAATTTTACACTAACACTAAAGATATCTGCCTGTGCTTAAAATTCTGATTACAAAACACTTCCTTTAGAAGAGTGGAGTGGTTGATGAACACCAGACACTTACTTAGCAATAGTTGGCCTATGAATTTTGAATAAATTTCTTATTATGTGGAAGATTCAAATTGAATTAAATAGTTTTAAACAAGCTAGGAAGGAAGTAGACATGAAGGAAAAAAATTCTAGAGTAGATCAGTACTAAAACTGAAATAATCTGAGGGTTATCTGTGTGCTAGTGGGGAGGCTAGAGGGAGAGGGAGATGGAGAGGGAGAGGGACAGGGACAGGGACAGGGACAGGGACAGGGAGAGAGACAGGGACAGGGAGAGGGACTAGGACAGGGACAGGGATATGGACAAGGAAAGGGGGAAGAAGGAGGAGGCAGAGGTAGAGCAGAGGCGGAAATGGAGGTGGAGGTGGAGGCAGTGGCAGACTGAGGACCTAGAATTGCAAGCCACAGAAAGGAGTGTAATTGAGGCATTGTCTCCATAACAACTGAAAGCAACATAACCTAAGGGCATCTGTCAATTTCCTGGACAACTATTCACAAAGCTAATCTTTCAAATTCTAACCAAAATTTTCATAGAATGAGAGGATTGGGATTTCGAAATCAGGTGAACATATTTCTTATTATTCATTAGTATTTTTTACTTAAACTAGCAAAATATATGTATTCATTTTTTTTTAATTTCTAATGTATTTCATTATTATTATTATTATTATTATTATTATTATTATTATTATTATTATTATCATTATTTTTGTTATTTTTATTACTAAAAATCAGTTTTTCAGTACAGTTCTTATTTTCCTCCTGGTTCAATTTGGTTAGAATAGTCTCTAATTTTCTCTCATTAATTAAATAGGTTGTAACTTCTTTTGCTTTTATGTTGTAAATATAAGTTATGATTGTTAAAAGCCTGTTAAATATACATGATATTTTCTAAAGCTAAAATTCATATATGTTAAAACTGTATTTAAAATCTATTTGTAATATTAACCATGGTAGAAGCAAAAAATAATCTCAAACAAAGTCCTGTATGAAAGGAAGAAGTGACCAGTTCCTCATTAGGCAGTGACCATTCCATCTCCACAGGAGAATATGCAGTGTAACTGTGGCTTCATAGAATGAATTCGGTATTGTTCCTTCTGTTTCTAATTTGTGGAACACTTTCATGAGAATTGGTATTAGTTCTTCTTTGATGGTCTGATAGAATTCTGCACTACAGCCATCTAGTCCCAGGGTTGTTTTGGTGGGAGATTATCATGATTGGTTCTATTTCTTAAGGTGTTAAGGTGCTGTTTAGATGGTTTATCTTATGGATTTGGTATATGTCTAGATAATTGCATATTTCACTCGTCTTTCGCAGCGTTTTTTTTTTAATTATTCATTACTTAACTATGAAGTTTATTCATTTCAAGTTTTTTTTTTCCAGGCTGCATTCCATGGAATATCTTTGGCTGAACTGGAATTTGCTCTATAGACGAGACTGACAAGGAATTTAGAGATTTTCCTGCCTCAGCATAATAAATCCTGGGATTAAATGTGTGTTTGCCCCCATTCCCTGGCACCTAGGAATTAATTTTGAAGACTACTTACATACCTTCATATAGTTCAAACCTTATAATATTACAAAATGGAAGCCTATCACAGTGATTCCTGCTTTTAACCAGAGGACTATGGGTATTATGAAATCATATCTCTTTTGACTTCTAAGAAAGCCATACATACATACCAATTTGAGGCCAGCCAGTGCTAATCAATACATTTTGGCCAAAATGGAAAGAAAAAAAAACACAAAGTGAAAGTGCCTTTCTTATTTTAAGAATGGGCTACATTATAATAACACACACACTCAATCACATTCAGACTCACAGAAACAGACAGACACACACAGAAACACACACAGACACAATCAGACAGAAACAGAGAGTGAGACAGAGAGAGAGAGAGAGAGAGAGAGAGAGAGAGAGAGAGAGAGAGAGAGAGAGAGAGAGAGAGAGAGAGAGAGAGAGAGAGATCCACAGTGTTGGTGTTGGGAATCATAGCCACCTCCTATTTGGTAGCAGCAACTTTGTGTAACAGATAAATCATCTTTTTAGATATTGGCTCTAATTTTGAATTGGCCAAGAAAAACCTGATACTATGCAGTCTGGAGCTGACATTTGGATTTCATAGGATCCCTGAAAATGGTTTCTGAGCAAGAGAACATAAAGTTTAATCATTCCTGGTGCATCTCACATATCTTCTGCCCAGTCTCCAATTGAGACACACAGAATTTACTGTTGGGGATTTGATAAAGGGGGTTTATTTTTGACAAGAAGCCCCTGAAGGATTACACAAATACAGTTGAAACAACCTTAGTACATGTCAGAGTGTGGTACCTCCCTTCTTTATGCTTCTCAGTGCAGCTTCATTTAGTGTGTTCATTTAGTCCTGGTCAGAACACACAACAGAGCAGAAACAAACATTCTTTTAAATTTTTACACACCTTCTAATTTTTTCTTGTTTCTGTTGTGTATCTTGACAGACCCTTGCAAGCATTAATTTATTCTTAGATGAATTTGGACATTTTGAGTAATGTTCTCTTCCTACACCTTCCTTCTCTCTCCAGAAATGTGGAGAAGTTTACATGACTCAGAGTATAAGATCATTGGCTGCTCTTGCAGAGGGTCTGGGATTCAATTCCCAGTGATCATCCTGTGTGTCACAGCCACATGTAAGTCCTGTTCCAGGGGACCTGATACAAGCTAACTTAGGACCTCCATGTAATCCAGGAATGTTCACATCCAACAAATACACTCCTTCAGGTAAAAATGTCCATCCAATAGAAATAATGAAAAGTATGCTGTTTACCAATTGTCATGTAGAACTTGATTTCCAAATGAACACAAATATTATCAAGAGCAGACTTTAAAGTATGCATGTAGGTCAACCATTGTGATATGTTTGGTACTTATTTTTTCTTTCTTTTCTGTTTTGCATCCCCTAGGACCTCGCATACCTATGACTTGGAGGAAAGTAATCCAGAGTTCTTCCATAGTCTCTGCTTCAGTTTCTGCCTCTACTTACCACTCTGAATCAAGTTCTGTCCTGACTTTCCTAGATCATGCAATTTACAAGCTGAGACTTGTAAACAGAAAGAACCCATTACCTCCTTTTGTAGTTTTGGGCCCCGATCTTTATCACATTGAAATCAAGACAGGCTTGCATACTTTCACTTATGCTATCTGCCTGTGCTTAAACTACTGGTTACAAACAGTTTGTTCAGAACAGTGGAGTGACTGTTCAATGCCAGACAGTTACCTAGACATTGTTGCCCTATGAATTTGGGTTACATCTCTCATTATACTGAAGATTCAAATTCAATCAAATGGTTTTAGTACAAGGTAGAGAGGCAACTTAATGTTCATAGAAAACCAATTCCACAGTAGATCAATTCTAAAACTAAACTAACCTGTATGTTATCTCAGCACTAATAAGTAGAAGTGGGACAATCAAAGGCATAGGAAGGTGCAGAGGCAGAGGTTCAGATACAGGCTGAGGTAGAGAATGTAGAGGCAGAAAAAGAAGGATACGCAGAGTCACAAGGACAGTCATAGGAAGATTCAGAATCAGAGAATGAGTCAGAATTTGTGGTGTGCATGTACCTGGTGTGTGTCTTTGTAATTCTTGGACATTTTAGGAAGTTACATTAATTCAAGTCCTGAGAGGTCGGGTGATTGGTTACGACAAAGCTATCAGATTGCAACAAGTATACCAAGACATGGTTTCTGTCTAATTGGCCACCCAGACATTTATATACTTATAGGAGTACTTATAAAAGGAGAGATTCCAAGATAATGGCTTTCTTTCTACTGATAAGCCTGCCTCCCCGAGTCTCAGCATAAACGTTAATTATGATTCATTAGAAAAGAGCACACACAAGACTGCAGAATCTCAGCCAATACTATTGAGAACACTTTTTTTTTTTAAATCACAAAGCCCTCACACAACATTTTAAAAATCCTTTACTGGATTCATCTTCTAAGTATACACTATATGTTATATTTAGTGTATCATAAAATACTAAAGTGGAGTATCTACTTATGCACACTGAAAGTGTACTTCAAACAGAAAGTGTTAATACTGTTACTCCATAGATGAAACATGTTTATGAAGTAACACTAAGGGAGATTTACACACAATATTTGCATTTCATATGAGGTCCCCAGATGAAACTTAATTGCATCAAAACACATGGCACAGCATGGAATAGGTATGACTAATATTAAAATAGTGAACAGCTGAATGCAGGAAGTATGGAATACAGAGTTACTAAGTTTGGTGGAATACTATATTTACATACAACATACATTAGTGAAAAACTCCTGCTGCATTACTTTGCACAAGATTGAGTGTCAAAGCTAGTACATTTTGTCTGGTGTTTGGTGGTTGGTTAAGCAAGTTGCTTGTGGTTTTTTCATATCCATAGTTAAAGGAAAAGCACTAGGAAAAAAATTAGATTCAGAGATTTTCTAATTCCTCTCTCTACCTTTATTTCTGTCCTATCTAGTGTTTTGGAGTATAAAAAGAAGAACCTAGAAAATATCAAACACAAGCTCTAAAAATGAATCTTCCTTGCCCTCCACCAGAAATCATCAACTGTGAAGAAATACACTTCATCTTCTTTATCATAAATTTTAAAGGACTCTCTTCAATAGCTTCTTGACTGGACTGTTTCTTTTTACTTTTGTGTGTGTGTGTGTGTGTGTGTGTGTGTGTGTGTGTGTGTGTGTGTGTGTGTGTGTGCCTTGCTGTGCATAATTCCTTCCTGTGTTGCTATCCATTAATGTTTGTGGATTTACTCACAACAAAGCAGATACAGTGCATTGGAGTATCTTTTGCTTTTTTTGCTTGTTTGTTTGTTTGTTTGTTTGTTTTTGTTTTGTTTTGTATTGTTTTGTTTTTTTTTTAATTTTCTGGTGGTGGGGAGTGCATCTATGCTTTTTGTTGGGAGCTATTACTGCAATGCTATTGTCCTGATCTCTGAATTGGGTCTCTCCACCTCCCCCGCCCCCATAAGAAAAGAGGGTCAAAAGCAGGCCACAGACTCACTGCTCTGAGAAAAACTACAGATTGTTCCAACCCTAAGTCAGTGCTGGATGTCCTGACCTAAAGATGTACCCTGATAACGCCAAGTTCCTGCTTCCACCAGTAGTCGCCAAAAGAAAAATTTCTGCTGCCCCTTCCTTCCTGCTGAGAAGTACTTCCTCTCCCCCCCCACCCTGCTGCCCCATCCCTCCTGCTGAGGTGCATTGCTTCTGCCCCATTTCTCCTGCTGAAAGGCACTTCCCCTTTTGCTTGTGCATTTAAACCTTGGTCATGGCTAATACATTGGGGTCCTGATGTAATTCAGAACATTTCCATATCTTTGTTCGCACAATATCCTCATCTCTCTCTACACCCCATTTATTTCTTAGGAGAAAGTCCTCTCGAGACCCTCGAATAACTGGACCTGCTGGACGGGTCAGCTTTTGAAGTTACAAATCAAAGACTACCATTGAGTGACAAATCTACCTTAGACAGGGTTTTGAATACTTTAACAGAAAGTGTTTCTCTCTTTATTACTAAGAAATTATAACCTTGTTTTTCTTGTACTCATGAACTGTTACAGAACTTTTAGGTCCATTTATACCAATTTTATGCAGACACTAAGCAATGTCAACCCATTGCTGACATTTTTTTATTGATAATGCAATTTGATCAATACATGAGTTCTTGTTTCTGCCTTGTGTCTGATTGTGTTTTCTTGAAGACTTGTATCTTATGGGCTATAACAAAAACTTGTAATGCTTGTAATGTACAGTTGAGGAGGGTGGTCTGGAGACTCGGGGGGTATTTCTGTGTATAGAATGAATGCCAAGTGCCTGGTGTTAAATCAGGGAAATGTTGCTCCTTAGGCTACATGCTCACCGTTTTGTGTTCATACATTTGGGGACAATATTTTTCAGTACCACAGAGCAAACGTTACAGGTACTTACTTTTTAAACTGTCAGTAATCACCAAATCTGAAATCTGGTCCTTGGACCACGCTTTTCTCTCAAAGCTAGTCAGAAAATGCTTAGCGATATGAGCCCAATCCTTGCTTTTTATCCTTAGAGTGGAGGAAAACTGGTCTTTCCTGTAAGGGTTTTGCAATTAGAGATTCTGGTGTCAGCAGAGCTTACATGACCCCTATTGAGGTTGATCATTTGTAATAGCAAGGGAAATGTGGGAGGATCATTACCCTGATGGCTCAAATTAAGTCTAGAACACACTGCATTCTTCCCCCTTGTGGGTGCCATCCCTGTCACATTTTGAAGAGAAACAGTGCTCCTCCAGGAAGCTGGAGGAAATTGGCCTGTATTCCTTTGGATGCTGTTAGACCCAGCCTCTAGGTCTGGACTGACTATCATTAAGGCCCCTGTCCCTGCTGTTCTCTCAGTTCTCCACAAAACAAGAGACTCTCTTTAGCTTTTGTGCTGAGTGATGTCAGCCCTGCTTCTCATATACTGATTAACTAGGCTATTTGGGCCTTAGAAGAATGTCTTTTTCTCAACTATCTATTTACCAGGTAAACTGTCAGTGAGAATGGTGAGACATCTATTCTTGGCAAGGTTACCATAATTAACGGCAGGGAATATGAAGATAATGCAGACTTATTGATATATTCCCAAAGTCTAGATTTAATTGACACTCTAATGACTTGCACAAGAAACATGAGATTGTGGGTTGACTTCAAAGTGTAACATATGAGGTCCATATAGAAAATCAGGAGATGACTGTTGAGAACAGCACTGGGCTTTAAAGAATTTGTTCTACCATGACTTTCCCAAGATTTCACCATCTTAATAAGTATGTTGTGAAGGCAGGAGATGGTGTAAGAGTGTTCTCATCAGCATCTACGTCCCATGGATGCTTGTACACTCTGTCACTTCAAGATATCTATGGCACAGTGGTACCTGATTAACGAAGAAGCCTTTGTAGTGCCACAGAGCAGCAAATAGTGGCCTAGAAGCAGGAAGTAGGAAGGTTGACCATGGCCCTCCTTTTAGGATTTACACTTTAAAGCTGAGACACACTGTAAAACACACATGTTTCTGACATTTAGCCCATGGAATGTACAGAGAATATCTCGGTCGATTGGTATGATGGTTTTAGACATGACTGAAAATGCGTTTATGTTAATCTGAGTGTGCTAGTAATCTTATGCCAACTTGTGAAAATCTAGAGTCACCTACGAAGAGGAAACATCAAATAGGATCTCCCTACATTAGATGGGTCTATAGGCATGCTTTTTGGATTAAAAAAAGTATATATTAATTTAATTTTTTTCATGTAATATGGGTTGAACAAATTCTTTCCCTACTTTATATCCCTACCATTCAACTCAGAGACACTGTGAAACTTATAGAAGTCATGGACCAAATGGATTTAACAGATACATTTGGAACATTTCTCCCTAAGACAAGAACACACATGGTATGCACTCACTGCTACGTGGATATTAGACAAAGAACACGGAATACCCATGATATTATACAGTAAATATCTGCACCGAAGCTGTACCCATACTGTATTCATATCATCACGAATCAGTATGCACAGTTCTCAGTACTGTGCATCTCCTAAAGGAGTATTGCCAACAGCAGATTTAGCAAGGCCTCAACAAGAATTATACCACTGGTAACATCACAATTTGTGGCTTTTAGGCTATATTAGGAGCTGGAGGTCATCCTCCTCATCTCTGTTATTCCCACAGCCTGAGGAAATTAGGGGAGCTTGCAATAACAGCAAGGATGGAGAACCAGAGACCAGCAAAGGGACTAAGACCATCTATCAGAATAAAAACCAATCTCTTCTAATATTTGAAATATCTGCCTTCCTAGCCCTTCTAATAAACCTATTTTTCAAATCAGACCTAAAGCCAAAATGCATGGTAGAATGTCTTTAGAATGAAAATAGCAGTTGCCACCTTAAGCCTTTGTTTGCAGGGATGCACTCCCCCTGCAGTCTGATTGGAGGATGTTGATTGACCTGCTTAAGAAAAAGAGACCCAGACAATGAGAAAGTAGCAATGCAAAGCTTCTTTTGGGGAAGTCCAGATACTTTATTCAGTTGCAAATTGCAAAGCTCTGAGAGTAGCAAGAAAACAGCTTTTCTGGGAGGCTGAGTCCCCAACTAAATTCTATGCAAAAGAGGAATTTTAGTTCTCAGAGTGATACTTATAAGAAGATTCAGGATCTGTGTTCAGCTAACAAATTAATCTCTTGGGCAGCCTCTGTGCTCCATCTTCACATGAAAAAACGCAAACCGAGCTCCTTCCCCAGATTCGAATCGGATCTGGACCCTTACATTCCTTAGTTAGTGTGTCCTTTCATTTTATCAATGCATAAGAATTAGAAGTAACTGGATGCCAGTGGTGATCTGCTGCAGACTGACCTTTAATATCAGTTTGCAAAAAATTTAGATCAAATAAAGTAAAGGCAAGATGCGCCTTTGGTGACCTTGGGGGATATAACTGCCACTGTTTTGTCATAAAAGGCCAATTCTTTAAGGTCTGATGAGCACATTGAACTATTCCGTTTCCATGGGCTTATAAGGAATTCAAGTTTTATGTTTGATTTCAAATTCCTTACAGAATGAAATAAAATTTTTACTATAATAGGATAGCCCATTATCTGTTTTGATAAGTTTAGGCAATCCTATTGCATTAAATGCTTGTGTGCAATGATCAATTACGTTTTTAGAAACCTTCCCTTTATGGAGAGAAGCAGAAAAAAGCAAAAAGAAATCCTGAACAAGTATCGATACAAACATGTTCATATTTTAGTTTTCCAAATTCTGCATAATGGGTTATATCCATTTGCCAAATATGATTAGATATAAGGCCTCTAGAATTGACTTATAAATGTGGCATTGGAGAAAATGAAATACATTTAGGACATTGCTTTACAATCATTTCGCTTGTTCTTTAGTGATCTTATGTCTTGTGTGTGTGTGTGTGTGTGTGTGTGTGTGTGTGTGTGTGTGTGTTTGTGGGTATGTTATTAAAATAAAAGTTAAAAAAAAAGCTTTCAAATTTTGTAAGAAAAAAAGCTGAGAAAACTGTGCTGAGAAAGCAATCCAATAAGCAGCCTTTCTCCATGTACCCTGCCTATACTCCTACATGTGTCCTGTCTTGATTTCACTCAGTGATGGAGTGCAATATAGAAATATAATACAAACTAAGCCTTTTTTCAAAGGGAAGGGAGGAGATGGTGGATGGGTTGGGGATTTGTTGAATGGAAAATGGGAAAGGAGCTATCATTTAAAATGTAAATAAATCCCAAAATTAATGAAAGACAATATGTCCTATGCAGAAATCCAAAATGACAACATAAAACTGCTCACATACTATCTCCTAAGCTCAAATGTGTAAGGCTTGGACATGCATGACTTCCATCTGTGCCTGCAGGCCACTGAAATCCGCATCAACTATGTGGATATCTACCCTGACTTCCTGGCACAGATGCTCCCCAAAATGAAGTGGGCAGTGATTATGCAGGGAACAGTCACCTCAATCTTGGCTGAGGTACTTAAAGATCCAACTGAAAGCTATTAACAGGACGACACATTTTTTAGGAAGATGTACCCACATGTGGCTTGAGATTGATGTATTGGATGGTACCCTGCAGTTCTCAGAATCTGGACATCTTTTCCCTATAAGCTGCAGGATCCCCAATATGGTGTTGAATGATAAGGATACAGAGATATAAACTTATTAGCCACCACACTGTGAGGTGGGAGAGGGTGCACAGGTGAAGGAACACCCTCATTGAAGCAGGGGGACAGAGGATGTGATAGGGGGTTTCTGGATGAGTGGGAAACTGGGAAAGAATACAACATTTGAAATGTAAGTTAAAATATATGTAATTAAAAAAAAAAAAGACCAACCAAATAATGCAAAGTGAGGGGCCCATCGCTGCCACCGAATATGTAGCAAATGATGGACTAGATGGACACAGTGAGAGGAGGGGATCCTGGTCCTGAGAGACTCTATACCTCAGTGTAAGGGAATGGCAGGACAGGGAAGCAGGAGTGCTTAGGTTGGTCAGTAGGAGGAGGAGGGACATGTTATTGCGTTTTTAGAGGGGAAAACTTGAAATGGGATAACATTTAAAATGTCAATATAGAAAATATCTAATAAAATAAAATAATAAAATAAACAACATTGGGAACAATAAGTTAATAGCAGAATAAAAAAAAAATCAAAGAAGCTGGGTGTGGTGTTGCAAGCCTTTATTCCCTGGACTTGGTAGGAAGAGGCAGGCAAATTTATGAGTTCAAGGCCAGCCAGGTTTTCAGAATGAGTTCTACAACAGCCAGGCCTACACAGAGAAAACCTGCCTCAAAAAAAAATAAAATAAAATAAGAAAGAAAGATAGTAAGAAAGAAAGAAAGAAAGAAAGAAAGAAAGAAAGAAAGAAAGAAAGAAAGAAAGAAAGAAAGAAAGAAAGAAAGAAAGAGCAAAGCACCAAAGCACTCATGTGCATGCACTGGTTCCAAAGACAGCCCTTTCCAAATGATACAACAGCACATGTTTTCACAAAATGGATTCTGAACATGTCCTCAGATTTGTCCTTTGACTATACTATCTAGGTTATTCCCCTCATGGTGACAAGAAACAAAAGGAAACAAGATATTAGTCTGAAGCAGATATCAGACTGATGCCAAGACCAGCCTATGACTCCATTATGCTTTCTGTTTTCAAGCATCCAGAGAGTGGTTCTCAACCTTTCTAATGCTACAGTTCCTTCATATATATTCTTCCTCATGCTTGGTGAGCCCTTACATAGAATTATTTTTTTCCTACTTCATAACTATAATTTCCTACTGTTATAAATCCTAACATAAATACCTGACATAAAGATAGTCCTAGACAACTCCCATGAAAGTGTCACAAGGACTTAGAACTTATAGGTTGCCATTCACAGTGCCAGGAAATACTAGTAAGACTAGCCAGCTCCTTGATTTTTACACTTTCTGCCTTCCAGAACTGTACTAGGATAGATGTGATCTATTTTAGTTGTCTAATCATGTGATCATCTGGAGTTGTCTAAGACTATCTTTATGTCAGGTATGTATGATAGGATTTATAACAGTAGGAAATTATAGTTATGAAGTAGGAAAAAATAATTTAATGTAGGGGTTCACCAAGCATAAGGAAGAATATATATGAAGGAACTTGGAAACACACATACCCAAGAGGATGATGGAGTCTATTTTTCCTGTCCTGGAATCTTAGCAGGGATGAGTCAGCTCTAATGAAATAGATGAGAAAGGTTACTGGATGAATTCCTACTCAAAGTCATTGGAGACAACAGCAAATCTGTTTTGTCCGAATGGAGAATGGATGAGGATTTGTGCTCCATTAAAAAGGTCAATAAATTGACTAATTTGATTCCTGCCTGTATATTTGTGTGTGCTTTGTACTTTTTTCTGCTTTGTGTTGTGCTCTGTGTTCTTGATTATTAACTCTAGGGTCCTTACCATACTTGCAAAATGAAATATTTCTCAGTTGGAAAAGCTCTCATTTTTTTCCTCTGTATACAATATGATTCTTTAAAAAATAAGTTTTTGATTCCTTTGTACTAATAGTAAGATCAAAATTTCTGGGAAGACACTTTTCATTGAAAATACAGTTTTTCATTCAATAGATTCAGATTACTGTCCCCCCAAATCCTTCTACAACCTCTCCACTTCTCGACCCACCCAAATTCACACTTTTTCTTTCTCCCTTTATTAAAATAGAAACAGGCATCTAAGTAATAATGATACTATTAATGATACTAATAACAATAATAATGAAGATTAAGATACAAAATAAACAAATGAACCAGAACAGAACATAGCAAACATAATGAAAAAGAGGCAAAGAAAAAGCACAAGAAATATACATGTAGACACAGAGACATATATGTTCACAAACACTCAGAAATCCCATAAAAACAAAAAAACTGCAAACCATAATATATAAACAAAGGACCCTTAAGGTATTCTTTAAAGAACCCTGCCAATACCTTATTATATAAAGGACCTCCAAGATTATTATCCAGTTTGATTTTCATTTGCCAGGCAATGCTGAACTAGAGACTTAGATTTAAGCATGGTTTGCATACCCAGTGATACCCTAGTGGAAATTTGAATGTTTTCCTTTCCAAGCTACAAACTAGAAATAACTTCTGAGATAAAGAAAGTGGCATGCACGCCCTTCCCTCTCATTGCTTGGCTCTTTCTATCTCAGACCTTGCAGGCGCTGTGCATACAGATACTGCTACAGACACTTTTAGTTCAATGCAACTGATAGTAGAAGGCCTTGGGTGAGAGTTTTAACCACTTCGACCTATGGGAGTGATAGGATGATAAGAAATATCAATGGCTCATTTATACTTGGTTGCTTCATTTTCTATACTCATGCTGGTTTGCAGCATGACCACCTTCATAGTCTCTGTGGGTTTTGACATGATGAATGAACAGGCAATCTTCAGAGGATGTAAAGAATTAAAGCTCAAGGAATGTATGAGGTGGCCCACTAGCCACTCAAGTAAGGTTACTAGCCACTCAAGACCGCGTACCTGAACTTCATCTCTGAAATAATATACATGGTAGAAGAAGAGGATTGTCTCTTCCACAATGTCCTGCAATCTCTACACATGTGCAGTGGTTTGTGCACAGTTACACACATATGTACTTAATCAAACACATGTACCCATAATGTAAGTACATTAAAATGTATAAAATCATATAAAAACAAATAGACCTTCTACTGGAAGTTTCAGAGAGACTACATTTATAGGATTTGGAGCTTGTTTGTTTCCTACAAACCTCCCATGCAGAAGGGAGGTTTTACATCTACTTTCGCTCGACTAAGACTTCGCTTGAAACACTTGCCTGGGATTCCTGTAGATTTGGTTTTTCTCGCCACATATGAAGAAATCTCTGTGTATTCTGAGTGCCCTAGATGCTGCTGAACTGAAAAATGCACATGCAACACAGATTTCCCACAATTGCTGAAGGCAGGCCCTCCTTTCTTTCTTTTACTGTAGAAGTAACTTTTCCATTTTCTAAACAACAGACAGTAGTAGTTTCCTTCCTAACACAAATGTCTCTGGTTTAGTTAAATAGATTTATTAGCTTCAAATCAGACAATACCATGCAAGTTCATTTTCAGAAGGGTTAAGTGGAAATGAATTTGTGTTGTGTATTACTAACTGAGAGGCCAATTTATAACCACAGAGCACTTTGAGTTGAGTGGAAATAATATTTTTACAATTATAAAATGCATAAAATTCCGTACCAAATTTTTATCAAACTTGCTTTATATGTAAGATAAATCAAAAATTAACAGACAACTACAAACAGTTAAAGCATACAACATGGCAATAAATTAAACGAAAATGCTAATTTAGAAGTGGGAGAAGATAAGCTTTTATGGAATCTGTTTAATTGTATAAGAAAGAGAAACATCACTTTTCTTCACATGCTCAGAATTTAAGAGGGGGAAAAGATCCATGTGATAATCCAGTTCTATGTACACAAAATTAAGCAAGATCCTCATAATTAATGTGTGAGTACACAATGCCTGACTCAAATTCTATCATAGACGCTCAAGTCCTGTCACTGCAGGCTCATCAGTCTCACTGTATTATTATTATTATTATTATTATTATTATTATTATTATTATTATTAATTGCTGTTGTTTTTCTTTTTGTTATAATTACATAATTTAAATTTAAAATTTATTAAATTTCAGTAGATGATATTCAAGAAATGTTTAAAACTTTTAATATTGACCAGGGACAAATGACTCTGCACTAAAAAACTAGATCTCATTCCCCATATTATTATCTGTTAACAGTGTGCACAAGAAGATCTGAGACCTAACAAAGTTGTCCTTTAGTTCCTCATTTTGCTCACATCAGCATCTGTAAACCATTGCCAAGTTCAGAGGCTAAGAATCTGCATAGTATCTTTCACAGACCAAGTCCTCATCGATGACAGAAACTGTGGCTATGTACTGTGTTTATACTTTATTCCTCATGATGAAGGAACAGCTGAAAGCAAGAAACATATGCTCTAAAGGGCTTACCAAGAAACTTCCCTGGACAATATTGGTATGAATTAGTACAATTTGACTAAAAGAGCACTTTGTCCACCAGGCTTGGAAGATGTAGAAAATGTAAAAATATTAAAGAGAAAAATGTAAAGCTGTACTTGTAATATAGTTAAAACATCCATGGAAGGAGTTACAGAGACAAAATTTGGAGCTGTAACGAAAAGATGGAGCATCTAGTGATTGCCATATCCAGGGATACATCCCATAATCAGCTTCCAAACGCTGACACCATTGCATACACTAGCAAGATTTTGCTGAAAGGATCCAGATATAGCTGTCTCTTGTGAGACTATGCTGAGGCCTAGCAAACACAGAAGTGGATGCTCACAGTTACCTATTGGAATGGGTCAAACGGCCCCCAATGCAGGAGCTAGAGAAAGTACCCAAGGGGCTAAAGGGAACTGCAACCCTATAGGTGGAACAACAATATGAACTAATCAGTACCCCAGAGCTCTTGTCTCTAGCTGCATATGTATCAAAAGATGGCCTAGTGAGCCATCACAGGAAAGAGAGGCCCTTTGGACTTGCAAACTTTATATGCTCCAGTACAGGGGGACGCCAGGGCCAAAAAGGGGGAGTGGGTGGGTAGGGGAGTGGGGGGATGGGTATGGGCAACTTTTGGGATAGCATTGGAAATGTAAACGAGGAAAATACCTAATTAATTAAAAGAGAAATAAAAAAGAGTTTATGGTTAATGAGGGTAAATATTTGTTAAGATTTGTTCACATAGCCTGTCTTCCACTTAGCTCTATTTCCATAGCCAATGGAATGAAATTCTGCCAGGCCTTGTCTATCATCAATATGCGTCGATGTGCAACTACAATTGCCAAAACTAGAAGTTATCATGGAAGATCTCTTTTCTGAAGAAAAATTGAGGAAGAGTGGATTGGGGTAGCAGAAGTGGAGGAGAAGTCAGGGAGCAGAGAAGAGAAGGAATACTAGGTTTGGGATGTTGATTGATTAACTAATTTAAAAAAATCAGCTCCAGGACAGTTTATTTTCTGGTGTTAGAGAAAACTCATCTCAACAATTATTATTAAGGAGAATTTTATTATCTGAGATCCTACAGTGAATTTGTATTGGTGTTTGTGTCTGTGTCTGTGTGTCTTGGTGTGTGAACCTACTATGTTGCTTAAAGTAGCTAGCAAAATATAATTTGTCTTTCATGAACTCACAAGCCAGGATTCACTTCTCTGACTACATGGCCATCTTAAGAAGTATCCTCCTGACCAAGCAGTTGTTATTTCTACATAAACCTGGGATTCAATCTACCCTGCTTCTAATTGGGACCAAATGTATAAGCCACATGTCTTTCTCTGCCAGACTACTAGTGGATGAGACCCTCGAGTATCAGATGCATACCATGTTGGAGAGGGTACATAAGCTCCCATGCACTGACCTTATCAATAAATTAATGCTCAAACTTTTCTATAGAGAAAACTGCTATACTCATTTAAAATTAAGAAATCACAAATTGTACATCCCTTTAGGCACAGGAGTGGTATGCAATCATTTAAAAATTCCAGTGTGTGTAATAAAAGCCAAAATAATCAAAGTCACTTTACTGCTCTCTTTTACTTCCACAGAGATGGATAACTAGTATGGACAGTGAGATCTGTAAGTGGACTTCAAATGCTTACAAGTTTCTTAGGTTTGTGTTGGCTTTCAGGTCTTCTTGTGTTCCCCAAGCTTCCATGAAAATAGACAATGTCAAGGGAGAGACTGAAGTGACAACTACCATGGTAACACTGAAGGAAGACACAGTCTTGTGTTCTTGTTCATAAATTTACCTGAATCTTTGTTTTGGTATTGTATGACAGTCAACATTATAGCCACTGAATCTATGCCATGAATATTAATTCTTTCTGACTTCAAGGGCCCTAATAGCATTTTACATCTCTTCTGAGTAAAGTGAAGAATTAAATCATAGTCCATGGTACCTGAAACCAGAGGACAGTGTCTAAGAAAACATTGCTATGGACACAGATGTCAAACAAAAACATAGGTTGGATACAAATGTCAAACAAATACTCATTTTTTTATTCCTAATACAAAAAAAAAATTGTGTGGATAACACAGATAATGAAAGACAGTGGGAAGCAACTTATTATTCTATTTTATCTTTTTTTTATATGAAACATAACTCTGCCAAATTTTCTAGATTTTAAACATTCTTTACATTCTGTCCCTGCAATATGCTAATTTTCCTTAGCTTGGCAATTCTGTCTGACTTTTTTGACTAAGTGAGGGTGCATGTGTGTGTGTGTGTGTGTGTGTGTGTGTGTGTGTGTGTGTGTGTGTGTGTGTGTGTGTGATATGTATTCAGGGTCCAAAGAGACCAGAAGACCTAGAGATACAAGTAAGTTTTTATTCTTGTTTTCTGACACGTTCTGGTGTCTTAGAAGCCTTGATTGTCTGTTAAACATTTTCTCACACAAGTTACATGTATAGGGATGATCAGCAATGTGGGTCAGCTGGTGCTTAATGAGGTGACATTTCTGAAGGAATGGCCTCCCACATTCAATACAGTTAAACAGGATTCTCTCCTGTATAAAATCATTCATGTTCAACTAAATTTGTATTATGATTAAAGGTTTCTGGCACCAGGAACACTGATGTAGTTTTATTTCTTAGTGAGTCAGATAATGTATTATAAAATCTGAACGGTGTTTTTCTGCGTGTGAGGGTGCATGTGTGTGTGTGTGTGTGTGTGTGTGTGTGTGTGTGTGTGTGTGTGTGTGTGTGTGATATGTATTCAGGGTCTAAAGAGACCGGAAGACCTAGAGATACAAGTAAGTTTTTATTCTTGTTTTTTTGATCTTTTTTTTTTTTGTTTTTTTTTGTTTTCTAGACAAAGTTTGTTTGTTTACCCCTGGCTTTCCCAAAACTCACTCTGTAGATCATGGTGGCCTCAAACTCAGAAATTCGCCTGCCTATGCCCCCAACCCCCAAATGCTGAGATTGAAGACCTGTTCCCTCACTGCCTGGCATTAGACAGTTTTTTTGTTAAACTATATTTGGTGCTATAAACAGAACGGGAAGTTTAACATGTACTGTTCAAGAATTGAGCCATCTCTTTCTTCACAATGCAAAGAATAACAAGAATGAATAAAGTAGAAAAAATATTGTGTAATAGATATGAGGGCTTATCTATAATTGTTTAAGAGTTAAATAATAACAACAAAAAGTCAAACAGCTCAGTCTGGACATATGTATACAAATTGCAAAGTAACTTTCAACAAAATACACAAGCAATTCAATGAAGGAAGGCTATAAATGTCAATAAATTATGGGGAGCCAATTGGACAATGTGATGAGTGTTCTTGGTTTTGAACTTTACTGCATCAAGAATTAATTAAAATCCAACTGACTGAGCAAGACGTTAAAGGATTTTTTTTCTTAATACTTTGAAATGGCAAGCTCCATTTTGAATCTGAATCTTTCAAGTGGGAAAAGTCACCTTAAACCTGGCACACACTTATATAAATGTTCTGCAACCTATATGAAAGACGTGGAAGAAGAAAGTTTGTTTTCTTTGCCTGTTTGCCCTCATTGGGAAGCCCATTCCTTCACTGTCAATACAGGCCATTTTCAGTATTCCATAATACACTGGAGACTACCTGAGACAATCCACCTCATTGACTGAATAACTATTATGTTCTTAGAATATCAGTTGGTAGACAGCTATTGTTGGATCACACCCTGTAATTCACTTTAAAGTCTCTTTAAACTACATTTAAAGTATATTATATAACAAAATATTATAAATGATAAAATATATTACATATAAAATAAATTATATATAATATATACACCATAGTTTTATAACATTATGCATATATGTAATTTGTGCTGTATGTTTTGTTTCACCCGAGAGCAGTGACACATAATAGGTAAAAGAGTAAGCCTCACACTCAATCTCAACTTCATACTGTATGTAAAATAATTCACAAGGGCATGGACTTAATGTAAGAACAAAATAAAAGATTTAGGAAAATTGGAGTATATGTATGATTAATAGAGTTAAGAGTTCTAGATTTCATGGAAGAAATATTCATTCTAAGAGAAATAATTGATCCTCACTAAAATTAAGAACTTTCACACTGAGCTGGATGATGGTGGTGCATGTTTTAAACCCAGAACTTGGGAGACAAAGGCAGGTGAGTTTGTGGTAAACCTGCTGTACAGATTGATCTTGAAGACAGCCAGGGTTATGCAGAGAAATTGTATCTTTAAAAAACAAAGAAAACAAATAACCCAAAAAAAAATAACATAGAATTTTTTTTTTCTGTAGCAGTTCCTGCTTCAACAGTGAAGAAGCAATCTAAATCAATTATAACCCAAAAGGTAATATCTCCCAGGGTGTATTTTTCACCATTACAGTCCAGGTTACACAATGTATACACAAAGGAAATGAGTTATAGTTATAGTTACACAAAGGAAATGAGTTATAGTTAATCAGTTAACCTAGACCTAGCTTGTAGATGACCAGCATTACAACACTGTAGAGTGTCTTCTTCGATGGGTTAGCATAGCCCATTCTTTCTCAGATAAATGCATTTGTATATCGTCAAATATTAACATTCCTGAAGAAGAGAAAGGACTTGAATTTAATACTGAGGCAGAAGCAGTTGTTGTACCTGTCTGTGAATCATGGCAGGCTGCATGCTGAGGAAATTATCAGTAAGGAATTTAGGTAGAGAAACTGAGGTGACCAGCGGTAGGCAAGTGGCCCAGATAATTGGTTGTAAAATATCCAGTTTCCACTCTGACCCTGACAAGTCTAGTCGCCTGGAGATCAGTAAGGTTGAATATACCAGAGAACACTAGTGGTCTTAGCAGCAGGAAAAATCTAAAATGAGACTGGCTGAATTCAAAAGGGAAATGTTAAAATAAAATAAAACAATAACAAAAAGCAATCTGACTTTCTCCAGCCCCTCTATGGTCCAGTAGCCTCCTTGGCTATTTAACACCAACAAACCACTAGTAAACACTAGTGTTGGGCAGATTTGTGTGTTGCTGTAAAGCTGCCTTGATCATTTGCTTTCTTGGGTGTTATCCTTCATGAAGTTATTTCTCTCTTTTCCTTCTCTGTAAAATATATAAGACTAAGCTTAAAAGCATTTTCTGAAGTGATACATGAGTCCCACCCTCTCTATATAAGATCTGGTTACCATGAGTCAGCCAAAATAAACTCTGCCTGACATTCTTAGGTATGATTCTGAAAGAGGTGTTTTCTGTTGTCACTGGGGTGTCACTTAGTTCCCCATTCACTAGCAGCACCTAGAACATGGCACTAGGGTTCAAAGGCCAGTGGAAGTCCTCCTCTCTCAACTCATGGATGTATTTTCATAAAAAGATATTAATACCAGCATCTATTCCACCTCTAGAGAACATGAATGCTAGCCTAGGCTCCTATACCTAACAAAACTCTCAATCACCATAGACGGAGAAAACAATATATTCCACGACAAAGCCAATTTTACACATAATCTTTCCTTAAATCCACCCCTACAAAGAATAATAGGTGAAAAACAACAACACAAGGAGTGAAACTACACCATAGAAGAAACAAGAAAGTAATCTTACAACAAATCCACAAACACATGCTTCCACCTCTAAGAATAAAACTAATAGAAACTAACAATCACTTTACCTTAATAAAAAAAAACTAAAACAATAAAGCAAAACCTAAAACCCTAAAAAACCAAAAAATTATTAAACAAACACTAAATGACCCAAAAAGCTATTTTTTTAATTCTTAATAAATATTTTTAAAACCATAAAATTCTATAAATAAGAAAACACAAGAACTCTAAAAAGACCTTAAAAAATTATAAAACTGTTTCTTTCTGCACAAAATCAGGCCATTCTGTCTTCCATCACTGAATGGGGAGGGCTCACTATCCCTCATCACTATCTAATAAGGTATAGACAGTTGATGAGGGATGAACAGTCAGTTTTCATCAAAGGTATTGCCTTTGAAGGTGATAGATTGGCCATGCTCTAGTGGAAGCCAGATGTCCAAGAGTTTATGGGAAACACAAATGATTTTGAATGGGTTGTAACAAAAGAGAGAAGATAAGATATGAAGTTGGCAGGAGGAGTTAGGTGGGAATGGGCCGTATTTTGTTCTGGGAGGAGTTACTAAAAGGATTGGAAAGTAAATTACATCAAAATATTTGTATGCAATTCTCAAGGTATTAAGGAAAGTAGTTCTTAATATACCATGTGTGTACTGAACACATACAGACCACTTATATTGCCATCTTCTAAATAACAACTTCTTATACAGCAGTTTCATTACATTGAGAGCAAAAGTAATCCATAGGTTATTTAAAATAAAGAAGAATCTGGGGAGATGGCCCAGGGTTAAAGCCAAGTGTTTGGTCAAACTTTCACCTGCAACACTGGTGCTTAGGAATGGGAGTGGAAGAGACAGAAGGATGACTGAATGTCAGCCTCACTCCTAGTTCAGCAAGAAACCCTATCACGAGGGGAAAATTAGGGACTGAAGTAACAGAAAACAGTATACCCTTCCCAATCCTCTGCACTTACCTGTATATTTCGGTATGCATACACACATCAATAGGATTACTGTATAAAAGAGGTTACTTTGCATAAATATAGGCAAAAGCAATGTTGTTTTAGCCTAGATACTTGAAGACTTTTATATCATTAGGGTCCTAGGAAACTCTCCAGATATAGAGGATGGGTATATCTTCTTCCTGTGCAAAGGAAACCTCAGTTAAGTGTGTGTGTCAGTGACTCTAAACATCTTTCCTCCTCTAGATTTCTATTTATAACACACAATGGTCTGTAAATAATGAAAATATGAAAATAAGACTTTTGATTTGCATTTCCCTGATGATTAAAGATGTTGAACATTTTTTCAGGTGCTTCTTTGCCATTCGGTATTTCTCGGGGGAGAAATCTTTGTTCAGTTCTGAGGCCAATATTTTAATGGGGTTAATTGATTTTATGGAGTCTACCTTCTTGAGTTCTTTATATATATTGGATATTAGTCCCCTGTCCGATTTGGGATAGGTAAAGATCCTTTCCCAATCTGTTGGTGGTCTTTTTGTCTTATTGACTCAGAGCCACTAGTCAAATAAACTACACCCTATAAAATCAAATTTGCTTGGAAAACAATTTTCCAAGCAAATAGTCTGAAGAAACAAGCTGGAGTAGCCATTCTAATATCAGATAAAATCGACTTCCAACCCAAAGTTATCAAAAAAGACAAGAAGGGAGACTTCATACTCATCAAAGGTAAAAATCCTCCAAGAGGAACTCTCAATTCTGAATATCTACGCTCCAAATTCAAGGGCAGCCACATTCATTAAAGACACTTTAGTAAAGCTCAAAGCACACATTGCACCTCACACAATAATAGTGGGAGACTTCAACACACCACTTTCATCAATGGACAGATCGTGGAAACAGAAACTAAACAGGGACACAGTGAAACTAACAGAAGTTATGGAACAAGTAGACCTGACAGATATCTACAGAACATTTTATCCTAAAACAAAAGGATATACCTTCTTCTCAGCACCTCATGGTATCTTCTCCAAATTTGACCACATAATTAGTCACAAAACAAGCCTCAACACATACAAAAATATTGAAATTGTCCCATGCATCCTATCAGACTACCAAGGACTAAGGCTGATCTTCAATAACAAAATAAATTATAGAAAGCCAACATTCACGTGGAAACTGAACAACACTCTTCTCAATGATATCTTGGTCAAGGAAGGAATAAAGAAAGAAATTAAAGACTTTTTAGAGTTTAATGAAAATGAAGCCACAACGTACCCAAACCTATGGGACAAAATGAAAGCATTTCTAAGAGGGAAACACATAGCTCTGAGTGCCTCCAAGAAGAAACGGGAGAGAGCACATACGAGCAGGTTGACAACACATCTAAAAGCTCTAGAAAAAAAGGAAGCAAATTCACCCAAGAGGAGTAGATGGCAGGAAATAATCAAACTCAGGGGTGAAATCACCCAAGTGGAATCAAGAAGAACTATTCAAAGAATTAACCAAACGAGGAGTTGGTTCTTTGAGAAAATCAACAAGATAGACAAACCTTTTCTAGACACACTAGAGGGCACAGGAACAAAATCCTAATTAACAAAATCAGAAATGAAAAGGGAGACATAACAACAGATCCTGAAGAAATCCAAAACACCATCAGATCCTTCTACAAAAGGCTATATTCAAAAAAACTGGAAAACCTGGATGAAATGGACAAATTTCTGGACAGATACCAGGTACCAAAGTTGAATCAGGATCATGTTGACCATCTAAACAGTCCCATATCCCCTAAAGAAATAGAAGCAGTTATTAATAGTCTCCCAGCCAAAAAAAGCCCAGGACCAGATGGGTTTAGTGCAGAGTTCTATCAGACCTTCAAAGAAGATCTAATTCCAGTTCTGCACAAACTATTTCACAAAATAGAAGTAGAAGTTACTCTACCCAACTCATTTTATGAAGCCACTATTACTCTGATACCTAAACCACAGAAAGATCCAACAAAGATAGAGAACTTCAGACCAATTTCTCTTATGAATATCGATGCAAAAATCCTCAATAAAATTCTCGCTAACCGAATCCAAGAACACATTAAAGCACTCATCCATCCTGACCAAGTAGGTTTTATTCCAGGGATGCACGAATGGTTTAATATACGAAAATCCATCAATGTAATCCATTATATAAACAAACTCAAAGACAAAAACCACATGATCATCTACTTAGATGCAGAAAAAGCATTTGGCAATATCCAACACCCATTCATGATAAAAGTCTTGGAAAGATCAGGAATTCAAGGCCCATACCTAAACATGATAAAAGCAATCTACAGCAAACCAGTAGCCAACATCAAAGTAAATGGAGAGAAGCTGGAAGCAATCCCACTAAAATTAGGGACTAGACAAGGCTGCCCACTTTCTCCCTACCTTTTCAACATAGTACTTGAAGTATTAGGCAGAACAATTCGACAACAAAAGGAGATCAAGGGGATACAAATTGGAAAAGAGGAAGTCAAAATATCACTTTTTCCAGATGATATTATAGTATATATAAGTGACACTAAAAATTCCACCAGAGAACACCTAAACCTGATAAACAGCTTCGGTGAAGTAGCTGGATATAAAATTAACTCAATCCAGTCAATGGCCTTTCTCTACACAAAGAATAAATAGGCTGAGAAAGAAGTTAGGGAAACAACACCCTTCTCTATAGTCACAAATAATATAAAATATCTCGGCGTGACTCTAACTAAGAAAGTGAATGATCTGTATGATAAAAACTTCAAGTCTCTGAAGAAAGAAATAAAAGAAGATCTCAGAAGATGGAAAGATCTCCCATGCTCATGGATTGGCAGGATCAACATTGTAAAAATGGCTATCTTGCCAAAAGCAATCTACAGATTCAATGCAATCCCCATCAAAATTCCAACTCAATTCTTCAACGGATTAGAAGGAGAAATTTGCAAATTCATCTGGAATAACAAAAAATCCTAGGATTGTAAAAACTCTTCTCAAGGATAACAGAACATCTGGTGGAATCACCATGCCTAACCTAAGCTTTACTACAGAGCAATTGTGATAAAAACTGCATGGTACTGGTATAGAGACAGACACGTAGACCAATGGAACAGAATTGAAGACCCAGAAATGAACCCACACACCTATGATCACTTGATATTCGACAAGGGAGCTAAAACCTTGCAGTGGAAGAAAGACAGCATTTTCAACAATTGGTGCTGGCACAACTAGTTGTAATCATGTAGAAGAATGCGAATCGATCCATGCTTATCTCCTTGTAATATGGTCAAATCTAAGTGGATCAAGGAACTTCATATAAAACCAGAGGCACTGAAATTTATAGAGAAGAAAGGGGGGAAAAGCCTTGAAGATATGGGCACAGGGGAAAAATTCCTGAACAGAACAGAAATGGCTTGTGCTGTAAGATCGAGAATTGACAAATGGGACCTAATGAAACTCCAAAGTTTCTGCAAGGCAAAAGACACCATCAATAAAAGAAAAAGACCACCAACAGTTCGGGAAAGGATCTTTCCCTATCCTAAATCAGATAGGGTACTAATATGCAACATATATAAAGAACTCAAGGTGAACTTCAGAAAATCAAATAACCCCCATACAAAAATGTGGCTCAGAACTGAACAAAGAATTCTCACCTGAGGAATACCGAATGACAGAGAAGCACCTGAAAAAAAAATGTCCAACATCCTTAATCATCAGAGAATTGCAAATCAAAACAACCCTGAGATTCCACCTCACACCAGTCAGAATGGCTAAGATCAAAAATTCAGGTGACAGCAGATGCTGGCGTGGATGTGGAGAAAGAGGAACACTCCTCCATTGTTGGTGGGATGGCAGGCTTATACAACCACTCTGGAAATCAGTCTGGCAGTTCATCAGAAAATTGTACATAGTAATACCGGAGGATCCAGCAATACATCTCCTGGGCATATATCCAGAAGATACCCCAACTGGTAAGAAGGACACATGCTCCACTATGTTCATAGCATCCTTATTTATAATAGCCAGGGCTGGAAAGAACCCAGATGCCCCTCAACAGAGAAATGGATACAGAAAATATGGTACATCTACACAATGGAGTACTACTCAGCTATTAAAAAGAATGAATTTATGAAATTCCTAGCCAAATGGATGGACCTGGAATGCATCATCCTGAGTGAGGTAACACATTCACAAAGTAACTCACACAATATGTACTCACTGATAAGTGGATATTAACCCAAAACCTAGGATACCTAAGATATAAGATACAATTTTCTAAACACATGAAGCTCAAGAAAAATGAGGACTGAAGTGTGGACACTATGCCCCTCCTTAGATGTGGGAACAAAACTCCCTTGGAAGGAGTTACAGAAACAAAGTTTAGAGCTGAGATAAAAGGATGGACCATGTAGAGACTGCCATATCCAGGGATCCACCCCATAATCAGCATCCAAACTTTGACACCATTGCGTACACTAGCAAGATTTTATTGAAAGGACCCAGATGTACCTGTGACTTGTGAGACTATGCCGGGGCCTAGCAAACACTGAAGAGGATGCCCACAGTCAGCTAATGGATGGATCACAGGGCTCCCAATGTAGGAGCTAGAGAAAGTACCCAAGGAGCTAAAGGGATCTGCAACCCTATAGGTGGAACAACATTATGAACTCAACAGTTCCCCGGAGCTCTTGACTCTATCTGCATATGTATCAAAAGATGGCCTAGTCGGCCATCACTGGAAAGAGAGGCTCATTGGATATGCAAACTTTATATGCCCCAGTACAGGGAAACGCCAGGGCCAAAAAGGGGGAGTGGGTGTATAAGGGATTGGGGGTGGGTGGCTATGGGGGACTTTTGGTATAGCATTGGAAATGTAAATGAGCTAAATTTATAATAAAAATGAAAAAGAAAAAAAAAAAAAAAAGAAGAGATGTATATGGCAAACAGTTACCGGGGACAGACTGTCATGATAAGGACAGCATTGGAGGAAACAACAAGTTGATCTGTGGCATTGAGAGCCTGAATGGGCCCTTCTCACATTTGGTTGGATTTAGAAGCCAAGATTTAGTTCAGAACCACTCAGCTCCCTCCATCTTGTCCCAGTGATCTACTTCTGCTAGGGCACAGTCACAAAGATTCCACAACATTTCTAGACAGTTTTCCCAGTTTGAGACAACTGAGAATGTGGGAGATATAACCCCCCCCCAATCTTAATTAAACTAAGCCACACAAGTGCAAAATATTTTTGAAAACTATTTAATTGCAATTTTGTAAAGAGAACAGAGAGCTCTACTTGAAATGGACTGAATTAGTCTTTAGGTTCCATTGTGCACCCTAAATAAAATATAGTGTAAAAGAATCCATTTTCTATGTAGCAAGTGAGGGCTGAAAACAACACAGTAATGGAGATAAAATGCAAAAAAAAAAAACTGGGATATATAGTAACAATTCAAACTGACAGTGTGAAAAACGATGTATTTATACATGTTAACTGTCCTTTTGACCACAGTGTCATTCATCATTGTGTTAGGGGATCCAATCTAGTGATTAATCATCAGGGTTTGACAGTAAAATCTTTAGGCTCAATACACCAGACATTAGCTGGAAAATGATTTACAAGAATGTAATGCCCTTTGGTGTCTTCTCTGTGAATCTGTTGTATGGATGCCTTGTAATTGGTTGTTTTAGTTGTTAGTGTTGTTTTAAAATAGAAATATTGAATGCAAAAGCAAGTGGCAGGAGCCCAAAAGGTCTTTGCATCCTCTCTTTCTCCTTCCCATAACTTTCTAATTTTCCCAATCCCCACATTCATTCAAAAATTCAGAAGTTCAAAAAATACAGAGACTCATTCATCATCTTTACTTTGTGCTTCCATGTGCTTCCATGCTGGTTGCAATTATCTTGTAAGCATTAAAATTCAGGCTAACATACTGCCCATGTTTCATTGATGTGAAGAGATATCATGACTCAGGAAACTCTTATAGAGTCAGTACATTATTATATTGGTAGGAAGCATGGCAGCATCCAGGTAGAGGAGGTACTGAGGAAGGAACTAAATGGTCTATATCTTAGACTGAAGGCAACCAGGAGGAAGCTTGTGGCCACAGGTAGCAAGGAAGAGGATCGATTTTCGTCACTGGGCAGACATTGTGCACTACATAAAAGCAAGCCTACACAATGATACACTTCCTCAAACAAGCCATCACCTTGCAATAGTGTCACATCCCATGGGCAAAAGATATTCTAATAAACACACTGCATCATAGGAAAATGGCAGAGAGACATAAAGAAAGATACTGTATGATTGCATTCCTCTGGTCACAAGTGCTACATACCTACATGCTTATATGCACACACAAACACACACATACACACACAAACACACACACACATGCCTATCTGATATGCATAATAATAATGTGCAGTCTAGGGTCCTGCGCGATTGGATTGGACCAGGCGCTGTGTTCCACTCACCAGAGGGCTTAGGATCCCATGGAGTATCCTGTATGGGTCCTTGCGGGTGTCCGAAGAATCCCCCGGGCCAGGGACCATGGTGTCCCTTGAACTACTTCTGTTGTCCAATTGCTCTGGCTAGGATTTCAAGTGCTATATTGAATAGATAGGAAGAAAGTGGGCAGCCTTGTCTAGTCCCTGATTTTAGTGGGATTGGTTTTAGTTTCTCTCCATTTAGTTTGATGTTGACTACTGTTTTGCTATATACTGCTTTTATTATGTTTAAGTATGGGCCTTGAATTCCTGGTCTTTCCATGACTTTTATCATGAATGGGTGTTGGATTTCCTTAAATGATTTCTCAGCATCTAAGGAGATGATCATGTGGTTTTTGTTTTTGAGTTTGCTTATATATAGTGGATTATGTTGATGTGTTTCCTTATATTAAAGCATCCCTGCATCCCTGGGATGAAGCCTACTTGATCATTATTGATGATCTTTGTGATATGTTCTTGGATTCAGTTTGCATGGACTTTATTGACTATTTTTTGCATCGGTATTCAGAAGGGAAATTGGTCTGAAGTCCTCTATTTTGTTGGGACTTTATATGGTTTAGTTATCAGAGTAATTGTGGCTTCTATAGAATGAATTGAATAGAGTACGTTCTGTTTCTATTTTGTGAAATAGTCTGAGAACAGTTGGAATTAGTTCTTTTTTGAAGGTCTGATAGAACTCTACACTAAACCCATGTGGGTGTTCCTGGGCATTATTTGGTTGGGAGAGTATTAGTGACTGCTTCTAATTCTTTAGGGGATATGGGGCTGTTTAGATCTTTATTCTGATCTGTATTTAACTTTGGTACTTGATTTCTGTCTAGAAAATTGTCCATTTTGTCCAAGTTTTCCAGTTTTGTTTAGTATAGCCTTTTGTAGTAGGATGTGATGATGCCTAGGATTTCCTCAGGTTCTGGTCTTATGTCTCCCTTTTCATTTATGATTTTGTTAATTAGCATACTATCCCTGTGCACTCCAGTTCATCATTCTAAGGGTTTATCTATCTTGATACTATTTTCAAAGAACAGGATCCTGGATTGTTTGATACTTTGAATAGTTCTTTTTGTGCCCACTTGTTTGATTCAAGCCCTGAGTTTGATGATTTTCTGCTATCTACTCACCCTTGTAAATTTGCCTCCTTTTGCTCTAGAGCTTTTAGGTGTGCTGTCAAGCTCTTAGTGTGTGCTCTCTCTGGTTTCTTTTTGGTCGCACTCAGAGCTTTTGGTTTTCTTTGTGGGACTACATTCATTGTGTCCCATAAGTTTGGGTATATTGTCCCTTCATTTTCATTAAACTCTAAAAAGTGTTTAATTTCTTCTTTATTTCTTCCTTGACCAAGTTATCATTAAGTAGAGGGTTGTTCAGCTTTCACGTGAATGTTGGCTTTCTCTTATTTATGTTGTTATTGAAGATCAGCCTTCGTCCATGGTGATGTGATAGGGTGTATGGGATACTTTCAATATTTTTGTTGAGTCCTGTTTTATGACTGATTGTGGTCTATTGTGGAGAAGGGACCATGAGGTGCTAAGAGGAAGTTATAACCTTTTGTTTTAGGGTAAAATGTTCTGTAGATATCTATCAAATCCATTTGTTTCATAAATTCTGTTATCTTCAATGTGTCTCTGTTTAGTTTCTATTTCCAGGATCTTTCTATTGATAAGAGCGGGTTGTTGAAGTCTCCCACTATTATGGTGTACAGTGCAATGAGTGATTTGAGTTTTACTAAAGTTTCTTTAATGAATGTGGATGCCTGTGCATTTGGAGCATAGATATTCAGAATTGAGGGTTCATCTTGGAAGAGTTTACCTTTCATGAGCCTTAACTGTCCCTTCTTGTCTTTTTTGATAACTTTGGGTTGGAAATTGATTTTATTCTATATTAGAATGGCTACTCCAGCTTATTTCTTCAGACCATTTGCTTGGAAATTTTTTTTCCAGCCTTTTACTATGAGGTAGTATCTGGTTTTGTCCCTGAGGTGGGTTTCTTTTATGCAGCAAAATATTGTGTATTGTTTATATAGTCAGTCTGTTAGTCTATTTGTTTTTAATGGTGAATTGATTCCAGATTAAGGCAACTTCAGACCAACTTCTCTTATGTATATCAATGCAAAAATACTCAATAAAATTCTCCCCAAACTAAAAGGGCTATTAGGTCATTTTCTGATAGTCAAAACTACAATGAGAACTGCCAGTTTTCCAAGTGTCACTGGATAATTGCTCTTAGATAGTAACCAGACTTTCTCCTACTCAGAGCACATTCCAAGAGGTTGTATAAAAATTAACCAAAGGTCATCAGAAGGGAACTAAAGATTTATTATAGGTTCTAGGGTAAAAGATAAAATATTGATTGGGTTTACCTATACAAAACTTCACTAATATCTTAGTTATGGTTTGATACCTTCAGTGAACTTGTTGATCTGAGACAGTTGATGAACTTTGTAGCATGTGGTCATGTATTCTGAAATATGTATAAGTGCTGAGGACAAAGAGACGAGGAAAATCAAGAGAGAAGTTTTTGTTTTTTCTTTTCTCCACTTAGAGTTTTTTTTTTTATTTTTTTTTTTCCTTTTCCCCACTTAGAAGAATTTTTCCCTTTCCGCACTTAGGATCTTTCTGCTTTTGCCCTTATATAACTTTCATAGGAAATTTTTTATAACTTAGTAATAACTTCTATAATGACTTCTCTAAATTCTTTCTCTTCCAGTGACATCTGGCTAGTAAGCTCAAAATTAGAGCCCAGTAATTCCTGCTGAGCTAGAAAAAAGTCTGCTTTCCTTAATCCTCCTCTGTTAGGCTACAGGTGTTAATCACCTAAGCCAGCCTACCCTCAGAAAGACAAAGTACTTTTTAGAAGTTATCATCAGCATTTCAGTACAATGAGAGAGCTAGAAAGCCCTGGGACACTTAGATTTTAAAGCCATTGCCAGGGTTCTACTCTGTGACTCCACTGTTATCCTGCCTCAGAGCAATCCTGGCCCTCAAACTCTACTATAGAGCAAAAGTGATTAAAACAAAACAAAACAAAACAAAACAAAACAAAACAAAACAAAACAAAACAAAACAAAAAAAAAAAACTACATGGTATTGATACAGAGACTGACAGATGGATCAGTGGACTAGAACAGAATAACCAGAAAGAAAACCACACATTTATGGATACTTGATATTTGACAAAGAAGCAAAATATATATGTATATATTTACGATAGAATAAAGAAAGGATTTTCAATAAATTGTGCGGTTCTAATTTGCAGTCTGTATGTTGAAAAAAAAATCCATATTGATCACCTTGCACAAAGCTCAGTTTCAAGTTGAACACGATTATCAACATAAAATAAGATACACTGAATCTAATAGAAGATGAACTCATTGACACAGAGAGGGAAATGTCCTAAAAACCTCTCCCGTGATTCATGCTCTAAGATCAACAATTCATAAATGTGACCTCATGAAACTGGAAAGCTTCTGTAAGCAAAGCATATAGGCAATGAGACTAATCATCAACCTACAGACTGGAGAAAAAAATCTTAACTAACCTCACATCCAATAAACGGCTAATATCCAAAATATATAAAGAACTCAAGAAACGAAATAAACCAATCAAATATGGGGTATATATCTAAATAGAGATGTCAAGTCAAAAGAGTCTAAAATGGCTAAGGAGCACTTAAAGATAATAATAGTGCCACTTAAAGATCATAATAGTGCCACATCCCATGGTCAAAAGATATTCTAATCAACACACTGCATCATAGAACATAAAGAAAGATAGTGCATGATTGCATTCCTCTAGTCACAGGTGCTACATACCTACACACTTATATGCACACACACACACACACACACACACACACACACACACACGCCTATCGGATATGCATGTGCATACAAATATATTTTTTTTATTTATTTGCTTACATACTTACTTACTTACTTTGTTTTAAATTTGTTGGGTAAAAACATTCTGCATACATATAAATGAGTTTTAGCAAATCCATCACTATCTTCTCCTCCTTGAATTGTTCCCCATTTCTCCTGTATCACTTTTATCCTTAATTACATTTTCATTTTTATATAGACAGCTGTGTAGTGCCATGTCCCAAGCAATCGCGTGCGTGCCACAAGCAATTCCTGAGAAGAGCTTGCCTGCTACGTGCAATCGCCATTATAAATCAGTATTTACATATTTCCATTGACACCTGCAATGGTGTAATGTTTGCCATACCTTTAACAGGGGAAAAAGCCTCTCATGTTATACAGCACTGCCTAGAAGAGTGGAGTGCTTTGGGCAAGCCCACAATTCTTAAAACGGATAACGGGGCAGCATATACTTCTACTAAATTTCAACAATTTTGTCATCAAATGGATGTCAATCACTTGACTGGCCTTCCTTATAAACCTCAAGGACAAGGCATTGTGGAATGTGACCACCACACACTCAAGTCTTATCTTATAAAACAAAAAGGGAGAGTTGATGAGACTCTGCCCTCAGTGCCAAGAGTATTGGTATCTATGTCACTCTTTACACTTAATTTTTTGAATCACGACGAGCAGGGATGTTCTGCAGCTGAGCGACATAACTCAGACCCTGATAGACCAAAAGAAATGGTCAAACAGAAGGATGTTTTAACTGGTCTGTGGAAAGGCCCAGATCCTATCTTAATCAGATCCTGGGGAGCTGTTTGTGTTTTTCCACAGAGTGAAGACAACCCATTTTGGCTGCTGGAACGACTCACCCGCAGGATATTCATCAAGGATGGTGCAGAAGATGCTGACCTCCCCAGGACTGTTCCTGATCCTGACAATGCTGAAATTGTATCAGTTTTCTAGTATAACAGAGATGGGCTATTCTCTTGACTTTCCCTAAACCAATGTCAGTTCGTCATGATGCTATAGTTTTTCTAAAATTCTTTACTACTAATAAAACAGTGGATTTGCCATATTTAACCTATGATCCCACTCGAGCACCATTAGGAGAAAATCACTCCTTACTAGAACAGGGGTCTTTATGTTTTCAAATTAATGGACCAGAAATTGTATCAACCTCCCAGCCCGAGCTTTAGGGAAGTTTAATGAGCACCGAGGAGGTTGGGTGAGCACAACCCAAGATACTTCCAATGTAGATATAACCTTTATAAATCGGACCTTTTGGCAAGAGGCAATTTGGGTTAATGGTACAATTCTACAACCTAACTTTTCAGAAAAAGAACATCCCCACCAAACAAAAATAGCCCCTCATTGTATCTTGGAAGATGAAAGGCTGATCCTGTCTTGATCTGATTGTCGATCCTCCATCATTTGTTGGGCAGATCAGAGTAAAACTTTTTCCTTTTCTTCCAACATAACAGATGACCCAGAGAAGGAATTTGTTATGAAAAAGAGATTTGTCATACAGGACTTTAGAATGCATCCCTTTCACAAGTGGTTGCTTTGTGGAGTCAATGGCAGTTGTACAGAACTAAATCCTTTGAATTTTATCCAGGGAGGAACAGTTGTAAAGGCTTCTTTTACTGGCATCTCAAGATTTGCTCAGCATTGGGGAATATATGATGCCTCCCAGGACTCTTATGGACATACTAATATCAGTGTAGAGATCACTGGGTTCAATAAAACTTTGGTAAACCAGATTAATTATACATCTCCCCCAGTCTGTGTTTACCCCCCTTTCTTGTTTATATTCTTTCAAGTGATTCATTTGAAGTCTGTTCCAATGATTCTTGTTGGATTTCTCAATGTTGGGATGTAACAAAGAACACCCATGCCATGGTGGCACGAATCCCACTTTGGATCCCTGTTCCGGTGGAAACACCCTCCACCTTGAAAGTAAATGGGAGAAATGCAGTAAAGATACATGAAGTACACACTAGATTAGTTGAAAAATGGAAAAATTAGCTGATAAGAGCAACTGCTGTTTGGGCAGTGGTGCTTTATGCCTTTAATCCCATCACTTGGGTGGCAGAGGCCAAGAATTTGGGAGTCCGAGACCAGCTTGGTATACAGAGTGAGTTCCAGGACAGCCAGGTCTACACAGAGTAACCCTCTCTCAAAAAATAATAAAACAAACAAACAAACAAACAAACAAACAAACAAACAAACAAAAAGCACCTTTTCTATGAAGAGGACCGGGCACAATGCTCCCACATAGTGGCTTACAATTTATGCACAGCCAAAGTTTTAGAGAATCACTGCTCTCTTTCAGCCTCTGTAGGCCATAGAGGTATAAGTGAGAGAATAGGCATGAGCACTCTAGCACATAAGGGAGAAAAAGGGGCTGGGCAGCCTAGCACATAATTGAGGGAGAGAGGGCCTGCACATCCTAGCACACTATTGTAAACAAGCTCACTATTAGGAAGGTGGAGGTGGGAGTTTACCAGGGATTGTAGTGAATCTGGATGTTCACTTCTGATCTATTAGGACAGCATGGACTCTTCTGTTGTGGGAATGTACATACAGAAAAAGTGCACACATTTTAATTTTTATGCACATAAATAAATAACAAAAAATATTACAGTTGAAATTAGTAGTGCCATTTCCAGTGCTTTCATATGTTACACATTTGTACATGTTTTTCAAGTCTGCAAATGCTTATCAACCTAGAAACTGGAAATCATTTGTCTTAAAGATGGTAGCTCTTTTCCACCTCCTGAGAACTCCCTTCCAATCAATGGTGCCTGGTACTCCATGACAGCATACACAGGGTATATTCAGCCAAACAGTGAAATCCCTGGATGAGACCTGTTTTCTCCATCTGGCATCACAAAGGCTCCTCAGAGTACTCCATCTGGGTCTCTCCTGATAACGTTTTGTTTGTTTGTTTGTTTGATTGTTTGTTTCTTTTTGTTTTGTTTTGTTTTTCTTTTTCTTTTTGTTTTGTTTTTGTTTGTCTTTTTGTTTTTGTTTTGTTTTTATCTGTTTTGATTTTGATTTTTTTTGTTTTGTTTTGTTTTTTGTTTTCATTTTTGTTTTGTTTTTTGCTTAGTTTTTTTGTTTGTTTGTTTGTTTTGTTTTGCTTTGTTTTTTTTTTGTTGTTGTTGTTTTTGTTTTTGTTTTTGTTTTTGTTTTTCATTGAGCAGCCAAGCAAGGAAGGGTTCAGTTGTGAAGGTGTTCACTTTTGAATGACCTGCTACTGATAACCAGCTCTGATCAGGGTAATTGGACTATTAACAGATGTGTGACTGGTGGGAAATCTCAGTCTCAGGAGGCCACTCTGTGAGGAAAAGCCTCCCGATCGGCATTTCCTATGGCTTCTGAGGGTAAAATGAAGGAGGAGGATCATATTCATTGCACAGGATTGAACAGGACAGGGGCTTAGAGGATTGAAAACCCTTGGAGGACACAAGCTTGGGGCCTAGGGAGAGGATCAGAGAGCCGGCTGCAGGACTGGGGGTCAGGGGATCAGGGTGCCATTGGTGAGGAGTCTTGGCGATTGTCCTATGTGCTGAAAGAGACCTTAGGGTTGAAATTGGCACTTGTCCTGTGTGTAGTCCAAAATCTATTAGAGACACACTGAGCATTCCTCTACCCTCACTGTCTTCTCTAGTGTGTATTTCTTTGGTAGAGACTGTATGGATACTACAGAAAGGGGAGTGGCATAGGAAGAATAAATGAAAAGAATAAGAGCAGACAATGCAGAAGATTCATAAGTCTTCTAAGATGGATTCTGAGCACAGATCCTCCCCTCTCATTCCCCAAGTATTTCTATTAAAGACTTGCACCACGGAGATCAGCCTTTTCTCTCCGTTTTCCTTCTGTAGGATGGGTTCTTCGTTTGTAGCTCAGGCTGTCTTGGTTTGGGCTGGCCTTGGACTTACAATATCCAGATATTTGAAAACCAAGTCTTCCCCAAATCCCTGCTTTCTCCAATAGAAGGTCTTTCTGTGTGGGTGCTGGTGCTGTTGGGTGTTTATTGTAGAGGGAGCTTTGGGTCTTCTCAAATGAATATACAGTTACCATATTCATTCTCTATCTTGATAGCAGTGTGAGTTTATTTAAAGACAGAGACACACTGATAAACAAAATTGCTAATGTTTTGTTTAAAAAGAATCTGTGGGAAATAGGAACAAGAATCAGATGACTCAGAAATTAAATGCAAATACATTTTCCTCATCGTCTTTGGGTAGTTAAGAAGTCTCACATATTCAAGGCTGGCCTTTTTCCCCTTATTTAAACTGGGATCTGACATATTGTTAACTCTGGTTCTAAAGGAGTTTTTTATAGAAGTAAGTTAAAGAAGATTTTAAAACAATGTTGTGAGGGAGAGGGACATAATAAATGGGACACATGGAGGAACTGGAAAGAGGAAGTGCATATAATTATTTCATTTTTGATATTTTTAACTACTTAAATGATACCTTTGGATTCAGATTACTAAGATTTTTTTTCCTTGTTTTCCATTTTTTTTAACTAAGAAGACATTACAATTTTTAAGAGAAGAATGGCTGTTAAGAAAATGATGGTGATTCCAAAGGAGATTACTTATTACTTTTGGACTTTGATGATGAAGAAGATGACATAAATATTTCGGAGGAGTCTCTTTCTGAAGGTTATTGCATATTCAGGGTTGGGTATTAATTGCGCGTCCTGCAGTTCACTAGACTTTTACCTAGTCAGCTGAATTGGAAGAAGTCTTTTCTAAGAGATTTTGTATAATTCACTTGAAATTTTACCTATATCTATATATTCCTATACCAGAGTTTTAGCAACTAATATATAACTATTCTTGGCACTGTAGTCACAATATGTTGATAAAAAATAACTTGTTATTATTTTGCCAACGGAAAATACCTGAACATTGTTCCAATATATGTTTGTAAAACTTGAATTTATTTCAAGAATACTACGAATAATTTATTTCATTCTTTTTTTTATTATTTATTTTCTTTTTTCTTTTTTTTTTACATTTCAAATATTATTCCCTTTACTATTTTCCCCTCCAAAAATCCCAGTCCTCTCCCCTCTCGCCCTGCTCTCCTACACACCCACTCCCAATTCCTGGCCCAGGCATTCCCAAAACTTGGTCATAGGAACTTTACAAGAACAAGTGTCTCTCCTGCTATTGATGACTTACTAGTCCATCCTCTGCTACACATGCAACTTTTGAGGGAAAAGTTCTGTTTTCCATCAGAGCCTGAATTTGCCCATCTAATGGTAAAAAGGCAAGTTGAAGCTCCCTATCAGTAGTAAAGAAATGTGGAAACACTTGTGCACTGTGCATGACAGGCATGGGCAGAGGAAAGGTGGACATAATACCCCAACACAATTTCCCCTATATACTAGGAACCAGGATCTCCAGTAGAAGGGTCAGTAGCCTTCTTTGTTTCAGTATTCCCTCTTTTGTCCACATCTTCTGAAGGGGAGATCCTTTAGATGAGGCATCCCGGAACGCAAAGAGGATTGTCTTCTTCCTGTGGAAAGACACAAATAACTACCCTGGATCTTATTAAAATAGGATCCGGGCCTCTCCATTTTCCGGTTAAGATATCTTTCCATTTGATCATTTCTCTAGATCTGTTTGGTTCTGAACAGTGATGATCAGCCGCAGTGTGGCCTTGTTCATCAATATTCAAAAAATTAAGAGTAAAGAGTATCATGGAGATGGCCACTCTCAGTGTTAAGGGCAGGCCCTCATCGACTCACCCTTTTAGTTTGATAAGGTAGGTTATAAGAGTGTGGTGGGCATGTTCCACAATGCCTTGTCCCTGTATGGCAAACCAGTTAAATAAGATACATTCATCTGGAGACAGAACTGTTGAAATTTTTGAGAGGTGTAGGCCAGTCCATTATCTGTTCTAAGAAATTTGGGTTGTCCCCAAGCACTCCAAGCTTCAAGGTAATGTTGAATTACAAGTGAGGCTTTTTCTTAGTAGAGGGATCAGTTTTACTGCCCTCTTTTCTCCATCCCTTCTTTCTGAATCCTTGGGAGGGCCCTTTTTCGTGACGTGTCTTTCTTTTTTCGAGCTCCCTTTCTCTCATTCTGTTAGGTTTCTGACATACTGTCCTGAACCTCTTCTAGTATTCCCTGTCCCTCCACATTGGCTGGTCGGCAGGTTTCATCCTCTAGACAGTTTTTTATCAGCTTCCAAATTGCCTTGGTGCCCAGGCATAAGTCTTCCTCTTCATGCTTATGGTCAAGGTCCCTTCCTAGCTTATTCTATAAGGCTACAGTTAGAGACCCCGAATAGGCATACCAGGAAGAAATGTGATCCACCTCCTTAACAAAGTTCTGCAGCATACGGGAGGCAACCTGCAGGTCACGTTGCTTTAGCACTGACTGTAATGTGGTGATCACTGACTGTGAGGAGCCCATGATAGAGTGAGTGCCTGCGGCTGATCTACACCTGATTTATAGTATTCCTTTTGCAAAGTGAAAGTAAACACAGCACTTTGCTCCCTTATCTATGGAAAGCTTAGAAGATACCTCAGTGCTGCCACTTATCTACATTGGACTGACAACACCTCATTTTTCAGCACCAGCCGCGATTTACATCAAATTTCAGCACCAGCCTCGATGGACAGAATAAGAAACAGAATGAGGGCCAGGGCAACCAAAACAAGAGCTTCTACTGCCCCTTCCTAAGTTGCATCTAGATTAAGACCGAAATCAAAAGGGATAAGAGGTTCATGATCAGACATACTTCTCCGAACTTACCTTTTCCATGCAGTTCTGAATCCATCCCTTCTTCAGGGGTTCCCCTCAATGCCAGCAATGTTGATCCTGGGTTTCTGGCACCAGATGACCCACGCTACCATCTTGCCAGCAAGAACGCATCTAGGACACTCGGATCTTTCTGTAGTAAAGCTGTAATACATCTCGAGATATAGATGAACAGCTTCAGGACAGGAGACTTAGAAAGCAGAAAACTCCTCCCTTATATTGGCTGCGAAGTATGGTTAGAAGTAAGGTTGGGGATGTGCACCATGGGATTGGCTGCCCACTATCAGCCTGATGACGCCATGGGAGAGGTAGGGCTCAGGTAATGGAAAGATATTCTGACACCCGCGCGCACTCACCATGAGCAATGGTGACAATGGTGTTGTCAGCACCATATTGTAATGGCGACCATGAGGGCGGCTTTTCACAGTGGTAGAAGTAATTACAGGGTTTATCTGATCCTGATTTGAATTTGGTACCTGATATCTGTCTAGATAAGTGTCAATTTTATCCAGAATTTTCAGTTTTGTTGAGTACAGCCTTGTATAGTAGGATCTGATGATATTTCAAATTTACTAAATTTCTGTTGTTATTTCTCCCTTTTGATTTCTGGTTTTACTAAATTGGATACTGTTCTTGTGTTCTGTATTCATTCTGTCTAATGGTTTGTCTATCTTGTTGATTGTCTCAAAGAACAAGCTCCCAGTTTGTTTGATTATTTTTGTATTGTTCCTTTGTTTCCACTTGGTTGATTTTAGCACTGAATTTGATTACTTCCTGATTTCAACTCCTTTTGGGTGAATTTGCTTCCTTTTGTTTTATAGTGTTAAAGTGTGATATCAACCTACTCCTATATCCTCTCTCCAGTTTCTTTTTTAGAGGCATTCAGAGAGAGCTATGAGAGTCCATCTTAGGGCTATTTTCATTGTGTCCCATAACTTGCAGTATGTTGTAGCTACATTTTCATTAAACTCTAAAAAGTCTTTAATTTAGTTCTAGATTACTTCCTTGACTGTTTTGTCACTGACTAGATTTTTATACACATTCCACGTGTATGTGGGTTTTCAATTATTCATATTATTGTTGAAGATCAGCCTTAGTCTGTGGTGATCTGTTAGGAAGCATGACATTATTTCAATAATTTTATATCTGTTGAGGCATGTTTTGTGACTGAGTGTATGGTCAATTTTGGAGAAGGCATTGTGAGGTGATGAGAAGAAGGGACATTCGTTTGTTTTAGGATAAAATGTTCTATAGATATGAACTAAATGTATTTGTTTCATAAATTCTGTGAGTTTCACCATGTATCTTTTTAGTTTTAGTTTCCAGGATCTGTCCATTAATGAAGGAGGGGTGTTGAAGTCTTCCAATATTATTGTGTGTGGTACAATGTGTGTTTTGAGTTTACTAAAGTTTCTTTTATCAATGTGGATGTCATTGCATTTGGAGTATAAATGTTTAGATTTGGGAGTCCATTTTGGTAAATATTAACTTTAATGAATATGAAGTTTCCTTCCTTGACTTTTTTTTATAACTTTGGGTTGAAAGTCAATTTTATTTGATATTAGAATGGCTGCTCCACCTTATTTCTTCGGATCATTTGCTTGGAAAGTTCTTTTCCAGCCTTTTAGTCTGAGGTAATGTCTGACTTTGTCCTTGGTGTTTGTTTCTGGTGTGCTGAATATTGCTTACACATCCATTTTGTTATTCTATGCCTTTTTACTGGTGAACTGAGTCCACTGATATTAAGAGATACTAAGGAAAAATTCTTGTTGCTTCCTGTTATTTTTGTTATTAGAGTTGGAATTTTGTTCATGTAGCTATCTTCTTTTAGGTTTCCTTCAAGTTTAATTTCTTGCTTTTTCTTGAGTGTAATTTCCCTCGTTATATTGGAATTGTCTCTGTATTATCGTTTGAAGTGCTGGATGCATTGGAAGATATTTTGTAAATATGGTTTTGTCACAGAATACCTTGTTGTCTCAAGCTATGTTAAAAGAGTTTTGCTTCATATAGTAGTCTTGGCTGGCATTTCTGCTGTCTTACATTCTGTATGACATCTGCCCTAGATTTTCTGGCTTTCTTAGTCTAAGGGAAAAGTTATGTGTAATCCTGATAGATCTTGCTTTATATATTACTTGACCATTTTCCCTTACTGCTTTTAATATTCTTTCTTTGTTTTGTGCATTTGGTGTTTTGACTATTATATGATGGCAAGATTTTTTTTTTTTCTGGTTCAAATAATTTGGCGTTCTGTAGGCTTCTTGTATATTCATGAGCATATCTTTATTTAAGTTAGGGAGGTTTTTTTTTTTCTATAATATTGGTAAAGATATTCAAAGGCCCTATAATTTGGAAAACTTACTTCTCATCTATACCTATACCGAATATCATGTATGTAATTACGTCATTTCTCAAAGCTGTTTAAAAAATTCACATGGGCAGTATTTCCTGAGAAATTCAAATCATTAAAACTTTATTCCCTTTTCCTAATATAGCATATTATGTTTCCATTTTCTGTTGTCCATATAGTACAGAGCCCAGCATTTGACAAAGATGAGAATATATCACCTCAGGTAGAAACAGATGAAGATACAGTACAATATTTTCATTTTTTCCCATTTCAATAGAGTACTTCAAAAGTGGTGTTTGTGATCCCTTGACTGGAGAAGTCGATTCAGGAAAAAGAGCAATTCAGGGTCAGATGCTCTTATATGTGTAGTTGAAGACCAGATTGTGGTCCTTTAGACCTTGTGATCACAAAAAAATAGCAACGAGTACAATACAACCACCTTCATGAGATGTTTCCATATATACACACAAAGAAAAGGAGAACCATTATAAAAATAAGAGAGGGACCATTTGGGAAGAAGAAGGATCTCAGCAAGGGTAGTACAGTTATGAAGAATTGCTGTGGGGTGTAAATGTATAAATTGTTTAAAGTAAATATTACAAGTTTTTTGGAATACTACCATGTATTTTATATGGATTTAACATTTGGTTCAAACCAAATATTATATATTTATTATAAATAATTGAAATAATTTTCTGTGTAAAGTTTTGTGTGTTGTAGAAAAAATTTCCTACTGGGAGATTCTAACTTAAAGTATATCTCCCAGTAAGGTAAAGCCCCTAGACATTCCCCAAGCTTGTTTTCCCTGATCTATTTAAATACAGCTAGGAAGAAGCTCTTTGTTCTCTATAGCCAGCAATAAAGCATTTTTTTTTTATACTTTACAACCAGAGATGCCTGCCTTCCTTTGCCAAGGACAAGGAGATAAAAATTCAGAAAGAAGTCACTCCCCAGTTCTGAGGAAGTTCCAGGGATACCTGGAGATCTCCTATCAGGGTGCCAAGTGAGAGTGTGCTCACTCGGCTGTCTGTTTCTGTTACTGGGTGCCAAGTGAGTGTGTGCTCTCTCGGCCATCTTATTGGGGCCTGTTCTTGGTTATTGTAATCTTTTTGTGTGTATATAATGGTTTTTCCCCTGTATGTAACTCTGATGATGGGACCGACTATTAGCATGCCCCTTGGACTGACCCTAGTGCACAGTACTGAAATTAAGACTAAGACTCACATTTTCTCGGTGGATGTCTGAAATAGATTTTAGAGAACTTTGTGCTCTACGGAATGGCCAGCTTTGATGTTAGTTGGCCACTAGAGGGCACCCTTGGTTTGGTTCTGTTTTCAGCTCTTAAAGTTGTTTTACAGAGGGGACCAGGGTCTCAGCCAGATTGAGTGCCCTACATTCTCATCTAGAAAAAATTAGCACAGGATCCCCCCTCTCCTATCGTGTTTAAAGCCTTGGGTTCAAAAGAATAGTCCAGGCTCCCCAGTCCTGGCCCTCTGCCATCCAGAGAGGGAAAATAAAAAGTTAAATCTGGCACCGGTTAAACTGCAGCCATCGGTTTCTCCCAAGATCTATCCAGAGTTAGAAGAACCTCCAAAATGGCACTGCACCCCACCCGCATATTCCCAACTGGTCCCCCCAAGAACTCTCAACAGGGTGCCACTAGATATTTGGGGAGGGACCAGTTGCAAAAGCCCAAGACCAGCGAGCTCAAAGCCCAGAGGGACCAGACTCAACCATCGCACTGCCTTTGTGTACTTATGACCCTCATCCAGCGGACCCCAGACAACTGCAGCCCCTTCAGTAATGGCCTTTTTCCTCCTCTGATCTCTATAACTGGAAGGCAAATCACAATCCCCTTCGTTGAAAACCCCTCTAGCCTTGCTAATCTAAAGGAATCTCTCATATTCTCTCTTCAGCCTATTTGGGATGACTGTCAGCAGCTTTTACAGGTTCTTTCAACACAGAGGAGAAGGAGAGGATTCTGAGAGGAAAGAAAGAGCATACTGAGGGCCAATTGACTACTAATAAAACTTCTGAATGAAATAGATGCAGCCTTTCCTCTGACATGTCCTGATAGGACTGACCATATGGAGCAATTGACAATTTTCTGCTGGGCTCTGATAATAGGACTGAAAGGGGCTGGCAGGTGCCCCACCAATTTGACCAAGGTAAGAGAGATCCTACAAGAGAAAAAGGAGCCCCCAGCAGTGTTTTTAGAGTACCTCTTAAAGGTATAGAAGTGTTACACTACCTTTGACCCTACTTCAGTGTGCCAGCAGGTGACAGGTGTCATGGCTTCTATAGGGAAGTCCTCTTCTGAAATTAGGAAAAGGTTACTGGGTCTAGAGAGTCTGAAAACATTATCTTTACAACATCTGTTTAAGGAGGCAGAGAAAGTGTACCATAAGAGAGAGACTGACAAGCCAGCACAAGGGCACATTGTGTTTGGAGTCTGCAGACACCCCTAAGGTCCCCACAAGACCCTCAATAGGATCATAAGACCTCTGTTGAATGTAACACAACCGCTGCTCCAATCCAATCTCACAGGATCTGAGACTGCATTAATTAGGGAAGCAGAAAAACTGGCCTGACAATGGTCTCAAGTCCCTCTGATCTGTGCCAGCACCTGGGCAAAATATTGGGCAGAGTCTGAGGACAGCCCCAAGGTCCTCACAGAAACATCCATGAGATCTTAAGACCTTTGGTGAGTGGAAAACAACTTCCGCTCCAATCCTATCATGCAGGACTTGTGACTGCATTCATTAGGGAAGCAGAGAAACCGGTATGATCAGGGACACAAGTCCCTTCCAGTCCATGACAGCATCGGGCACCTTGTGGGCAGAGTCTGTGGACACCCCAAAGGTCCCCACAGGACTCTCCACAGGAACTTAGTACCTCTAGTGAGTGGATCACAACATCTGCCAGGAGGAAGGTTCGAACACCAGATATCTGGGTCCCTTCTCTGCAAGTGGAGATCTTGCCTGCATAGAGTACTCTGAACACTGAAACTCAGGAGAAAACTAGTCTCCCAGGTCTACTGATAGAGGATTACATAATCATCTGAGGAACAAGATATAACCAGAGACAATTATAACAACTAACTCCAGAGATTACCAGATGATGAAAGGCAAACATAAGAATCTTACTAACAGAAACCAAGACCACTCACCATCATAAGAATTACAGCACTCCCACCTCATCCAGTCCTGGAAACGCAAAAACACCCGAAAAGGTAGTCCCATATTTAAAAGCATATCTCAGGTTGAAGGTAGAGGACATCAAGAAGGACTTTAAAAACTCACTTAAAGAAATACAGGAGAACACTGCTAAATAGGTAGAACCTTAAGAGGAAGCACAAAAAAAAAACAAAAAAAACAAAAAAAAACTTAAAGAATTGAAGGAAAACACGACCAAACAGGTGATGGAATTGAGAAAAACCATCCAAGACCTAAAAAGTGAAGTAGACACAATAAAGAAAACCCAAAGTAAGGCAACACTGGAGATAGAATACCTAGGCAAGAAATCTGGAACCATAGATGCGAGCATCAGCACCAGAATACAAGACATGGAAGAGAGAATGACAGATGCAGAAGATTCCATAGAGAATATTGGAACAAAAATCAAATAAAATACAAAATGCAAAAGATGTTATCTCAAATATCCAGGAAATCCAGGACACAATGTGAAGTCCAAACCTACTGGTAATAGGAGTAGATGAGAATGAAGATTTTCAAGTTAAAGGGCCAGCACATATCTTCAAAAAAATTATAGAAGAAAACGTGTCAAACCTAAAGAAACACATGCCCATGAATATAAAAAAAGCCTACAGAATTCCATATAGACTGGACCAGAAAAGAAATTCCTCCTGACACATAATAATCAGAAGAAGAAATGCACTAAATAGAGATATACTGTTAAAAGTAGTAAGGGAAAAAGGTCAGGTAACATATAAAGGCAGGCCTATCAGAATTACACCAGACTTTTCACCAGAGACTATGAAAGACAGAATATCCTGGACAGATGTTATACAGATACTAAGAGAACACAAATGCCAGCCCAGGCTATTAAACCCAGCCAAACTCTCAATTACCACAGATGGAGAAACCAAAGTATTTCACGATAAAAAACAAATTCACACATTAACTTTCCATGAATCCAGCCTTTCAAAGAATAATAACAGAAAAAAAAAAACAATACAAGGACAGGAACAACGCCCTAGAAAAAGCAAGAAAGTAATCCCTCAACAAACCAAAAAGAAGACAGCCACAAGAACAGAATGCAAACTCTAACAACAAAAATAATCGAGGCAACAATTACATTTCCTTAATATCTCTTCATATCAATGGATTCAGTTCCCCAATAAAAAGATATAGACTGGCTATAAAAACAGGACCCAATAGTCTGCTGCTTACAGGAAACCCATCTCAGGGAAAAAGACAGACACTGTCTCAGAGTGAAAGGCTAGAAAATAATTTTCCAAGCAAATGGTCTGAAGAAATCAGCTGGAGTAACCATTCAAATATCGATTAAAATTGATTTCCAACCTAAAGTTATCAAAAAAGACAAAGAAGGACACATACTCATCAAAGTTAAAATCTTCCAAGAGGAACTCTCAATTCTGAATATCTATGCTCCAAATGAAAAGGCAGTCCCATTCATTAAAGAAAGCTCAAAGCACACATTGCAGCTCACACAATAATAGTGGGAGACTTAAAAAAACACTTTTATCAATGGACATACCTTGGAAACAGAAACTAAACAGGGACACAGTGAAACTAAAAGAAGTTATTAAACAAATGGACTTAATAGATATCTACAGAACGTTTTATCCTGAAACAAAAGGATATATAACTTTTTCTCAGCACATCATGGTACCTTCTCCAAAATTGACCATATAATTGATCATAAAACAGACCTCAACTGATAAAAAATATTGCAATTGTCCAAAACATCCTATCAAACCACCAAAGACTAAGGATGATTGATCTTCAATAACAACATAAATAATGGAAAGCCAATGTTTACGTTGATAATGAACAATAGTCTTATCAGTGATACCTTGGTCAAGGAGGAATAAAGAAGGAAATTAAAGACATATTAGAGTTTAATGAAAATAAAGCCAGAACATTCCCTAACTTATGAGACTCAATGAAATCATTACTAAAAGGGAAACTCACAGATTTGAGTGCCTCAAAAAGAAACCAGAGAGAGCACATACAAGCAGCTTGAAAACACATAAAAAATCTCCAGAATTAAGGAAGCAAATTCACTCAAGAGGAGAAGATGTAAGGAAATAATAAAACTCAGTGGTGAAATTAACCAAGTGGAAACAAGAACTACTTAAAGAATCAACCAAATAGGAGCTGGTTCTTTGAGAAAATCAACAAGATAGATAAACCCTTAGCTAGCATCCCTTAAGGCACAGAGACAGCATCCTAATTAACAAAATCAGAATTGAAAAGAGAGACATAAAAACAGATCCTGACGAAATCCAAAACACCATCAGATCCTTCTACCACAGGCTATACTCAACAGAACAGGATAACATGGACAAAATGGACAAATTTCTAGACAGATACCAGGTAACAAAGTTAAAACAGGATCAAGTTAACGATATATACAGTCCCATATACCCTAAAGAAATAGAAGGAGGAATTAATAGTCTCCCAATCAAAAAAAAAAAAAAAAGCCCAGGAACAGATGGGTTTAATGCAGAGTTCTGTCAGACCTTCAAAGAATATTTAATTCCAGTTCTGCATGAACAATTCCACAAAATAGCAGTAGAAGATGCACTACCCAACTCATTCTATGAAACCACATTACTCTGATACCTAAACCACAGAAAGATCCAACAAAGATAAAGAACTTCAGAACAATGGCCCTTATGAATATCGAAACAAAAATATTCAGTAAAATTATCCCTAATCATATCCAAGAACACATTAAAAATTTCATTCATCCTTACCAAGTAGGTTTTATACCAGGGATACAGGGATGGTTTAATATATGGCAATCCATCAACATAATCCATTATATAAAAAACCTCAAAGACAAAACCACATGATCATCTCATTAGATGCAAATAAATCATTTAAATATATCCAAAACCCGTTCATGATAAAAGTCTTGGAAGGATCAGGAATACAAGGTCCATACATAAACAGGATAAAAGCAATTTACAGTAAACCAGTACCCAACATCAAATGAAATGGTATGAAGCTGGAAGCAATCCCACTAAAATCAGTGACTAGACAAGGCTGCCCACTTTCTCCCTACCTATTCAACATTGTTCTTGAAGTCCTAGGCAGAGCAATTTGACAACGAAAGGAGTCCAAGGGGATACAAATTGGAAAAGAAGAAATCAAAATATCACTTTTTTGCAGATGATATGATAGTATATATAAATGAACCTAAACATTCCACCACAGAACTCCTAAACTTGAAAAACAACGTCAGTGAAATAGCTGGATATAAAATTAATCAAACATATCAATGACCTTTCTCTTCACAAAGAATAAACAGGCTGAAAATGAAATAAGAGAAGCATCACCCTTCTCAATAGTCACAAATAATATAAAATACTTTGGAGTGACTTTAACTAAGGAAGGGAAAGATCTCTATGATAAGAACTTCAAGTCTCTAAAGAAAGAAATTAGAGAATATCTCAGAAGATGGAAAGATCATCCATTATCATGGATTGGCAGTATCAACATTGTAAAAATGGCCATCTTGCGAAAAGAAATCTACAGATTCAATAAAATCTCCATTAAAATTCCAACTCAATTCTTCAATGAATTAGAAAGGGCAATCTGCAAATACATTGGGAATAAACAAAACCTAGGATAGCAAAAACTCTTCTCATGGATAAAAGAACCTCTGGTACAATCACCATACCTGACCCAAACCTATACTACAAAGCAATTGTGATAAAAACTGCATGGTACTGATATAGTGACAGACAAGTAGACCAATGAAATATGATTGAAAACCCAGAAATGATCCAACACACCAATTGTCAATTGATCATCTACACGGGAGCTAAAACCATCTAGTGGAAAAAAGACTGCATTTTCAACAAATGGTGCTGGTACAATTGGTGGTTATCGTGTAGAAGAATGTGAATCAATTCATTCCTATCTCCTTGTACTAAGGTCAAATGTAAGTGGATCAAGGAGCACCACATAAAATCATACTGAAACTTGTAGAGGAGAAAATGAGGAAAAGCCTCAAAGATATGGGAACAGGGGAAAAATTCCTGAATAAAAGACAAATGGCTTGTATTGTAAGATTTAGAATTGACAAATGGGACCTCATAAACCTGCAAATCTTTTGTAAGGCAAAAGACACCTTCAATAAGACAAAAAGGTCACCAACAGATTGTGAAAGGATCTTTCACTATCCTAAATTAGATAGGGGAGTAATATCAAATATATATAAAGAACTCAGAAGGTGGACTCCAGAAAATCAAATAACTCCATTTAAAAATGGGGCTCAGAGCTAAAGAAAGAATTCTCACCTGAGGAATACCAAATGGCTAAGAAGCACCTGAAACAATGTTCACCATCCTTAATCAGCAGTGAAATGTAAATCAAAACAACCCTGAGATTCCATCTCACACCAGACAGAATGGCTAAGATCAAATATTCAGATGACAGCAGATGCTGGCAAGGATGTGGAGAAAGCAGAAAACTCCTCCATTGTTGTTGGAATTGCAAGTTTTAAATCAACTCTGGAAATCAGAAAATTGGAAATTGTACTACCATAGGCTCACACAATACCTGTCCTGGGCATATATCCAGAAGCTGTTCCAACTAGTAAGACACATGCTCCACTATGTTCAGAGCAGCCTTATTTATAGTAGCCAGAAGCTGGAAAGAATCCAGATGCCTGTCAACAGAAAATGTTTACAAAATTGTGGTACATTTACACAATGGAGTACTACTACTAATAGTATAGCTATTGAAAAGAATGAGTTTATGAAATTTATAGGCAAATGGTTGGACCTGGAGAGCATCATCCTGAGTGAGGTAACTCAATCACAAAAGAATGCTAATGATATGTACTCACTAATAAGTGGATATTAGCCCTGAAACCTAGAATAACCCCAAGGTATAAGACACAGTTTGCCAAATACATGAAACTCAAGAAGAACGAAAACCAAAGTGTGGACACTTGCCCCTTCTTAGAATTAGAAACAAAACACCCATGGGAGTAGTTACAGAGACAAAGTTTGGAGCATAGACAAAAGGATGGACCTTCTAGAGATTGCCATATGCAGGGATCCATCCACTAATCAGTCTCCAAACACTGACACCACTCCATACACTTGTAAGGTTTTGCTGAGTGGACCCTGATATAGCTGTCTCTTGTGAGATTATACCGGGGCCTAGCAAAGAAGTGGATGCTCACAGTAATCTATTGGATGGATCACATGGCCCCAATGGAGGAGCTAGAGAAAATATCCCAGCAGCTAAAGGGATCTGCAATCCTCTAGGTAAAAAATTATTATGAACTAACCAGTACCCCAAAGCTCTTGACTGTAGCTGCATATGTATCAAAAGATTGCCTAGTAGGCCATCCCTGGAAAGAGAGCCCGATTGGGCATTCACACTAATTATGCCCCAGTACAGGGGAACGCCAGTGTCAAAAAGTGGTAGTGAGTGGGTAAGGGAGTGGGGGAGGGGGAGGGTATGCGAGACTTTTGGGATAGTGTTGGAAATTTAGATGAAAAAAATACCTAATAAAATATATTAAAAAGAGATTGAGACTGAAAAAGAAAAAAGACAAATAAAAAAGAGAGAGGCTGAGGAAAGAGAAAATTGACGAGATAGAAGCCTTGAAAAAAATGTAACTAGGTTTGCGGCTGTATTCACAGGTGATAAAGAAGTTTATAGAAAAGGTAGATATCCTTGGTCTGTCTGATCTTCTGGGAGTCAAGTTGCCTTTGGGACCATGAAATCCTGGTGGGACCAAGATCCTGGGATCCTGAGATCCTCTGCACCTGGCCATGTTAGAACTCTGGGTGTTATGGGGCTGGCTGCTGAGTTTTCTTCCAAGGACTGTTCAGGGCCTTGGCCAAGACAGAATAGAAATAACCCATGCCACTTGTCCGGCACAGTTCCTGCATGCCTGGATCCTTCTGATTCCAGCTACTCCATGTGTTGATGACAGATGTTCTTCCTCCTGTCTGATTATCTGATCCTTAGAATGTTGGAGTACCTTGGATTGAAGCAGCCTCTCGGTGTTGTGGGGCTGCCTTCAGAGTTTGCATGCATGGCCTGCTCAAGGCACTGGCTCCAGAAGTATTTTTAAATGATGCTTCTTGCAAACTTGCCTGTCTCCAAAAATATCTGACATATTTTTATAGGAATGGATTTAATCTTATAAATATATTAAGGAAAAATGACATCTTGATGATTTTAAAATATCCTAACAAGAAAAAATAATGGACCTTCTCCACTAAGTCTAAAATAATTTTGAAGCCACGTGGTGGGGGCACACACATATTTCGAAGTTTTTGGAGGGAGAAGTAGGCAGATCTCAAATTGAGACCAGTCTAGTTTACAAAGTAATTTCCAGTACTAATAGATATACAAAAAAAAAAAATACTTATAATAAAAAACAAACAATACAAAACAAACAAACAAAACAAAAAAAAAAAACAATCAAACAAAAAAGACAGTCCTGGAAAGGAATGATAATTTTATATTATGTGGTTGTTAGCCACATATCCCTGTGCACATATGTAAATACACTTATGTTTTTTTAAATTTTTTTTTAATTTTAGTAGTTATTTTCTCCATTTACATTTCAAATGCTATCATAACAGTCACCTTTAGCCTTTCCCCTCCCTTCCCCCTGCCCTGATCCCCTACCCACTCACTCCCATTTCTTTGTCCTGGAATTCCACTGTACTGGAGCATCAAGTACAATGGGAACAGAGAGTAGGGGCTGGTCCTGGGAAAGAGAAAGGGGCCAATCAGTCATTTTATCCTTCCTCTCATGTAGCAGTTTATTTTGGTTCAAGAAACAAATATACTTTCTTTCAATGAATTTTATAAGTGAACAGGAAATATTTCCATCTCTCAGAACTGCCTGTGGAAATTTTATTGTGGTTATAGGAGTTTTTTTGGGTCTATTTTCCGAAGAACAATTAAAGCCAGGTATGTTTAAACATACCTGTATTAGCACCAACACGGAATGCTGAACCGCAACACTCTATCACTTCCTAGAGAATACATAACATACTAAGTGCCTACCTCAACACTAAAATGAAGTGAAATAAAATCAAACAAATGTACCTTCGATAATTGTATCTAGTGCATTGGGAAGTTTATAAGATAATGAATCAAAAAATTCAATTATCTTTATGATAAAAATAATTAGAAATGTTAAGAAGGTTAAACAATTACTACAAGAAGGGGGAGGGAGAGACCTGGGTGAGAAACCACACACGGAGGGGAAGAGATGAACTTGATCAAGTACTGTGGGGGGTTGTGAAACAGGAGTGCATTGATGAAGATCAGCAAAAAGAATGGAAACAGGCAACTTTGTGAGGTAGGAGGTGAGAAAACCCTCTAGAATGTACCAGAGACCTGGGAGCTGAGAGACTCCCAGGACTCAAAGGGAGTGACCTTAGATGAAATGCCCTCCAGTTGGGAAAGGGGACTTGTAGAGTTCTCCCAGCAGTCCTCTTCTGTATGTGTATTGGAGGCCTCATATGAGCAGGTGAATTCTGTATCTTTGAAGGGTCAGAGTTTCAGACTTCATGGTTGAACAGTTTAAATGAGACTGTGGGTCTTCCTAGAGGGATACCCTTGTTTTTAACATTTTTTTAAACTTTGTTAATTCAACAACAAGCGTCAGATGCTCCAGTCCATTAGTTGGTTGCAAATATCTGCAGCTGAATCCTTCACCTGCTAGTTCCTAATGAGGTACATGTCTTAAACTTGTTGTAGTGTATGTACTAGATAATGAATCAAAATAATATCAAAAATATATTGCATATTGTAACTGAGAAATATAACGTTGGTTCTAAGGGACCTATTCACATTCAGTTCAAGATATAGGTAATAAACAGTGTTTCTCAATGTTTCTTAAAATGACTGTGGGTAACCTAAAGAAACAAAGCTAAACCAAACTAAACCAAAAGAAACACCCTCTTCTATACATTGTCTCATCTTCTTCCAATTGACCAGTTCTTAAAAGCCATGCTCTTGAGTGAAACTACACATTGGAAGTGACCTTCCCCTACTCTGATTCAGAATATCACTTTACATGAGCTCAGATATCTTATTTTGTAATCTGAGTGAATGTGTGACTTTGATATTAGTTGATTGTTAATAGAAAGCACAAATTGTGTAGGAATGTGAATGAATGTTACAGATGCCATTCCAATATCATTCCCATTGGAGGGAATAAGATAAAAGAATCATAATTCATAATAAGTATTAGAGAAGTAGAAATTGAGAGAGAGAGAGAGAGAGAGAGAGAGACAAACAGACAGACAGACATAGAGATAGAGACAGAGACACAGAGACACAGAGACAGAGAGAAAGAGAAATTTCATCACCTAGAATATAATATTGTAGAGCACTGATAGATATTTCAGTACTTTTATCATCTATTGATTTTGCAGAATACCTTCTTGCAGTAAGCAACCTCTGCAGTTTTCTGAATTCACACATTTGTAATATTAATACTACCATGACTGTACTTCTTAAGAACTAACAAGTAGGTGAAACAATCAGATGAAGTTGTATGCAACCAACCAACGGACAGAATATGTTGAACCATTGGTTTAATTGGAGAAAAACTGAAGGAGACTGAGGAGGAGATCAACCCTGTAGGAGGACTAGATGTCTCCATTAATATGGACCCAGAATTCTCCCAAATGCTAGACAACCAAAATGGCAGCTTACACCAACTATAGTTAGAAGGTCCCCAAAACATACACAGAAAAAAAAATTCTTGGTCTCTGTTCAATCAGAAATGATGCAATGATTCTCAAGAACCTAGAGACCCCAGGGTGTTTAGAAATCAGATGGAATGGGTACATGCTCTTGGAGACAGGGGCCAGTTGATATGGCATGTGGAACAGTAGGAGGGTGGACAGGGTTCAATGAATGAATGAATTAATAAATAAAAAAGAATACTGCCAAGTAACCACGCCCCATATACTCTAATTCTTTAATCATAATCCAAGAAAACTCACATGTTCACATAACAGCACACTCAAAAATATAACTAAAAAATACACACACACATATAACTGAAATTCCATGATTTTGAAGTTCATTTTACAAAGAAATACAGTGGAACAGAGTTTTTCTTTTGTTCCATTAATTTACATACATTTGTTCTCCTAATCTACCCAAAATATGGATTGTTCTCCATATAAAAGGCCAAAATCTCCTAACATAGTTTTTATCTGGGAAAATCTCCCAACATAATTTTATCTAGATCCACACCAATTATACCTTTCATTAGAATATAATCTGGATTCAGTTAGATATACATTAAATTTATATTTAAATTTCAGTTATTTGTTGTAACATGGATGTAAAGTAGAATATCAGGGTAATGTCTTTTTCATTTCTCTACTGATATGGGCATTGGTTTAAAAGAACAATAACCTGCTGGGCACTGGAAAGAAGGCTCCATGGAGAGAATATATTCTTGGCACCTCTGTAAAATTCCAGGCATTTCTATTCATGTCTGCAACACTGTGGGTGGGAACAGGTAGATATCCCAATAGTGTACTGGCTATTCAAACTCGTCAAAATGGTGGGTGTATTACACTCTGAGAGACCAAACGGTGAGGACATTCTACTCATATCTGAACATATGTGTATGTTCATGGTGTGACCTCACAATTGGGAACAGACACTCCACTCATATGAAGCCAGGAAACCCTCTTGCATACCACACATGAAACCTTGAGTTCAGCAGTTCCATAACCTATGTGTCTCTAAGTATGAAATGGGAAGATTTATATTCTCATTGTCTTGTTAATCCTGTTTTCTCTTAAATTCCAGAAATTAAACCAATGTATTCTCAGATTCAGGATGGTAGAACACAACATTTTGTCTTTCTGGAATAGCATCCAACTATCATCAGAAAGACTTTTCAACTTACCCTCAGGACAATAAGTATCCATTTAGAGGGTTTTAACAGGATAACAAATGTATTTAGTTTTCTATTTGAGAAATAGACTGTCTAGAATGTACAACAATGTACAGGTAAAAAATGAACTTACCTTGGAGCCTGGCAACAGTGAACTGAAAATAATTGTCAGTGGTGTTCTCTGTATATGGAATATGTCAAGGGAATAGATCTTAGAGTGACAGAGACAGAGTGGATATGGACAGAGACAGAGACATAGAGAAATAGAATGGGGTGATGAGATGATGGATGGTCTTGATTTTAAAACGTAAATGAAGAAAATATCTAATGTAATATTGAAAGAAAGAAAAAAAGAATCATTTTTACAATATTTCTTTTCTTCAGAACCCCATGCCTCATACACCAAATTCATACAGTTTCCGTTTGTGAAGCACGCTTGATACATCTAAAAAGAAAATGTGACAAAGAGTTGCAACAGAGAGTTTTGGAAGGGGCTAGACTGAAAGCCTAGCAGTTAATCACTTGCTCCCTACAAAACTAACATAAATGCCCTGTGGATGTAGAAATCATCTATTAGAGGATCACAGAATGCAGGGGAAGGATGCCCAGAGAAACCTGTCTAGAAAGATGACCCATACCAAGAAGCTTTTCCTCTAATTGAGAGACCTTGCCTCAGTGAAAAGATAGACAACACATTAGGGTCATTTCCTGAATCCACTTTGGGCTTCAACAAGTGTCTGCATGCACATGTAGAGGAAAAACCTTCATATATACTGTTCTTTCTCTTATAATTGCCAACACGCATGGTATCTCTTAAACACACACACACACACACACACACACACACACACACACACACACACATAAACACATGCAGAAAAGAAAAAAGTTCTGGAATAGGGAAGACTAGACAGAATGGCTAAAATAAGAAATAACAAAAGCCAATGCCACTGTTGCAGATTCTTGAAGCCACAACCAAAGCTTAGGTACTGCTTTTAATGGATGGCCTGCTGCAGACTGGCCTCAATCAGCCCTCCTCAATCTCTTGGAGAAATCGTTGTCCTGGTATAGGTGGGCAGGAAGCTGACATTTAAGTGTCAATCAGATACAAACACAGAGGGGTTGCTGTATCTGAATGTAATTTCTCAAAGAAATCATCAGATTATTAATATAGAAACAAATAGGGAAGTTGGTTTTCAAATCAGCCAGGTAAATGAGGTTACTGAATTCTTAAAGACTCATGTCCAAAATAGAGCAATAAAAACATAATGACTGGCAGGGACTGAGCAATAAAATAACTGAAATGAATTCTTCTCTAAAGTCAGCTATATTCTTTGAAGCTAGGTTTGAACACTTTATGATCACACCATGCAAATGGATTTCACACTCAAGCCATGGTTCTAATTAGGGAGTTTCTTTCTAGCTAATCTTCTCATGAATAATTCAAAACTGTTGTTCCCCCTCAAACCACAGCACAAGTTATTTCCTAAACCATTGTAAATTCCTGTATATGAGAGGGATTGTATGGGGGAATCTTTCTACTAACAACTAATGTAGCCTGCCATGCATAAGTATAACAAATATTCAAAACATACTTTCCTAAAGTTGTCCTGAGATTTCTAACTCTATGTAGTATATAGCAATGGCTGTCACAATCTCTCTTATAATACTAGAGGTAACTCTGGTTGTTACAGGTAACATTCTTACTGAATTCCAAGCCCAGGATCCGCTCAAGGACTACCTAGAATATTGGTGAAGGACAGGGAACAAAGTTGGATATTGCTTAGATATTTGCCAAGTCATTACTTGGAGGCACTTATAATAAAACAACATTGAAAGAAGTCACAAAGATTCAATCACTTACTAATGTAAGGACAAGTTTGATGAATTTTTTCCAGGATGGTTCCTGAAGACTTAGTTTCCATGAACTTTTTGACTAGGGACTGTGTCTAAATATTTAGAACTGTCACGGGAGTCACTACTGGGGTTTGTGTTCCAATGGCTGGTGTGCGTTTGTGTGTGTGTGTGGGTGTGTGAGTGCGTGTGTGTTTGTGTGAGTGTTGTGTGTGTTTATGTGTGTGTGTGTGTTTGTGTGTGTTTATGTATGTGTGAGTGTGGGTGAATATGACAACAAGCTAATGTTCATCTCTTAGTGATACTGTGAGCACTCTGCTGCCTATCTTAAATCATCACAGCTGTCAGTGTCTAAAGCTAACTGAATTCCAGAAAGCAATTTAGTAGATTTGATTAATGTCTCCTTACATCACATAGATATTTTCTACAGTGCATATAAGCACATATATTTTAGAATATACTGAAACTTAAAAATGTAAATTAAAAAAAAAAAACAAAAACCTCTACCAACTTCAAATTAAAAAAACACATTTATTTTAGAATTCTCTAGGATACTCGCAATTTCCTGTATTCCCTACTCATGATGTCCATATGTTAGCATCTTACAAATTTGTATGACAATAATGAGGAGAAAATAAAATTTGTAAGGAAAAAAAAAGACAGTTTTGTCTTAGACTACTTATTAACAAATGCCTGGGCCACAAACTGTGGCTTATTCCCAGAATAACGTATTTAACACATTCAAAATATTTTATGTTTTGTACATTTTTAGTTACCCCTTTATCTATTTACTTAGCATCTTCCTAAATATCTCCCTTAGCATATGTGCCAGCATCTGTCCCTGAATCTGTTTATTCTCCTAATATTTCATAGAATACTCTCTTTTTGAAAAGTCTCACCTCATATTTTCTTCCTCAGCTCATTTGTCATACACATTATTTAATTGACAGATGATGTTTATAAGAGAGTCTCAAAATTTGGGGCACTAATAACAACTAAATATCTCATTTAAAATATATAAAGTAGGTTTTGTGTATGCCACATGGCTGCAGTACCTGGAATGGCCAGAAGAAGAAGTCAGATCTCCCAGACTTAGAGACAGATGCGAGGGTGCAAAGGGTTCTGAGCCATCTCTCCAGCCCCTCAATAACAATGTTTTGTCACAGAAAAGATAAAAACGGACATTGCCATTTCTAAATTCTTTCACACTGTAGATATCAGTCCACACTCCTTTTAGTAGTCAAGAGACCTGGAGTATATTATCGTTTTCTTACTCCCACTTTTGAGGGTACTTACACCTGAATTTTCCCTAGTATAAGATTGTGAAGGAATGAATGGCAGATTTTCCAGGCTATTTGCTAACGGTATACCTGTTTTGGTCTACAGAGCTTCCATACACTATCCTGCATGCCCTTAATCTCTGACAACCCCCTTACCTTGTGGATTCTTACCTTTGGACACTGATTTACACTTTTTTTTTGTGCAGCCATCAGTGTTTTGGCACTAACGTATTTTGTTCATTAGGTGCTATTTAACACATAAAGATCCACTGAATTTTAAAATATTCATTGTTATAATCTAATTTTATACAGATAGTATTAAGATCTCGTATGGAATTCAAATGTTTCAACAAAAATGAATTGAATTTTGGACGTTGTGTAAACTTTTAAACAATCCTCTGGTTTTAAAATTTGGTGTGTATGTGTGTGTGTGTGTGTGTGTGTGTGTGTGTGTGTGTGTGTGTGTGTGTGTGTGTGGGTTTGTGTGTTACTCACCGTGGCTAAGTTTCCATCAACAAAATTTTCACAGACAAATCCAAAAAAAAAACTACATGGTATTGATACAGAGACTGACAGATGGATCAGTGGACTAGAACAGAATAACCAGAAAGAAAACCACACATTTATGGATACTTGATATTTGACAAAGAAGCAAAATATATATGTATATATTTACGATAGAATAAAGAAAGGATTTTCAATAAATTGTGCGGTTCTAATTTGCAGTCTGTATGTTGAAAAAAAAATCCATATTGATCACCTTGCACAAAGCTCAGTTTCAAGTTGAACACGATTATCAACATAAAATAAGATACACTGAATCTAATAGAAGATGAACTCATTGACACAGAGAGGGAAATGTCCTAAAAACCTCTCCCGTGATTCATGCTCTAAGATCAACAATTCATAAATGTGACCTCATGAAACTGGAAAGCTTCTGTAAGCAAAGCATATAGGCAATGAGACTAATCATCAACCTACAGACTGGAGAAAAAAATCTTAACTAACCTCACATCCAATAAACGGCTAATATCCAAAATATATAAAGAACTCAAGAAACGAAATAAACCAATCAAATATGGGGTATATATCTAAATAGAGATGTCAAGTCAAAAGAGTCTAAAATGGCTAAGGAGCACTTAAAGATAATAATAGTGCCACTTAAAGATCATAATAGTGCCACATCCCATGGTCAAAAGATATTCTAATCAACACACTGCATCATAGAACATAAAGAAAGATAGTGCATGATTGCATTCCTCTAGTCACAGGTGCTACATACCTACACACTTATATGCACACACACACACACACACACACACACACACACACACACACGCCTATCGGATATGCATGTGCATACAAATATATTTTTTTTATTTATTTGCTTACATACTTACTTACTTACTTTGTTTTAAATTTGTTGGGTAAAAACATTCTGCATACATATAAATGAGTTTTAGCAAATCCATCACTATCTTCTCCTCCTTGAATTGTTCCCCATTTCTCCTGTATCACTTTTATCCTTAATTACATTTTCATTTTTATATAGACAGCTGTGTAGTGCCATGTCCCAAGCAATCGCGTGCGTGCCACAAGCAATTCCTGAGAAGAGCTTGCCTGCTACGTGCAATCGCCATTATAAATCAGTATTTACATATTTCCATTGACACCTGCAATGGTGTAATGTTTGCCATACCTTTAACAGGGGAAAAAGCCTCTCATGTTATACAGCACTGCCTAGAAGAGTGGAGTGCTTTGGGCAAGCCCACAATTCTTAAAACGGATAACGGGGCAGCATATACTTCTACTAAATTTCAACAATTTTGTCATCAAATGGATGTCAATCACTTGACTGGCCTTCCTTATAAACCTCAAGGACAAGGCATTGTGGAATGTGACCACCACACACTCAAGTCTTATCTTATAAAACAAAAAGGGAGAGTTGATGAGACTCTGCCCTCAGTGCCAAGAGTATTGGTATCTATGTCACTCTTTACACTTAATTTTTTGAATCACGACGAGCAGGGATGTTCTGCAGCTGAGCGACATAACTCAGACCCTGATAGACCAAAAGAAATGGTCAAACAGAAGGATGTTTTAACTGGTCTGTGGAAAGGCCCAGATCCTATCTTAATCAGATCCTGGGGAGCTGTTTGTGTTTTTCCACAGAGTGAAGACAACCCATTTTGGCTGCTGGAACGACTCACCCGCAGGATATTCATCAAGGATGGTGCAGAAGATGCTGACCTCCCCAGGACTGTTCCTGATCCTGACAATGCTGAAATTGTATCAGTTTTCTAGTATAACAGAGATGGGCTATTCTCTTGACTTTCCCTAAACCAATGTCAGTTCGTCATGATGCTATAGTTTTTCTAAAATTCTTTACTACTAATAAAACAGTGGATTTGCCATATTTAACCTATGATCCCACTCGAGCACCATTAGGAGAAAATCACTCCTTACTAGAACAGGGGTCTTTATGTTTTCAAATTAATGGACCAGAAATTGTATCAACCTCCCAGCCCGAGCTTTAGGGAAGTTTAATGAGCACCGAGGAGGTTGGGTGAGCACAACCCAAGATACTTCCAATGTAGATATAACCTTTATAAATCGGACCTTTTGGCAAGAGGCAATTTGGGTTAATGGTACAATTCTACAACCTAACTTTTCAGAAAAAGAACATCCCCACCAAACAAAAATAGCCCCTCATTGTATCTTGGAAGATGAAAGGCTGATCCTGTCTTGATCTGATTGTCGATCCTCCATCATTTGTTGGGCAGATCAGAGTAAAACTTTTTCCTTTTCTTCCAACATAACAGATGACCCAGAGAAGGAATTTGTTATGAAAAAGAGATTTGTCATACAGGACTTTAGAATGCATCCCTTTCACAAGTGGTTGCTTTGTGGAGTCAATGGCAGTTGTACAGAACTAAATCCTTTGAATTTTATCCAGGGAGGAACAGTTGTAAAGGCTTCTTTTACTGGCATCTCAAGATTTGCTCAGCATTGGGGAATATATGATGCCTCCCAGGACTCTTATGGACATACTAATATCAGTGTAGAGATCACTGGGTTCAATAAAACTTTGGTAAACCAGATTAATTATACATCTCCCCCAGTCTGTGTTTACCCCCCTTTCTTGTTTATATTCTTTCAAGTGATTCATTTGAAGTCTGTTCCAATGATTCTTGTTGGATTTCTCAATGTTGGGATGTAACAAAGAACACCCATGCCATGGTGGCACGAATCCCACTTTGGATCCCTGTTCCGGTGGAAACACCCTCCACCTTGAAAGTAAATGGGAGAAATGCAGTAAAGATACATGAAGTACACACTAGATTAGTTGAAAAATGGAAAAATTAGCTGATAAGAGCAACTGCTGTTTGGGCAGTGGTGCTTTATGCCTTTAATCCCATCACTTGGGTGGCAGAGGCCAAGAATTTGGGAGTCCGAGACCAGCTTGGTATACAGAGTGAGTTCCAGGACAGCCAGGTCTACACAGAGTAACCCTCTCTCAAAAAATAATAAAACAAACAAACAAACAAACAAACAAACAAACAAACAAACAAAAAGCACCTTTTCTATGAAGAGGACCGGGCACAATGCTCCCACATAGTGGCTTACAATTTATGCACAGCCAAAGTTTTAGAGAATCACTGCTCTCTTTCAGCCTCTGTAGGCCATAGAGGCATAAGTGAGAGAATAGGCATGAGCACTCTAGCACATAAGGGAGAAAAAGGGGCTGGGCAGCCTAGCACATAATTGAGGGAGAGAGGGCCTGCACATCCTAGCACACTATTGTAAACAAGCTCACTATTAGGAAGGTGGAGGTGGGAGTTTACCAGGGATTGTAGTGAATCTGGATGTTCACTTCTGATCTATTAGGACAGCATGGACTCTTCTGTTGTGGGAATGTACATACAGAAAAAGTGCACACATTTTAATTTTTATGCACATAAATAAATAACAAAAAATATTACAGTTGAAATTAGTAGTGCCATTTCCAGTGCTTTCATATGTTACACATTTGTACATGTTTTTCAAGTCTGCAAATGCTTATCAACCTAGAAACTGGAAATCATTTGTCTTAAAGATGGTAGCTCTTTTCCACCTCCTGAGAACTCCCTTCCAATCAATGGTGCCTGGTACTCCATGACAGCATACACAGGGTATATTCAGCCAAACAGTGAAATCCCTGGATGAGACCTGTTTTCTCCATCTGGCATCACAAAGGCTCCTCAGAGTACTCCATCTGGGTCTCTCCTGATAACGTTTTGTTTGTTTGTTTGTTTGATTGTTTGTTTCTTTTTGTTTTGTTTTGTTTTTCTTTTTCTTTTTGTTTTGTTTTTGTTTGTCTTTTTGTTTTTGTTTTGTTTTTATCTGTTTTGATTTTGATTTTTTTTGTTTTGTTTTGTTTTTTGTTTTCATTTTTGTTTTGTTTTTTGCTTAGTTTTTTTGTTTGTTTGTTTGTTTTGTTTTGCTTTGTTTTTTTTTTGTTGTTGTTGTTTTTGTTTTTGTTTTTGTTTTTGTTTTTCATTGAGCAGCCAAGCAAGGAAGGGTTCAGTTGTGAAGGTGTTCACTTTTGAATGACCTGCTACTGATAACCAGCTCTGATCAGGGTAATTGGACTATTAACAGATGTGTGACTGGTGGGAAATCTCAGTCTCAGGAGGCCACTCTGTGAGGAAAAGCCTCCCGATCGGCATTTCCTATGGCTTCTGAGGGTAAAATGAAGGAGGAGGATCATATTCATTGCACAGGATTGAACAGGACAGGGGCTTAGAGGATTGAAAACCCTTGGAGGACACAAGCTTGGGGCCTAGGGAGAGGATCAGAGAGCCGGCTGCAGGACTGGGGGTCAGGGGATCAGGGTGCCATTGGTGAGGAGTCTTGGCGATTGTCCTATGTGCTGAAAGAGACCTTAGGGTTGAAATTGGCACTTGTCCTGTGTGTAGTCCAAAATCTATTAGAGACACACTGAGCATTCCTCTACCCTCACTGTCTTCTCTAGTGTGTATTTCTTTGGTAGAGACTGTATGGATACTACAGAAAGGGGAGTGGCATAGGAAGAATAAATGAAAAGAATAAGAGCAGACAATGCAGAAGATTCATAAGTCTTCTAAGATGGATTCTGAGCACAGATCCTCCCCTCTCATTCCCCAAGTATTTCTATTAAAGACTTGCACCACGGAGATCAGCCTTTTCTCTCCGTTTTCCTTCTGTAGGATGGGTTCTTCGTTTGTAGCTCAGGCTGTCTTGGTTTGGGCTGGCCTTGGACTTACAATATCCAGATATTTGAAAACCAAGTCTTCCCCAAATCCCTGCTTTCTCCAATAGAAGGTCTTTCTGTGTGGGTGCTGGTGCTGTTGGGTGTTTATTGTAGAGGGAGCTTTGGGTCTTCTCAAATGAATATACAGTTACCATATTCATTCTCTATCTTGATAGCAGTGTGAGTTTATTTAAAGACAGAGACACACTGATAAACAAAATTGCTAATGTTTTGTTTAAAAAGAATCTGTGGGAAATAGGAACAAGAATCAGATGACTCAGAAATTAAATGCAAATACATTTTCCTCATCGTCTTTGGGTAGTTAAGAAGTCTCACATATTCAAGGCTGGCCTTTTTCCCCTTATTTAAACTGGGATCTGACATATTGTTAACTCTGGTTCTAAAGGAGTTTTTTATAGAAGTAAGTTAAAGAAGATTTTAAAACAATGTTGTGAGGGAGAGGGACATAATAAATGGGACACATGGAGGAACTGGAAAGAGGAAGTGCATATAATTATTTCATTTTTGATATTTTTAACTACTTAAATGATACCTTTGGATTCAGATTACTAAGATTTTTTTTCCTTGTTTTCCATTTTTTTTAACTAAGAAGACATTACAATTTTTAAGAGAAGAATGGCTGTTAAGAAAATGATGGTGATTCCAAAGGAGATTACTTATTACTTTTGGACTTTGATGATGAAGAAGATGACATAAATATTTCGGAGGAGTCTCTTTCTGAAGGTTATTGCATATTCAGGGTTGGGTATTAATTGCGCGTCCTGCAGTTCACTAGACTTTTACCTAGTCAGCTGAATTGGAAGAAGTCTTTTCTAAGAGATTTTGTATAATTCACTTGAAATTTTACCTATATCTATATATTCCTATACCAGAGTTTTAGCAACTAATATATAACTATTCTTGGCACTGTAGTCACAATATGTTGATAAAAAATAACTTGTTATTATTTTGCCAACGGAAAATACCTGAACATTGTTCCAATATATGTTTGTAAAACTTGAATTTATTTCAAGAATACTACGAATAATTTATTTCATTCTTTTTTTTATTATTTATTTTCTTTTTTCTTTTTTTTTTACATTTCAAATATTATTCCCTTTACTATTTTCCCCTCCAAAAATCCCAGTCCTCTCCCCTCTCGCCCTGCTCTCCTACACACCCACTCCCAATTCCTGGCCCAGGCATTCCCAAAACTTGGTCATAGGAACTTTACAAGAACAAGTGTCTCTCCTGCTATTGATGACTTACTAGTCCATCCTCTGCTACACATGCAACTTTTGAGGGAAAAGTTCTGTTTTCCATCAGAGCCTGAATTTGCCCATCTAATGGTAAAAAGGCAAGTTGAAGCTCCCTATCAGTAGTAAAGAAATGTGGAAACACTTGTGCACTGTGCATGACAGGCATGGGCAGAGGAAAGGTGGACATAATACCCCAACACAATTTCCCCTATATACTAGGAACCAGGATCTCCAGTAGAAGGGTCAGTAGCCTTCTTTGTTTCAGTATTCCCTCTTTTGTCCACATCTTCTGAAGGGGAGATCCTTTAGATGAGGCATCCCGGAACGCAAAGAGGATTGTCTTCTTCCTGTGGAAAGACACAAATAACTACCCTGGATCTTATTAAAATAGGATCCGGGCCTCTCCATTTTCCGGTTAAGATATCTTTCCATTTGATCATTTCTCTAGATCTGTTTGGTTCTGAACAGTGATGATCAGCCGCAGTGTGGCCTTGTTCATCAATATTCAAAAAATTAAGAGTAAAGAGTATCATGGAGATGGCCACTCTCAGTGTTAAGGGCAGGCCCTCATCGACTCACCCTTTTAGTTTGATAAGGTAGGTTATAAGAGTGTGGTGGGCATGTTCCACAATGCCTTGTCCCTGTATGGCAAACCAGTTAAATAAGATACATTCATCTGGAGACAGAACTGTTGAAATTTTTGAGAGGTGTAGGCCAGTCCATTATCTGTTCTAAGAAATTTGGGTTGTCCCCAAGCACTCCAAGCTTCAAGGTAATGTTGAATTACAAGTGAGGCTTTTTCTTAGTAGAGGGATCAGTTTTACTGCCCTCTTTTCTCCATCCCTTCTTTCTGAATCCTTGGGAGGGCCCTTTTTCGTGACGTGTCTTTCTTTTTTCGAGCTCCCTTTCTCTCATTCTGTTAGGTTTCTGACATACTGTCCTGAACCTCTTCTAGTATTCCCTGTCCCTCCACATTGGCTGGTCGGCAGGTTTCATCCTCTAGACAGTTTTTTATCAGCTTCCAAATTGCCTTGGTGCCCAGGCATAAGTCTTCCTCTTCATGCTTATGGTCAAGGTCCCTTCCTAGCTTATTCTATAAGGCTACAGTTAGAGACCCCGAATAGGCATACCAGGAAGAAATGTGATCCACCTCCTTAACAAAGTTCTGCAGCATACGGGAGGCAACCTGCAGGTCACGTTGCTTTAGCACTGACTGTAATGTGGTGATCACTGACTGTGAGGAGCCCATGATAGAGTGAGTGCCTGCGGCTGATCTACACCTGATTTATAGTATTCCTTTTGCAAAGTGAAAGTAAACACAGCACTTTGCTCCCTTATCTATGGAAAGCTTAGAAGATACCTCAGTGCTGCCACTTATCTACATTGGACTGACAACACCTCATTTTTCAGCACCAGCCGCGATTTACATCAAATTTCAGCACCAGCCTCGATGGACAGAATAAGAAACAGAATGAGGGCCAGGGCAACCAAAACAAGAGCTTCTACTGCCCCTTCCTAAGTTGCATCTAGATTAAGACCGAAATCAAAAGGGATAAGAGGTTCATGATCAGACATACTTCTCCGAACTTACCTTTTCCATGCAGTTCTGAATCCATCCCTTCTTCAGGGGTTCCCCTCAATGCCAGCAATGTTGATCCTGGGTTTCTGGCACCAGATGACCCACGCTACCATCTTGCCAGCAAGAACGCATCTAGGACACTCGGATCTTTCTGTAGTAAAGCTGTAATACATCTCGAGATATAGATGAACAGCTTCAGGACAGGAGACTTAGAAAGCAGAAAACTCCTCCCTTATATTGGCTGCGAAGTATGGTTAGAAGTAAGGTTGGGGATGTGCACCATGGGATTGGCTGCCCACTATCAGCCTGATGACGCCATGGGAGAGGTAGGGCTCAGGTAATGGAAAGATATTCTGACACCCGCGCGCACTCACCATGAGCAATGGTGACAATGGTGTTGTCAGCACCATATTGTAATGGCGACCATGAGGGCGGCTTTTCACAGTGGTAGAAGTAATTACAGGGTTTATCTGATCCTGATTTGAATTTGGTACCTGATATCTGTCTAGATAAGTGTCAATTTTATCCAGAATTTTCAGTTTTGTTGAGTACAGCCTTGTATAGTAGGATCTGATGATATTTCAAATTTACTAAATTTCTGTTGTTATTTCTCCCTTTTGATTTCTGGTTTTACTAAATTGGATACTGTTCTTGTGTTCTGTATTCATTCTGTCTAATGGTTTGTCTATCTTGTTGATTGTCTCAAAGAACAAGCTCCCAGTTTGTTTGATTATTTTTGTATTGTTCCTTTGTTTCCACTTGGTTGATTTTAGCACTGAATTTGATTACTTCCTGATTTCAACTCCTTTTGGGTGAATTTGCTTCCTTTTGTTTTATAGTGTTAAAGTGTGATATCAACCTACTCCTATATCCTCTCTCCAGTTTCTTTTTTAGAGGCATTCAGAGAGAGCTATGAGAGTCCATCTTAGGGCTATTTTCATTGTGTCCCATAACTTGCAGTATGTTGTAGCTACATTTTCATTAAACTCTAAAAAGTCTTTAATTTAGTTCTAGATTACTTCCTTGACTGTTTTGTCACTGACTAGATTTTTATACACATTCCACGTGTATGTGGGTTTTCAATTATTCATATTATTGTTGAAGATCAGCCTTAGTCTGTGGTGATCTGTTAGGAAGCATGACATTATTTCAATAATTTTATATCTGTTGAGGCATGTTTTGTGACTGAGTGTATGGTCAATTTTGGAGAAGGCATTGTGAGGTGATGAGAAGAAGGGACATTCGTTTGTTTTAGGATAAAATGTTCTATAGATATGAACTAAATGTATTTGTTTCATAAATTCTGTGAGTTTCACCATGTATCTTTTTAGTTTTAGTTTCCAGGATCTGTCCATTAATGAAGGAGGGGTGTTGAAGTCTTCCAATATTATTGTGTGTGGTACAATGTGTGTTTTGAGTTTACTAAAGTTTCTTTTATCAATGTGGATGTCATTGCATTTGGAGTATAAATGTTTAGATTTGGGAGTCCATTTTGGTAAATATTAACTTTAATGAATATGAAGTTTCCTTCCTTGACTTTTTTTTATAACTTTGGGTTGAAAGTCAATTTTATTTGATATTAGAATGGCTGCTCCACCTTATTTCTTCGGATCATTTGCTTGGAAAGTTCTTTTCCAGCCTTTTAGTCTGAGGTAATGTCTGACTTTGTCCTTGGTGTTTGTTTCTGGTGTGCTGAATATTGCTTACACATCCATTTTGTTATTCTATGCCTTTTTACTGGTGAACTGAGTCCACTGATATTAAGAGATACTAAGGAAAAATTCTTGTTGCTTCCTGTTATTTTTGTTATTAGAGTTGGAATTTTGTTCATGTAGCTATCTTCTTTTAGGTTTCCTTCAAGTTTAATTTCTTGCTTTTTCTTGAGTGTAATTTCCCTCGTTATATTGGAATTGTCTCTGTATTATCGTTTGAAGTGCTGGATGCATTGGAAGATATTTTGTAAATATGGTTTTGTCACAGAATACCTTGTTGTCTCAAGCTATGTTAAAAGAGTTTTGCTTCATATAGTAGTCTTGGCTGGCATTTCTGCTGTCTTACATTCTGTATGACATCTGCCCTAGATTTTCTGGCTTTCTTAGTCTAAGGGAAAAGTTATGTGTAATCCTGATAGATCTTGCTTTATATATTACTTGACCATTTTCCCTTACTGCTTTTAATATTCTTTCTTTGTTTTGTGCATTTGGTGTTTTGACTATTATATGATGGCAAGATTTTTTTTTTTCTGGTTCAAATAATTTGGCGTTCTGTAGGCTTCTTGTATATTCATGAGCATATCTTTATTTAAGTTAGGGAGGTTTTTTTTTTCTATAATATTGGTAAAGATATTCAAAGGCCCTATAATTTGGAAAACTTACTTCTCATCTATACCTATACCGAATATCATGTATGTAATTACGTCATTTCTCAAAGCTGTTTAAAAAATTCACATGGGCAGTATTTCCTGAGAAATTCAAATCATTAAAACTTTATTCCCTTTTCCTAATATAGCATATTATGTTTCCATTTTCTGTTGTCCATATAGTACAGAGCCCAGCATTTGACAAAGATGAGAATATATCACCTCAGGTAGAAACAGATGAAGATACAGTACAATATTTTCATTTTTTCCCATTTCAATAGAGTACTTCAAAAGTGGTGTTTGTGATCCCTTGACTGGAGAAGTCGATTCAGGAAAAAGAGCAATTCAGGGTCAGATGCTCTTATATGTGTAGTTGAAGACCAGATTGTGGTCCTTTAGACCTTGTGATCACAAAAAAATAGCAACGAGTACAATACAACCACCTTCATGAGATGTTTCCATATATACACACAAAGAAAAGGAGAACCATTATAAAAATAAGAGAGGGACCATTTGGGAAGAAGAAGGATCTCAGCAAGGGTAGTACAGTTATGAAGAATTGCTGTGGGGTGTAAATGTATAAATTGTTTAAAGTAAATATTACAAGTTTTTTGGAATACTACCATGTATTTTATATGGATTTAACATTTGGTTCAAACCAAATATTATATATTTATTATAAATAATTGAAATAATTTTCTGTGTAAAGTTTTGTGTGTTGTAGAAAAAATTTCCTACTGGGAGATTCTAACTTAAAGTATATCTCCCAGTAAGGTAAAGCCCCTAGACATTCCCCAAGCTTGTTTTCCCTGATCTATTTAAATACAGCTAGGAAGAAGCTCTTTGTTCTCTATAGCCAGCAATAAAGCATTTTTTTTTTATACTTTACAACCAGAGATGCCTGCCTTCCTTTGCCAAGGACAAGGAGATAAAAATTCAGAAAGAAGTCACTCCCCAGTTCTGAGGAAGTTCCAGGGATACCTGGAGATCTCCTATCAGGGTGCCAAGTGAGAGTGTGCTCACTCGGCTGTCTGTTTCTGTTACTGGGTGCCAAGTGAGTGTGTGCTCTCTCGGCCATCTTATTGGGGCCTGTTCTTGGTTATTGTAATCTTTTTGTGTGTATATAATGGTTTTTCCCCTGTATGTAACTCTGATGATGGGACCGACTATTAGCATGCCCCTTGGACTGACCCTAGTGCACAGTACTGAAATTAAGACTAAGACTCACATTTTCTCGGTGGATGTCTGAAATAGATTTTAGAGAACTTTGTGCTCTACGGAATGGCCAGCTTTGATGTTAGTTGGCCACTAGAGGGCACCCTTGGTTTGGTTCTGTTTTCAGCTCTTAAAGTTGTTTTACAGAGGGGACCAGGGTCTCAGCCAGATTGAGTGCCCTACATTCTCATCTAGAAAAAATTAGCACAGGATCCCCCCTCTCCTATCGTGTTTAAAGCCTTGGGTTCAAAAGAATAGTCCAGGCTCCCCAGTCCTGGCCCTCTGCCATCCAGAGAGGGAAAATAAAAAGTTAAATCTGGCACCGGTTAAACTGCAGCCATCGGTTTCTCCCAAGATCTATCCAGAGTTAGAAGAACCTCCAAAATGGCACTGCACCCCACCCGCATATTCCCAACTGGTCCCCCCAAGAACTCTCAACAGGGTGCCACTAGATATTTGGGGAGGGACCAGTTGCAAAAGCCCAAGACCAGCGAGCTCAAAGCCCAGAGGGACCAGACTCAACCATCGCACTGCCTTTGTGTACTTATGACCCTCATCCAGCGGACCCCAGACAACTGCAGCCCCTTCAGTAATGGCCTTTTTCCTCCTCTGATCTCTATAACTGGAAGGCAAATCACAATCCCCTTCGTTGAAAACCCCTCTAGCCTTGCTAATCTAAAGGAATCTCTCATATTCTCTCTTCAGCCTATTTGGGATGACTGTCAGCAGCTTTTACAGGTTCTTTCAACACAGAGGAGAAGGAGAGGATTCTGAGAGGAAAGAAAGAGCATACTGAGGGCCAATTGACTACTAATAAAACTTCTGAATGAAATAGATGCAGCCTTTCCTCTGACATGTCCTGATAGGACTGACCATATGGAGCAATTGACAATTTTCTGCTGGGCTCTGATAATAGGACTGAAAGGGGCTGGCAGGTGCCCCACCAATTTGACCAAGGTAAGAGAGATCCTACAAGAGAAAAAGGAGCCCCCAGCAGTGTTTTTAGAGTACCTCTTAAAGGTATAGAAGTGTTACACTACCTTTGACCCTACTTCAGTGTGCCAGCAGGTGACAGGTGTCATGGCTTCTATAGGGCAGTCCTCTTCTGAAATTAGGAAAAGGTTACTGGGTCTAGAGAGTCTGAAAACATTATCTTTACAACATCTGTTTAAGGAGGCAGAGAAAGTGTACCATAAGAGAGAGACTGACAAGCCAGCACAAGGGCACATTGGGCTCGGAGTCTGCAGACACCCCTAAGGTCCCCACAAGACCCTCAATAGGATCATAAGACCTCTGTTGAATGTAACACAACCTCTGCTCCAATCCAATCTCACAGGATCTGAGACTGCATTAATTAGGGAAGCAGAAAAACTGGCCTGACAATGGTCTCAAGTCCCTCTGATCTGTGCCAGCACCTGGGCAAAATATTGGGCAGAGTCTGAGGACAGCCCCAAGGTCCTCACAGAAACATCCATGAGATCTTAAGACCTTTGGTGAGTGGAAAACAACTTCCGCTCCAATCCTATCATGCAGGACTTGTGACTGCATTCATTAGGGAAGCAGAGAAACCGGTATGATCAGGGACACAAGTCCCTTCCAGTCCATGACAGCATCGGGCACCTTGTGGGCAGAGTCTGTGGACACCCCAAAGGTCCCCACAGGACTCTCCACAGGAACTTAGTACCTCTAGTGAGTGGATCACAACATCTGCCAGGAGGAAGGTTCGAACACCAGATATCTGGGTCCCTTCTCTGCAAGTGGAGATCTTGCCTGCATAGAGTACTCTGAACACTGAAACTCAGGAGAAAACTAGTCTCCCAGGTCTACTGATAGAGGATTACATAATCATCTGAGGAACAAGATATAACCAGAGACAATTATAACAACTAACTCCAGAGATTACCAGATGATGAAAGGCAAACATAAGAATCTTACTAACAGAAACCAAGACCACTCACCATCATAAGAATTACAGCACTCCCACCTCATCCAGTCCTGGAAACGCAAAAACACCCGAAAAGGTAGTCCCATATTTAAAAGCATATCTCAGGTTGAAGGTAGAGGACATCAAGAAGGACTTTAAAAACTCACTTAAAGAAATACAGGAGAACACTGCTAAATAGGTAGAACCTTAAGAGGAAGCACAAAAAAAAAACAAAAAAAACAAAAAAAAACTTAAAGAATTGAAGGAAAACACGACCAAACAGGTGATGGAATTGAGAAAAACCATCCAAGACCTAAAAAGTGAAGTAGACACAATAAAGAAAACCCAAAGTAAGGCAACACTGGAGATAGAATACCTAGGCAAGAAATCTGGAACCATAGATGCGAGCATCAGCACCAGAATACAAGACATGGAAGAGAGAATGACAGATGCAGAAGATTCCATAGAGAATATTGGAACAAAAATCAAATAAAATACAAAATGCAAAAGATGTTATCTCAAATATCCAGGAAATCCAGGACACAATGTGAAGTCCAAACCTACTGGTAATAGGAGTAGATGAGAATGAAGATTTTCAAGTTAAAGGGCCAGCACATATCTTCAAAAAAATTATAGAAGAAAACGTGTCAAACCTAAAGAAACACATGCCCATGAATATAAAAAAAGCCTACAGAATTCCATATAGACTGGACCAGAAAAGAAATTCCTCCTGACACATAATAATCAGAAGAAGAAATGCACTAAATAGAGATATACTGTTAAAAGTAGTAAGGGAAAAAGGTCAGGTAACATATAAAGGCAGGCCTATCAGAATTACACCAGACTTTTCACCAGAGACTATGAAAGACAGAATATCCTGGACAGATGTTATACAGATACTAAGAGAACACAAATGCCAGCCCAGGCTATTAAACCCAGCCAAACTCTCAATTACCACAGATGGAGAAACCAAAGTATTTCACGATAAAAAACAAATTCACACATTAACTTTCCATGAATCCAGCCTTTCAAAGAATAATAACAGAAAAAAAAAAACAATACAAGGACAGGAACAACGCCCTAGAAAAAGCAAGAAAGTAATCCCTCAACAAACCAAAAAGAAGACAGCCACAAGAACAGAATGCAAACTCTAACAACAAAAATAATCGAGGCAACAATTACATTTCCTTAATATCTCTTCATATCAATGGATTCAGTTCCCCAATAAAAAGATATAGACTGGCTATAAAAACAGGACCCAATAGTCTGCTGCTTACAGGAAACCCATCTCAGGGAAAAAGACAGACACTGTCTCAGAGTGAAAGGCTAGAAAATAATTTTCCAAGCAAATGGTCTGAAGAAATCAGCTGGAGTAACCATTCAAATATCGATTAAAATTGATTTCCAACCTAAAGTTATCAAAAAAGACAAAGAAGGACACATACTCATCAAAGTTAAAATCTTCCAAGAGGAACTCTCAATTCTGAATATCTATGCTCCAAATGAAAAGGCAGTCCCATTCATTAAAGAAAGCTCAAAGCACACATTGCAGCTCACACAATAATAGTGGGAGACTTAAAAAAACACTTTTATCAATGGACATACCTTGGAAACAGAAACTAAACAGGGACACAGTGAAACTAAAAGAAGTTATTAAACAAATGGACTTAATAGATATCTACAGAACGTTTTATCCTGAAACAAAAGGATATATAACTTTTTCTCAGCACATCATGGTACCTTCTCCAAAATTGACCATATAATTGATCATAAAACAGACCTCAACTGATAAAAAATATTGCAATTGTCCAAAACATCCTATCAAACCACCAAAGACTAAGGATGATTGATCTTCAATAACAACATAAATAATGGAAAGCCAATGTTTACGTTGATAATGAACAATAGTCTTATCAGTGATACCTTGGTCAAGGAGGAATAAAGAAGGAAATTAAAGACATATTAGAGTTTAATGAAAATAAAGCCAGAACATTCCCTAACTTATGAGACTCAATGAAATCATTACTAAAAGGGAAACTCACAGATTTGAGTGCCTCAAAAAGAAACCAGAGAGAGCACATACAAGCAGCTTGAAAACACATAAAAAATCTCCAGAATTAAGGAAGCAAATTCACTCAAGAGGAGAAGATGTAAGGAAATAATAAAACTCAGTGGTGAAATTAACCAAGTGGAAACAAGAACTACTTAAAGAATCAACCAAATAGGAGCTGGTTCTTTGAGAAAATCAACAAGATAGATAAACCCTTAGCTAGCATCCCTTAAGGCACAGAGACAGCATCCTAATTAACAAAATCAGAATTGAAAAGAGAGACATAAAAACAGATCCTGACGAAATCCAAAACACCATCAGATCCTTCTACCACAGGCTATACTCAACAGAACAGGATAACATGGACAAAATGGACAAATTTCTAGACAGATACCAGGTAACAAAGTTAAAACAGGATCAAGTTAACGATATATACAGTCCCATATACCCTAAAGAAATAGAAGGAGGAATTAATAGTCTCCCAATCAAAAAAAAAAAAAAAAGCCCAGGAACAGATGGGTTTAATGCAGAGTTCTGTCAGACCTTCAAAGAATATTTAATTCCAGTTCTGCATGAACAATTCCACAAAATAGCAGTAGAAGATGCACTACCCAACTCATTCTATGAAACCACATTACTCTGATACCTAAACCACAGAAAGATCCAACAAAGATAAAGAACTTCAGAACAATGGCCCTTATGAATATCGAAACAAAAATATTCAGTAAAATTATCCCTAATCATATCCAAGAACACATTAAAAATTTCATTCATCCTTACCAAGTAGGTTTTATACCAGGGATACAGGGATGGTTTAATATATGGCAATCCATCAACATAATCCATTATATAAAAAACCTCAAAGACAAAACCACATGATCATCTCATTAGATGCAAATAAATCATTTAAATATATCCAAAACCCGTTCATGATAAAAGTCTTGGAAGGATCAGGAATACAAGGTCCATACATAAACAGGATAAAAGCAATTTACAGTAAACCAGTACCCAACATCAAATGAAATGGTATGAAGCTGGAAGCAATCCCACTAAAATCAGTGACTAGACAAGGCTGCCCACTTTCTCCCTACCTATTCAACATTGTTCTTGAAGTCCTAGGCAGAGCAATTTGACAACGAAAGGAGTCCAAGGGGATACAAATTGGAAAAGAAGAAATCAAAATATCACTTTTTTGCAGATGATATGATAGTATATATAAATGAACCTAAACATTCCACCACAGAACTCCTAAACTTGAAAAACAACGTCAGTGAAATAGCTGGATATAAAATTAATCAAACATATCAATGACCTTTCTCTTCACAAAGAATAAACAGGCTGAAAATGAAATAAGAGAAGCATCACCCTTCTCAATAGTCACAAATAATATAAAATACTTTGGAGTGACTTTAACTAAGGAAGGGAAAGATCTCTATGATAAGAACTTCAAGTCTCTAAAGAAAGAAATTAGAGAATATCTCAGAAGATGGAAAGATCATCCATTATCATGGATTGGCAGTATCAACATTGTAAAAATGGCCATCTTGCGAAAAGAAATCTACAGATTCAATAAAATCTCCATTAAAATTCCAACTCAATTCTTCAATGAATTAGAAAGGGCAATCTGCAAATACATTGGGAATAAACAAAACCTAGGATAGCAAAAACTCTTCTCATGGATAAAAGAACCTCTGGTACAATCACCATACCTGACCCAAACCTATACTACAAAGCAATTGTGATAAAAACTGCATGGTACTGATATAGTGACAGACAAGTAGACCAATGAAATATGATTGAAAACCCAGAAATGATCCAACACACCAATTGTCAATTGATCATCTACACGGGAGCTAAAACCATCTAGTGGAAAAAAGACTGCATTTTCAACAAATGGTGCTGGTACAATTGGTGGTTATCGTGTAGAAGAATGTGAATCAATTCATTCCTATCTCCTTGTACTAAGGTCAAATGTAAGTGGATCAAGGAGCACCACATAAAATCATACTGAAACTTGTAGAGGAGAAAATGAGGAAAAGCCTCAAAGATATGGGAACAGGGGAAAAATTCCTGAATAAAAGACAAATGGCTTGTATTGTAAGATTTAGAATTGACAAATGGGACCTCATAAACCTGCAAATCTTTTGTAAGGCAAAAGACACCTTCAATAAGACAAAAAGGTCACCAACAGATTGTGAAAGGATCTTTCACTATCCTAAATTAGATAGGGGAGTAATATCAAATATATATAAAGAACTCAGAAGGTGGACTCCAGAAAATCAAATAACTCCATTTAAAAATGGGGCTCAGAGCTAAAGAAAGAATTCTCACCTGAGGAATACCAAATGGCTAAGAAGCACCTGAAACAATGTTCACCATCCTTAATCAGCAGTGAAATGTAAATCAAAACAACCCTGAGATTCCATCTCACACCAGACAGAATGGCTAAGATCAAATATTCAGATGACAGCAGATGCTGGCAAGGATGTGGAGAAAGCAGAAAACTCCTCCATTGTTGTTGGAATTGCAAGTTTTAAATCAACTCTGGAAATCAGAAAATTGGAAATTGTACTACCATAGGCTCACACAATACCTGTCCTGGGCATATATCCAGAAGCTGTTCCAACTAGTAAGACACATGCTCCACTATGTTCAGAGCAGCCTTATTTATAGTAGCCAGAAGCTGGAAAGAATCCAGATGCCTGTCAACAGAAAATGTTTACAAAATTGTGGTACATTTACACAATGGAGTACTACTACTAATAGTATAGCTATTGAAAAGAATGAGTTTATGAAATTTATAGGCAAATGGTTGGACCTGGAGAGCATCATCCTGAGTGAGGTAACTCAATCACAAAAGAATGCTAATGATATGTACTCACTAATAAGTGGATATTAGCCCTGAAACCTAGAATAACCCCAAGGTATAAGACACAGTTTGCCAAATACATGAAACTCAAGAAGAACGAAAACCAAAGTGTGGACACTTGCCCCTTCTTAGAATTAGAAACAAAACACCCATGGGAGTAGTTACAGAGACAAAGTTTGGAGCATAGACAAAAGGATGGACCTTCTAGAGATTGCCATATGCAGGGATCCATCCACTAATCAGTCTCCAAACACTGACACCACTCCATACACTTGTAAGGTTTTGCTGAGTGGACCCTGATATAGCTGTCTCTTGTGAGATTATACCGGGGCCTAGCAAAGAAGTGGATGCTCACAGTAATCTATTGGATGGATCACATGGCCCCAATGGAGGAGCTAGAGAAAATATCCCAGCAGCTAAAGGGATCTGCAATCCTCTAGGTAAAAAATTATTATGAACTAACCAGTACCCCAAAGCTCTTGACTGTAGCTGCATATGTATCAAAAGATTGCCTAGTAGGCCATCCCTGGAAAGAGAGCCCGATTGGGCATTCACACTAATTATGCCCCAGTACAGGGGAACGCCAGTGTCAAAAAGTGGTAGTGAGTGGGTAAGGGAGTGGGGGAGGGGGAGGGTATGCGAGACTTTTGGGATAGTGTTGGAAATTTAGATGAAAAAAATACCTAATAAAATATATTAAAAAGAGATTGAGACTGAAAAAGAAAAAAGACAAATAAAAAAGAGAGAGGCTGAGGAAAGAGAAAATTGACGAGATAGAAGCCTTGAAAAAAATGTAACTAGGTTTGCGGCTGTATTCACAGGTGATAAAGAAGTTTATAGAAAAGGTAGATATCCTTGGTCTGTCTGATCTTCTGGGAGTCAAGTTGCCTTTGGGACCATGAAATCCTGGTGGGACCAAGATCCTGGGATCCTGAGATCCTCTGCACCTGGCCATGTTAGAACTCTGGGTGTTATGGGGCTGGCTGCTGAGTTTTCTTCCAAGGACTGTTCAGGGCCTTGGCCAAGACAGAATAGAAATAACCCATGCCACTTGTCCGGCACAGTTCCTGCATGCCTGGATCCTTCTGATTCCAGCTACTCCATGTGTTGATGACAGATGTTCTTCCTCCTGTCTGATTATCTGATCCTTAGAATGTTGGAGTACCTTGGATTGAAGCAGCCTCTCGGTGTTGTGGGGCTGCCTTCAGAGTTTGCATGCATGGCCTGCTCAAGGCACTGGCTCCAGAAGTATTTTTAAATGATGCTTCTTGCAAACTTGCCTGTCTCCAAAAATATCTGACATATTTTTATAGGAATGGATTTAATCTTATAAATATATTAAGGAAAAATGACATCTTGATGATTTTAAAATATCCTAACAAGAAAAAATAATGGACCTTCTCCACTAAGTCTAAAATAATTTTGAAGCCACGTGGTGGGGGCACACACATATTTCGAAGTTTTTGGAGGGAGAAGTAGGCAGATCTCAAATTGAGACCAGTCTAGTTTACAAAGTAATTTCCAGTACTAATAGATATACAAAAAAAAAAAATACTTATAATAAAAAACAAACAATACAAAACAAACAAACAAAACAAAAAAAAAAAACAATCAAACAAAAAAGACAGTCCTGGAAAGGAATGATAATTTTATATTATGTGGTTGTTAGCCACATATCCCTGTGCACATATGTAAATACACTTATGTTTTTTTAAATTTTTTTTTAATTTTAGTAGTTATTTTCTCCATTTACATTTCAAATGCTATCATAACAGTCACCTTTAGCCTTTCCCCTCCCTTCCCCCTGCCCTGATCCCCTACCCACTCACTCCCATTTCTTTGTCCTGGAATTCCACTGTACTGGAGCATCAAGTACAATGGGAACAGAGAGTAGGGGCTGGTCCTGGGAAAGAGAAAGGGGCCAATCAGTCATTTTATCCTTCCTCTCATGTAGCAGTTTATTTTGGTTCAAGAAACAAATATACTTTCTTTCAATGAATTTTATAAGTGAACAGGAAATATTTCCATCTCTCAGAACTGCCTGTGGAAATTTTATTGTGGTTATAGGAGTTTTTTTGGGTCTATTTTCCGAAGAACAATTAAAGCCAGGTATGTTTAAACATACCTGTATTAGCACCAACACGGAATGCTGAACCGCAACACTCTATCACTTCCTAGAGAATACATAACATACTAAGTGCCTACCTCAACACTAAAATGAAGTGAAATAAAATCAAACAAATGTACCTTCGATAATTGTATCTAGTGCATTGGGAAGTTTATAAGATAATGAATCAAAAAATTCAATTATCTTTATGATAAAAATAATTAGAAATGTTAAGAAGGTTAAACAATTACTACAAGAAGGGGGAGGGAGAGACCTGGGTGAGAAACCACACACGGAGGGGAAGAGATGAACTTGATCAAGTACTGTGGGGGGTTGTGAAACAGGAGTGCATTGATGAAGATCAGCAAAAAGAATGGAAACAGGCAACTTTGTGAGGTAGGAGGTGAGAAAACCCTCTAGAATGTACCAGAGACCTGGGAGCTGAGAGACTCCCAGGACTCAAAGGGAGTGACCTTAGATGAAATGCCCTCCAGTTGGGAAAGGGGACTTGTAGAGTTCTCCCAGCAGTCCTCTTCTGTATGTGTATTGGAGGCCTCATATGAGCAGGTGAATTCTGTATCTTTGAAGGGTCAGAGTTTCAGACTTCATGGTTGAACAGTTTAAATGAGACTGTGGGTCTTCCTAGAGGGATACCCTTGTTTTTAACATTTTTTTAAACTTTGTTAATTCAACAACAAGCGTCAGATGCTCCAGTCCATTAGTTGGTTGCAAATATCTGCAGCTGAATCCTTCACCTGCTAGTTCCTAATGAGGTACATGTCTTAAACTTGTTGTAGTGTATGTACTAGATAATGAATCAAAATAATATCAAAAATATATTGCATATTGTAACTGAGAAATATAACGTTGGTTCTAAGGGACCTATTCACATTCAGTTCAAGATATAGGTAATAAACAGTGTTTCTCAATGTTTCTTAAAATGACTGTGGGTAACCTAAAGAAACAAAGCTAAACCAAACTAAACCAAAAGAAACACCCTCTTCTATACATTGTCTCATCTTCTTCCAATTGACCAGTTCTTAAAAGCCATGCTCTTGAGTGAAACTACACATTGGAAGTGACCTTCCCCTACTCTGATTCAGAATATCACTTTACATGAGCTCAGATATCTTATTTTGTAATCTGAGTGAATGTGTGACTTTGATATTAGTTGATTGTTAATAGAAAGCACAAATTGTGTAGGAATGTGAATGAATGTTACAGATGCCATTCCAATATCATTCCCATTGGAGGGAATAAGATAAAAGAATCATAATTCATAATAAGTATTAGAGAAGTAGAAATTGAGAGAGAGAGAGAGAGAGAGAGAGAGACAAACAGACAGACAGACATAGAGATAGAGACAGAGACACAGAGACACAGAGACAGAGAGAAAGAGAAATTTCATCACCTAGAATATAATATTGTAGAGCACTGATAGATATTTCAGTACTTTTATCATCTATTGATTTTGCAGAATACCTTCTTGCAGTAAGCAACCTCTGCAGTTTTCTGAATTCACACATTTGTAATATTAATACTACCATGACTGTACTTCTTAAGAACTAACAAGTAGGTGAAACAATCAGATGAAGTTGTATGCAACCAACCAACGGACAGAATATGTTGAACCATTGGTTTAATTGGAGAAAAACTGAAGGAGACTGAGGAGGAGATCAACCCTGTAGGAGGACTAGATGTCTCCATTAATATGGACCCAGAATTCTCCCAAATGCTAGACAACCAAAATGGCAGCTTACACCAACTATAGTTAGAAGGTCCCCAAAACATACACAGAAAAAAAAATTCTTGGTCTCTGTTCAATCAGAAATGATGCAATGATTCTCAAGAACCTAGAGACCCCAGGGTGTTTAGAAATCAGATGGAATGGGTACATGCTCTTGGAGACAGGGGCCAGTTGATATGGCATGTGGAACAGTAGGAGGGTGGACAGGGTTCAATGAATGAATGAATTAATAAATAAAAAAGAATACTGCCAAGTAACCACGCCCCATATACTCTAATTCTTTAATCATAATCCAAGAAAACTCACATGTTCACATAACAGCACACTCAAAAATATAACTAAAAAATACACACACACATATAACTGAAATTCCATGATTTTGAAGTTCATTTTACAAAGAAATACAGTGGAACAGAGTTTTTCTTTTGTTCCATTAATTTACATACATTTGTTCTCCTAATCTACCCAAAATATGGATTGTTCTCCATATAAAAGGCCAAAATCTCCTAACATAGTTTTTATCTGGGAAAATCTCCCAACATAATTTTATCTAGATCCACACCAATTATACCTTTCATTAGAATATAATCTGGATTCAGTTAGATATACATTAAATTTATATTTAAATTTCAGTTATTTGTTGTAACATGGATGTAAAGTAGAATATCAGGGTAATGTCTTTTTCATTTCTCTACTGATATGGGCATTGGTTTAAAAGAACAATAACCTGCTGGGCACTGGAAAGAAGGCTCCATGGAGAGAATATATTCTTGGCACCTCTGTAAAATTCCAGGCATTTCTATTCATGTCTGCAACACTGTGGGTGGGAACAGGTAGATATCCCAATAGTGTACTGGCTATTCAAACTCGTCAAAATGGTGGGTGTATTACACTCTGAGAGACCAAACGGTGAGGACATTCTACTCATATCTGAACATATGTGTATGTTCATGGTGTGACCTCACAATTGGGAACAGACACTCCACTCATATGAAGCCAGGAAACCCTCTTGCATACCACACATGAAACCTTGAGTTCAGCAGTTCCATAACCTATGTGTCTCTAAGTATGAAATGGGAAGATTTATATTCTCATTGTCTTGTTAATCCTGTTTTCTCTTAAATTCCAGAAATTAAACCAATGTATTCTCAGATTCAGGATGGTAGAACACAACATTTTGTCTTTCTGGAATAGCATCCAACTATCATCAGAAAGACTTTTCAACTTACCCTCAGGACAATAAGTATCCATTTAGAGGGTTTTAACAGGATAACAAATGTATTTAGTTTTCTATTTGAGAAATAGACTGTCTAGAATGTACAACAATGTACAGGTAAAAAATGAACTTACCTTGGAGCCTGGCAACAGTGAACTGAAAATAATTGTCAGTGGTGTTCTCTGTATATGGAATATGTCAAGGGAATAGATCTTAGAGTGACAGAGACAGAGTGGATATGGACAGAGACAGAGACATAGAGAAATAGAATGGGGTGATGAGATGATGGATGGTCTTGATTTTAAAACGTAAATGAAGAAAATATCTAATGTAATATTGAAAGAAAGAAAAAAAGAATCATTTTTACAATATTTCTTTTCTTCAGAACCCCATGCCTCATACACCAAATTCATACAGTTTCCGTTTGTGAAGCACGCTTGATACATCTAAAAAGAAAATGTGACAAAGAGTTGCAACAGAGAGTTTTGGAAGGGGCTAGACTGAAAGCCTAGCAGTTAATCACTTGCTCCCTACAAAACTAACATAAATGCCCTGTGGATGTAGAAATCATCTATTAGAGGATCACAGAATGCAGGGGAAGGATGCCCAGAGAAACCTGTCTAGAAAGATGACCCATACCAAGAAGCTTTTCCTCTAATTGAGAGACCTTGCCTCAGTGAAAAGATAGACAACACATTAGGGTCATTTCCTGAATCCACTTTGGGCTTCAACAAGTGTCTGCATGCACATGTAGAGGAAAAACCTTCATATATACTGTTCTTTCTCTTATAATTGCCAACACGCATGGTATCTCTTAAACACACACACACACACACACACACACACACACACACACACACACATAAACACATGCAGAAAAGAAAAAAGTTCTGGAATAGGGAAGACTAGACAGAATGGCTAAAATAAGAAATAACAAAAGCCAATGCCACTGTTGCAGATTCTTGAAGCCACAACCAAAGCTTAGGTACTGCTTTTAATGGATGGCCTGCTGCAGACTGGCCTCAATCAGCCCTCCTCAATCTCTTGGAGAAATCGTTGTCCTGGTATAGGTGGGCAGGAAGCTGACATTTAAGTGTCAATCAGATACAAACACAGAGGGGTTGCTGTATCTGAATGTAATTTCTCAAAGAAATCATCAGATTATTAATATAGAAACAAATAGGGAAGTTGGTTTTCAAATCAGCCAGGTAAATGAGGTTACTGAATTCTTAAAGACTCATGTCCAAAATAGAGCAATAAAAACATAATGACTGGCAGGGACTGAGCAATAAAATAACTGAAATGAATTCTTCTCTAAAGTCAGCTATATTCTTTGAAGCTAGGTTTGAACACTTTATGATCACACCATGCAAATGGATTTCACACTCAAGCCATGGTTCTAATTAGGGAGTTTCTTTCTAGCTAATCTTCTCATGAATAATTCAAAACTGTTGTTCCCCCTCAAACCACAGCACAAGTTATTTCCTAAACCATTGTAAATTCCTGTATATGAGAGGGATTGTATGGGGGAATCTTTCTACTAACAACTAATGTAGCCTGCCATGCATAAGTATAACAAATATTCAAAACATACTTTCCTAAAGTTGTCCTGAGATTTCTAACTCTATGTAGTATATAGCAATGGCTGTCACAATCTCTCTTATAATACTAGAGGTAACTCTGGTTGTTACAGGTAACATTCTTACTGAATTCCAAGCCCAGGATCCGCTCAAGGACTACCTAGAATATTGGTGAAGGACAGGGAACAAAGTTGGATATTGCTTAGATATTTGCCAAGTCATTACTTGGAGGCACTTATAATAAAACAACATTGAAAGAAGTCACAAAGATTCAATCACTTACTAATGTAAGGACAAGTTTGATGAATTTTTTCCAGGATGGTTCCTGAAGACTTAGTTTCCATGAACTTTTTGACTAGGGACTGTGTCTAAATATTTAGAACTGTCACGGGAGTCACTACTGGGGTTTGTGTTCCAATGGCTGGTGTGCGTTTGTGTGTGTGTGTGGGTGTGTGAGTGCGTGTGTGTTTGTGTGAGTGTTGTGTGTGTTTATGTGTGTGTGTGTGTTTGTGTGTGTTTATGTATGTGTGAGTGTGGGTGAATATGACAACAAGCTAATGTTCATCTCTTAGTGATACTGTGAGCACTCTGCTGCCTATCTTAAATCATCACAGCTGTCAGTGTCTAAAGCTAACTGAATTCCAGAAAGCAATTTAGTAGATTTGATTAATGTCTCCTTACATCACATAGATATTTTCTACAGTGCATATAAGCACATATATTTTAGAATATACTGAAACTTAAAAATGTAAATTAAAAAAAAAAAACAAAAACCTCTACCAACTTCAAATTAAAAAAACACATTTATTTTAGAATTCTCTAGGATACTCGCAATTTCCTGTATTCCCTACTCATGATGTCCATATGTTAGCATCTTACAAATTTGTATGACAATAATGAGGAGAAAATAAAATTTGTAAGGAAAAAAAAAGACAGTTTTGTCTTAGACTACTTATTAACAAATGCCTGGGCCACAAACTGTGGCTTATTCCCAGAATAACGTATTTAACACATTCAAAATATTTTATGTTTTGTACATTTTTAGTTACCCCTTTATCTATTTACTTAGCATCTTCCTAAATATCTCCCTTAGCATATGTGCCAGCATCTGTCCCTGAATCTGTTTATTCTCCTAATATTTCATAGAATACTCTCTTTTTGAAAAGTCTCACCTCATATTTTCTTCCTCAGCTCATTTGTCATACACATTATTTAATTGACAGATGATGTTTATAAGAGAGTCTCAAAATTTGGGGCACTAATAACAACTAAATATCTCATTTAAAATATATAAAGTAGGTTTTGTGTATGCCACATGGCTGCAGTACCTGGAATGGCCAGAAGAAGAAGTCAGATCTCCCAGACTTAGAGACAGATGCGAGGGTGCAAAGGGTTCTGAGCCATCTCTCCAGCCCCTCAATAACAATGTTTTGTCACAGAAAAGATAAAAACGGACATTGCCATTTCTAAATTCTTTCACACTGTAGATATCAGTCCACACTCCTTTTAGTAGTCAAGAGACCTGGAGTATATTATCGTTTTCTTACTCCCACTTTTGAGGGTACTTACACCTGAATTTTCCCTAGTATAAGATTGTGAAGGAATGAATGGCAGATTTTCCAGGCTATTTGCTAACGGTATACCTGTTTTGGTCTACAGAGCTTCCATACACTATCCTGCATGCCCTTAATCTCTGACAACCCCCTTACCTTGTGGATTCTTACCTTTGGACACTGATTTACACTTTTTTTTTGTGCAGCCATCAGTGTTTTGGCACTAACGTATTTTGTTCATTAGGTGCTATTTAACACATAAAGATCCACTGAATTTTAAAATATTCATTGTTATAATCTAATTTTATACAGATAGTATTAAGATCTCGTATGGAATTCAAATGTTTCAACAAAAATGAATTGAATTTTGGACGTTGTGTAAACTTTTAAACAATCCTCTGGTTTTAAAATTTGGTGTGTATGTGTGTGTGTGTGTGTGTGTGTGTGTGTGTGTGTGTGTGTGTGTGTGTGTGTGTGGGTTTGTGTGTTACTCACCGTGGCTAAGTTTCCATCAACAAAATTTTCACAGACAAATCCAAAAAAAAAACTACATGGTATTGATACAGAGACTGACAGATGGATCAGTGGACTAGAACAGAATAACCAGAAAGAAAACCACACATTTATGGATACTTGATATTTGACAAAGAAGCAAAATATATATGTATATATTTACGATAGAATAAAGAAAGGATTTTCAATAAATTGTGCGGTTCTAATTTGCAGTCTGTATGTTGAAAAAAAAATCCATATTGATCACCTTGCACAAAGCTCAGTTTCAAGTTGAACACGATTATCAACATAAAATAAGATACACTGAATCTAATAGAAGATGAACTCATTGACACAGAGAGGGAAATGTCCTAAAAACCTCTCCCGTGATTCATGCTCTAAGATCAACAATTCATAAATGTGACCTCATGAAACTGGAAAGCTTCTGTAAGCAAAGCATATAGGCAATGAGACTAATCATCAACCTACAGACTGGAGAAAAAAATCTTAACTAACCTCACATCCAATAAACGGCTAATATCCAAAATATATAAAGAACTCAAGAAACGAAATAAACCAATCAAATATGGGGTATATATCTAAATAGAGATGTCAAGTCAAAAGAGTCTAAAATGGCTAAGGAGCACTTAAAGATAATAATAGTGCCACTTAAAGATCATAATAGTGCCACATCCCATGGTCAAAAGATATTCTAATCAACACACTGCATCATAGAACATAAAGAAAGATAGTGCATGATTGCATTCCTCTAGTCACAGGTGCTACATACCTACACACTTATATGCACACACACACACACACACACACACACACACACACACACACGCCTATCGGATATGCATGTGCATACAAATATATTTTTTTTATTTATTTGCTTACATACTTACTTACTTACTTTGTTTTAAATTTGTTGGGTAAAAACATTCTGCATACATATAAATGAGTTTTAGCAAATCCATCACTATCTTCTCCTCCTTGAATTGTTCCCCATTTCTCCTGTATCACTTTTATCCTTAATTACATTTTCATTTTTATATAGACAGCTGTGTAGTGCCATGTCCCAAGCAATCGCGTGCGTGCCACAAGCAATTCCTGAGAAGAGCTTGCCTGCTACGTGCAATCGCCATTATAAATCAGTATTTACATATTTCCATTGACACCTGCAATGGTGTAATGTTTGCCATACCTTTAACAGGGGAAAAAGCCTCTCATGTTATACAGCACTGCCTAGAAGAGTGGAGTGCTTTGGGCAAGCCCACAATTCTTAAAACGGATAACGGGGCAGCATATACTTCTACTAAATTTCAACAATTTTGTCATCAAATGGATGTCAATCACTTGACTGGCCTTCCTTATAAACCTCAAGGACAAGGCATTGTGGAATGTGACCACCACACACTCAAGTCTTATCTTATAAAACAAAAAGGGAGAGTTGATGAGACTCTGCCCTCAGTGCCAAGAGTATTGGTATCTATGTCACTCTTTACACTTAATTTTTTGAATCACGACGAGCAGGGATGTTCTGCAGCTGAGCGACATAACTCAGACCCTGATAGACCAAAAGAAATGGTCAAACAGAAGGATGTTTTAACTGGTCTGTGGAAAGGCCCAGATCCTATCTTAATCAGATCCTGGGGAGCTGTTTGTGTTTTTCCACAGAGTGAAGACAACCCATTTTGGCTGCTGGAACGACTCACCCGCAGGATATTCATCAAGGATGGTGCAGAAGATGCTGACCTCCCCAGGACTGTTCCTGATCCTGACAATGCTGAAATTGTATCAGTTTTCTAGTATAACAGAGATGGGCTATTCTCTTGACTTTCCCTAAACCAATGTCAGTTCGTCATGATGCTATAGTTTTTCTAAAATTCTTTACTACTAATAAAACAGTGGATTTGCCATATTTAACCTATGATCCCACTCGAGCACCATTAGGAGAAAATCACTCCTTACTAGAACAGGGGTCTTTATGTTTTCAAATTAATGGACCAGAAATTGTATCAACCTCCCAGCCCGAGCTTTAGGGAAGTTTAATGAGCACCGAGGAGGTTGGGTGAGCACAACCCAAGATACTTCCAATGTAGATATAACCTTTATAAATCGGACCTTTTGGCAAGAGGCAATTTGGGTTAATGGTACAATTCTACAACCTAACTTTTCAGAAAAAGAACATCCCCACCAAACAAAAATAGCCCCTCATTGTATCTTGGAAGATGAAAGGCTGATCCTGTCTTGATCTGATTGTCGATCCTCCATCATTTGTTGGGCAGATCAGAGTAAAACTTTTTCCTTTTCTTCCAACATAACAGATGACCCAGAGAAGGAATTTGTTATGAAAAAGAGATTTGTCATACAGGACTTTAGAATGCATCCCTTTCACAAGTGGTTGCTTTGTGGAGTCAATGGCAGTTGTACAGAACTAAATCCTTTGAATTTTATCCAGGGAGGAACAGTTGTAAAGGCTTCTTTTACTGGCATCTCAAGATTTGCTCAGCATTGGGGAATATATGATGCCTCCCAGGACTCTTATGGACATACTAATATCAGTGTAGAGATCACTGGGTTCAATAAAACTTTGGTAAACCAGATTAATTATACATCTCCCCCAGTCTGTGTTTACCCCCCTTTCTTGTTTATATTCTTTCAAGTGATTCATTTGAAGTCTGTTCCAATGATTCTTGTTGGATTTCTCAATGTTGGGATGTAACAAAGAACACCCATGCCATGGTGGCACGAATCCCACTTTGGATCCCTGTTCCGGTGGAAACACCCTCCACCTTGAAAGTAAATGGGAGAAATGCAGTAAAGATACATGAAGTACACACTAGATTAGTTGAAAAATGGAAAAATTAGCTGATAAGAGCAACTGCTGTTTGGGCAGTGGTGCTTTATGCCTTTAATCCCATCACTTGGGTGGCAGAGGCCAAGAATTTGGGAGTCCGAGACCAGCTTGGTATACAGAGTGAGTTCCAGGACAGCCAGGTCTACACAGAGTAACCCTCTCTCAAAAAATAATAAAACAAACAAACAAACAAACAAACAAACAAACAAACAAACAAAAAGCACCTTTTCTATGAAGAGGACCGGGCACAATGCTCCCACATAGTGGCTTACAATTTATGCACAGCCAAAGTTTTAGAGAATCACTGCTCTCTTTCAGCCTCTGTAGGCCATAGAGGTATAAGTGAGAGAATAGGCATGAGCACTCTAGCACATAAGGGAGAAAAAGGGGCTGGGCAGCCTAGCACATAATTGAGGGAGAGAGGGCCTGCACATCCTAGCACACTATTGTAAACAAGCTCACTATTAGGAAGGTGGAGGTGGGAGTTTACCAGGGATTGTAGTGAATCTGGATGTTCACTTCTGATCTATTAGGACAGCATGGACTCTTCTGTTGTGGGAATGTACATACAGAAAAAGTGCACACATTTTAATTTTTATGCACATAAATAAATAACAAAAAATATTACAGTTGAAATTAGTAGTGCCATTTCCAGTGCTTTCATATGTTACACATTTGTACATGTTTTTCAAGTCTGCAAATGCTTATCAACCTAGAAACTGGAAATCATTTGTCTTAAAGATGGTAGCTCTTTTCCACCTCCTGAGAACTCCCTTCCAATCAATGGTGCCTGGTACTCCATGACAGCATACACAGGGTATATTCAGCCAAACAGTGAAATCCCTGGATGAGACCTGTTTTCTCCATCTGGCATCACAAAGGCTCCTCAGAGTACTCCATCTGGGTCTCTCCTGATAACGTTTTGTTTGTTTGTTTGTTTGATTGTTTGTTTCTTTTTGTTTTGTTTTGTTTTTCTTTTTCTTTTTGTTTTGTTTTTGTTTGTCTTTTTGTTTTTGTTTTGTTTTTATCTGTTTTGATTTTGATTTTTTTTGTTTTGTTTTGTTTTTTGTTTTCATTTTTGTTTTGTTTTTTGCTTAGTTTTTTTGTTTGTTTGTTTGTTTTGTTTTGCTTTGTTTTTTTTTGTTGTTGTTGTTTTTGTTTTTGTTTTTGTTTTTGTTTTTCATTGAGCAGCCAAGCAAGGAAGGGTTCAGTTGTGAAGGTGTTCACTTTTGAATGACCTGCTACTGATAACCAGCTCTGATCAGGGTAATTGGACTATTAACAGATGTGTGACTGGTGGGAAATCTCAGTCTCAGGAGGCCACTCTGTGAGGAAAAGCCTCCCGATCGGCATTTCCTATGGCTTCTGAGGGTAAAATGAAGGAGGAGGATCATATTCATTGCACAGGATTGAACAGGACAGGGGCTTAGAGGATTGAAAACCCTTGGAGGACACAAGCTTGGGGCCTAGGGAGAGGATCAGAGAGCCGGCTGCAGGACTGGGGGTCAGGGGATCAGGGTGCCATTGGTGAGGAGTCTTGGCGATTGTCCTATGTGCTGAAAGAGACCTTAGGGTTGAAATTGGCACTTGTCCTGTGTGTAGTCCAAAATCTATTAGAGACACACTGAGCATTCCTCTACCCTCACTGTCTTCTCTAGTGTGTATTTCTTTGGTAGAGACTGTATGGATACTACAGAAAGGGGAGTGGCATAGGAAGAATAAATGAAAAGAATAAGAGCAGACAATGCAGAAGATTCATAAGTCTTCTAAGATGGATTCTGAGCACAGATCCTCCCCTCTCATTCCCCAAGTATTTCTATTAAAGACTTGCACCACGGAGATCAGCCTTTTCTCTCCGTTTTCCTTCTGTAGGATGGGTTCTTCGTTTGTAGCTCAGGCTGTCTTGGTTTGGGCTGGCCTTGGACTTACAATATCCAGATATTTGAAAACCAAGTCTTCCCCAAATCCCTGCTTTCTCCAATAGAAGGTCTTTCTGTGTGGGTGCTGGTGCTGTTGGGTGTTTATTGTAGAGGGAGCTTTGGGTCTTCTCAAATGAATATACAGTTACCATATTCATTCTCTATCTTGATAGCAGTGTGAGTTTATTTAAAGACAGAGACACACTGATAAACAAAATTGCTAATGTTTTGTTTAAAAAGAATCTGTGGGAAATAGGAACAAGAATCAGATGACTCAGAAATTAAATGCAAATACATTTTCCTCATCGTCTTTGGGTAGTTAAGAAGTCTCACATATTCAAGGCTGGCCTTTTTCCCCTTATTTAAACTGGGATCTGACATATTGTTAACTCTGGTTCTAAAGGAGTTTTTTATAGAAGTAAGTTAAAGAAGATTTTAAAACAATGTTGTGAGGGAGAGGGACATAATAAATGGGACACATGGAGGAACTGGAAAGAGGAAGTGCATATAATTATTTCATTTTTGATATTTTTAACTACTTAAATGATACCTTTGGATTCAGATTACTAAGATTTTTTTTCCTTGTTTTCCATTTTTTTTAACTAAGAAGACATTACAATTTTTAAGAGAAGAATGGCTGTTAAGAAAATGATGGTGATTCCAAAGGAGATTACTTATTACTTTTGGACTTTGATGATGAAGAAGATGACATAAATATTTCGGAGGAGTCTCTTTCTGAAGGTTATTGCATATTCAGGGTTGGGTATTAATTGCGCGTCCTGCAGTTCACTAGACTTTTACCTAGTCAGCTGAATTGGAAGAAGTCTTTTCTAAGAGATTTTGTATAATTCACTTGAAATTTTACCTATATCTATATATTCCTATACCAGAGTTTTAGCAACTAATATATAACTATTCTTGGCACTGTAGTCACAATATGTTGATAAAAAATAACTTGTTATTATTTTGCCAACGGAAAATACCTGAACATTGTTCCAATATATGTTTGTAAAACTTGAATTTATTTCAAGAATACTACGAATAATTTATTTCATTCTTTTTTTTATTATTTATTTTCTTTTTTCTTTTTTTTTTACATTTCAAATATTATTCCCTTTACTATTTTCCCCTCCAAAAATCCCAGTCCTCTCCCCTCTCGCCCTGCTCTCCTACACACCCACTCCCAATTCCTGGCCCAGGCATTCCCAAAACTTGGTCATAGGAACTTTACAAGAACAAGTGTCTCTCCTGCTATTGATGACTTACTAGTCCATCCTCTGCTACACATGCAACTTTTGAGGGAAAAGTTCTGTTTTCCATCAGAGCCTGAATTTGCCCATCTAATGGTAAAAAGGCAAGTTGAAGCTCCCTATCAGTAGTAAAGAAATGTGGAAACACTTGTGCACTGTGCATGACAGGCATGGGCAGAGGAAAGGTGGACATAATACCCCAACACAATTTCCCCTATATACTAGGAACCAGGATCTCCAGTAGAAGGGTCAGTAGCCTTCTTTGTTTCAGTATTCCCTCTTTTGTCCACATCTTCTGAAGGGGAGATCCTTTAGATGAGGCATCCCGGAACGCAAAGAGGATTGTCTTCTTCCTGTGGAAAGACACAAATAACTACCCTGGATCTTATTAAAATAGGATCCGGGCCTCTCCATTTTCCGGTTAAGATATCTTTCCATTTGATCATTTCTCTAGATCTGTTTGGTTCTGAACAGTGATGATCAGCCGCAGTGTGGCCTTGTTCATCAATATTCAAAAAATTAAGAGTAAAGAGTATCATGGAGATGGCCACTCTCAGTGTTAAGGGCAGGCCCTCATCGACTCACCCTTTTAGTTTGATAAGGTAGGTTATAAGAGTGTGGTGGGCATGTTCCACAATGCCTTGTCCCTGTATGGCAAACCAGTTAAATAAGATACATTCATCTGGAGACAGAACTGTTGAAATTTTTGAGAGGTGTAGGCCAGTCCATTATCTGTTCTAAGAAATTTGGGTTGTCCCCAAGCACTCCAAGCTTCAAGGTAATGTTGAATTACAAGTGAGGCTTTTTCTTAGTAGAGGGATCAGTTTTACTGCCCTCTTTTCTCCATCCCTTCTTTCTGAATCCTTGGGAGGGCCCTTTTTCGTGACGTGTCTTTCTTTTTTCGAGCTCCCTTTCTCTCATTCTGTTAGGTTTCTGACATACTGTCCTGAACCTCTTCTAGTATTCCCTGTCCCTCCACATTGGCTGGTCGGCAGGTTTCATCCTCTAGACAGTTTTTTATCAGCTTCCAAATTGCCTTGGTGCCCAGGCATAAGTCTTCCTCTTCATGCTTATGGTCAAGGTCCCTTCCTAGCTTATTCTATAAGGCTACAGTTAGAGACCCCGAATAGGCATACCAGGAAGAAATGTGATCCACCTCCTTAACAAAGTTCTGCAGCATACGGGAGGCAACCTGCAGGTCACGTTGCTTTAGCACTGACTGTAATGTGGTGATCACTGACTGTGAGGAGCCCATGATAGAGTGAGTGCCTGCGGCTGATCTACACCTGATTTATAGTATTCCTTTTGCAAAGTGAAAGTAAACACAGCACTTTGCTCCCTTATCTATGGAAAGCTTAGAAGATACCTCAGTGCTGCCACTTATCTACATTGGACTGACAACACCTCATTTTTCAGCACCAGCCGCGATTTACATCAAATTTCAGCACCAGCCTCGATGGACAGAATAAGAAACAGAATGAGGGCCAGGGCAACCAAAACAAGAGCTTCTACTGCCCCTTCCTAAGTTGCATCTAGATTAAGACCGAAATCAAAAGGGATAAGAGGTTCATGATCAGACATACTTCTCCGAACTTACCTTTTCCATGCAGTTCTGAATCCATCCCTTCTTCAGGGGTTCCCCTCAATGCCAGCAATGTTGATCCTGGGTTTCTGGCACCAGATGACCCACGCTACCATCTTGCCAGCAAGAACGCATCTAGGACACTCGGATCTTTCTGTAGTAAAGCTGTAATACATCTCGAGATATAGATGAACAGCTTCAGGACAGGAGACTTAGAAAGCAGAAAACTCCTCCCTTATATTGGCTGCGAAGTATGGTTAGAAGTAAGGTTGGGGATGTGCACCATGGGATTGGCTGCCCACTATCAGCCTGATGACGCCATGGGAGAGGTAGGGCTCAGGTAATGGAAAGATATTCTGACACCCGCGCGCACTCACCATGAGCAATGGTGACAATGGTGTTGTCAGCACCATATTGTAATGGCGACCATGAGGGCGGCTTTTCACAGTGGTAGAAGTAATTACAGGGTTTATCTGATCCTGATTTGAATTTGGTACCTGATATCTGTCTAGATAAGTGTCAATTTTATCCAGAATTTTCAGTTTTGTTGAGTACAGCCTTGTATAGTAGGATCTGATGATATTTCAAATTTACTAAATTTCTGTTGTTATTTCTCCCTTTTGATTTCTGGTTTTACTAAATTGGATACTGTTCTTGTGTTCTGTATTCATTCTGTCTAATGGTTTGTCTATCTTGTTGATTGTCTCAAAGAACAAGCTCCCAGTTTGTTTGATTATTTTTGTATTGTTCCTTTGTTTCCACTTGGTTGATTTTAGCACTGAATTTGATTACTTCCTGATTTCAACTCCTTTTGGGTGAATTTGCTTCCTTTTGTTTTATAGTGTTAAAGTGTGATATCAACCTACTCCTATATCCTCTCTCCAGTTTCTTTTTTAGAGGCATTCAGAGAGAGCTATGAGAGTCCATCTTAGGGCTATTTTCATTGTGTCCCATAACTTGCAGTATGTTGTAGCTACATTTTCATTAAACTCTAAAAAGTCTTTAATTTAGTTCTAGATTACTTCCTTGACTGTTTTGTCACTGACTAGATTTTTATACACATTCCACGTGTATGTGGGTTTTCAATTATTCATATTATTGTTGAAGATCAGCCTTAGTCTGTGGTGATCTGTTAGGAAGCATGACATTATTTCAATAATTTTATATCTGTTGAGGCATGTTTTGTGACTGAGTGTATGGTCAATTTTGGAGAAGGCATTGTGAGGTGATGAGAAGAAGGGACATTCGTTTGTTTTAGGATAAAATGTTCTATAGATATGAACTAAATGTATTTGTTTCATAAATTCTGTGAGTTTCACCATGTATCTTTTTAGTTTTAGTTTCCAGGATCTGTCCATTAATGAAGGAGGGGTGTTGAAGTCTTCCAATATTATTGTGTGTGGTACAATGTGTGTTTTGAGTTTACTAAAGTTTCTTTTATCAATGTGGATGTCATTGCATTTGGAGTATAAATGTTTAGATTTGGGAGTCCATTTTGGTAAATATTAACTTTAATGAATATGAAGTTTCCTTCCTTGACTTTTTTTTATAACTTTGGGTTGAAAGTCAATTTTATTTGATATTAGAATGGCTGCTCCACCTTATTTCTTCGGATCATTTGCTTGGAAAGTTCTTTTCCAGCCTTTTAGTCTGAGGTAATGTCTGACTTTGTCCTTGGTGTTTGTTTCTGGTGTGCTGAATATTGCTTACACATCCATTTTGTTATTCTATGCCTTTTTACTGGTGAACTGAGTCCACTGATATTAAGAGATACTAAGGAAAAATTCTTGTTGCTTCCTGTTATTTTTGTTATTAGAGTTGGAATTTTGTTCATGTAGCTATCTTCTTTTAGGTTTCCTTCAAGTTTAATTTCTTGCTTTTTCTTGAGTGTAATTTCCCTCGTTATATTGGAATTGTCTCTGTATTATCGTTTGAAGTGCTGGATGCATTGGAAGATATTTTGTAAATATGGTTTTGTCACAGAATACCTTGTTGTCTCAAGCTATGTTAAAAGAGTTTTGCTTCATATAGTAGTCTTGGCTGGCATTTCTGCTGTCTTACATTCTGTATGACATCTGCCCTAGATTTTCTGGCTTTCTTAGTCTAAGGGAAAAGTTATGTGTAATCCTGATAGATCTTGCTTTATATATTACTTGACCATTTTCCCTTACTGCTTTTAATATTCTTTCTTTGTTTTGTGCATTTGGTGTTTTGACTATTATATGATGGCAAGATTTTTTTTTTTTCTGGTTCAAATAATTTGGCGTTCTGTAGGCTTCTTGTATATTCATGAGCATATCTTTATTTAAGTTAGGGAGGTTTTTTTTTTTCTATAATATTGGTAAAGATATTCAAAGGCCCTATAATTTGGAAAACTTACTTCTCATCTATACCTATACCGAATATCATGTATGTAATTACGTCATTTCTCAAAGCTGTTTAAAAAATTCACATGGGCAGTATTTCCTGAGAAATTCAAATCATTAAAACTTTATTCCCTTTTCCTAATATAGCATATTATGTTTCCATTTTCTGTTGTCCATATAGTACAGAGCCCAGCATTTGACAAAAATGAAAATATATCACCTCAGGTAGAAACAGATGAAGATACAGTACAATATTTTCATTTTTTCCCATTTCAATAGAGTACTTCAAAAGTGGTGTTTGTGATCCCTTGACTGGAGAAGTCGATTCAGGAAAAAGAGCAATTCAGGGTCAGATGCTCTTATATGTGTAGTTGAAGACCAGATTGTGGTCCTTTAGACCTTGTGATCACAAAAAAATAGCAACGAGTACAATACAACCACCTTCATGAGATGTTTCCATATATACACACAAAGAAAAGGAGAACCATTATAAAAATAAGAGAGGGACCATTTGGGAAGAAGAAGGATCTCAGCAAGGGTAGTACAGTTATGAAGAATTGCTGTGGGGTGTAAATGTATAAATTGTTTAAAGTAAATATTACAAGTTTTTTGGAATACTACCATGTATTTTATATGGATTTAACATTTGGTTCAAACCAAATATTATATATTTATTATAAATAATTGAAATAATTTTCTGTGTAAAGTTTTGTGTGTTGTAGAAAAAATTTCCTACTGGGAGATTCTAACTTAAAGTATATCTCCCAGTAAGGTAAAGCCCCTAGACATTCCCCAAGCTTGTTTTCCCTGATCTATTTAAATACAGCTAGGAAGAAGCTCTTTGTTCTCTATAGCCAGCAATAAAGCATTTTTTTTTATACTTTACAACCAGAGATGCCTGCCTTCCTTTGCCAAGGACAAGGAGATAAAAATTCAGAAAGAAGTCACTCCCCAGTTCTGAGGAAGTTCCAGGGATACCTGGAGATCTCCTATCAGGGTGCCAAGTGAGAGTGTGCTCACTCGGCTGTCTGTTTCTGTTACTGGGTGCCAAGTGAGTGTGTGCTCTCTCGGCCATCTTATTGGGGCCTGTTCTTGGTTATTGTAATCTTTTTGTGTGTATATAATGGTTTTTCCCCTGTATGTAACTCTGATGATGGGACCGACTATTAGCATGCCCCTTGGACTGACCCTAGTGCACAGTACTGAAATTAAGACTAAGACTCACATTTTCTCGGTGGATGTCTGAAATAGATTTTAGAGAACTTTGTGCTCTACGGAATGGCCAGCTTTGATGTTAGTTGGCCACTAGAGGGCACCCTTGGTTTGGTTCTGTTTTCAGCTCTTAAAGTTGTTTTACAGAGGGGACCAGGGTCTCAGCCAGATTGAGTGCCCTACATTCTCATCTAGAAAAAATTAGCACAGGATCCCCCCTCTCCTATCGTGTTTAAAGCCTTGGGTTCAAAAGAATAGTCCAGGCTCCCCAGTCCTGGCCCTCTGCCATCCAGAGAGGGAAAATAAAAAGTTAAATCTGGCACCGGTTAAACTGCAGCCATCGGTTTCTCCCAAGATCTATCCAGAGTTAGAAGAACCTCCAAAATGGCACTGCACCCCACCCGCATATTCCCAACTGGTCCCCCCAAGAACTCTCAACAGGGTGCCACTAGATATTTGGGGAGGGACCAGTTGCAAAAGCCCAAGACCAGCGAGCTCAAAGCCCAGAGGGACCAGACTCAACCATCGCACTGCCTTTGTGTACTTATGACCCTCATCCAGCGGACCCCAGACAACTGCAGCCCCTTCAGTAATGGCCTTTTTCCTCCTCTGATCTCTATAACTGGAAGGCAAATCACAATCCCCTTCGTTGAAAACCCCTCTAGCCTTGCTAATCTAAAGGAATCTCTCATATTCTCTCTTCAGCCTATTTGGGATGACTGTCAGCAGCTTTTACAGGTTCTTTCAACACAGAGGAGAAGGAGAGGATTCTGAGAGGAAAGAAAGAGCATACTGAGGGCCAATTGACTACTAATAAAACTTCTGAATGAAATAGATGCAGCCTTTCCTCTGACATGTCCTGATAGGACTGACCATATGGAGCAATTGACAATTTTCTGCTGGGCTCTGATAATAGGACTGAAAGGGGCTGGCAGGTGCCCCACCAATTTGACCAAGGTAAGAGAGATCCTACAAGAGAAAAAGGAGCCCCCAGCAGTGTTTTTAGAGTACCTCTTAAAGGTATAGAAGTGTTACACTACCTTTGACCCTACTTCAGTGTGCCAGCAGGTGACAGGTGTCATGGCTTCTATAGGGCAGTCCTCTTCTGAAATTAGGAAAAGGTTACTGGGTCTAGAGAGTCTGAAAACATTATCTTTACAACATCTGTTTAAGGAGGCAGAGAAAGTGTACCATAAGAGAGAGACTGACAAGCCAGCACAAGGGCACATTGGGCTCGGAGTCTGCAGACACCCCTAAGGTCCCCACAAGACCCTCAATAGGATCATAAGACCTCTGTTGAATGTAACACAACCTCTGCTCCAATCCAATCTCACAGGATCTGAGACTGCATTAATTAGGGAAGCAGAAAAACTGGCCTGACAATGGTCTCAAGTCCCTCTGATCTGTGCCAGCACCTGGGCAAAATATTGGGCAGAGTCTGAGGACAGCCCCAAGGTCCTCACAGAAACATCCATGAGATCTTAAGACCTTTGGTGAGTGGAAAACAACTTCCGCTCCAATCCTATCATGCAGGACTTGTGACTGCATTCATTAGGGAAGCAGAGAAACCGGTATGATCAGGGACACAAGTCCCTTCCAGTCCATGACAGCATCGGGCACCTTGTGGGCAGAGTCTGTGGACACCCCAAAGGTCCCCACAGGACTCTCCACAGGAACTTAGTACCTCTAGTGAGTGGATCACAACATCTGCCAGGAGGAAGGTTCGAACACCAGATATCTGGGTCCCTTCTCTGCAAGTGGAGATCTTGCCTGCATAGAGTACTCTGAACACTGAAACTCAGGAGAAAACTAGTCTCCCAGGTCTACTGATAGAGGATTACATAATCATCTGAGGAACAAGATATAACCAGAGACAATTATAACAACTAACTCCAGAGATTACCAGATGATGAAAGGCAAACATAAGAATCTTACTAACAGAAACCAAGACCACTCACCATCATAAGAATTACAGCACTCCCACCTCATCCAGTCCTGGAAACGCAAAAACACCCGAAAAGGTAGTCCCATATTTAAAAGCATATCTCAGGTTGAAGGTAGAGGACATCAAGAAGGACTTTAAAAACTCACTTAAAGAAATACAGGAGAACACTGCTAAATAGGTAGAACCTTAAGAGGAAGCACAAAAAAAAAACAAAAAAAACAAAAAAAAACTTAAAGAATTGAAGGAAAACACGACCAAACAGGTGATGGAATTGAGAAAAACCATCCAAGACCTAAAAAGTGAAGTAGACACAATAAAGAAAACCCAAAGTAAGGCAACACTGGAGATAGAATACCTAGGCAAGAAATCTGGAACCATAGATGCGAGCATCAGCACCAGAATACAAGACATGGAAGAGAGAATGACAGATGCAGAAGATTCCATAGAGAATATTGGAACAAAAATCAAATAAAATACAAAATGCAAAAGATGTTATCTCAAATATCCAGGAAATCCAGGACACAATGTGAAGTCCAAACCTACTGGTAATAGGAGTAGATGAGAATGAAGATTTTCAAGTTAAAGGGCCAGCACATATCTTCAAAAAAATTATAGAAGAAAACGTGTCAAACCTAAAGAAACACATGCCCATGAATATAAAAAAAGCCTACAGAATTCCATATAGACTGGACCAGAAAAGAAATTCCTCCTGACACATAATAATCAGAAGAAGAAATGCACTAAATAGAGATATACTGTTAAAAGTAGTAAGGGAAAAAGGTCAGGTAACATATAAAGGCAGGCCTATCAGAATTACACCAGACTTTTCACCAGAGACTATGAAAGACAGAATATCCTGGACAGATGTTATACAGATACTAAGAGAACACAAATGCCAGCCCAGGCTATTAAACCCAGCCAAACTCTCAATTACCACAGATGGAGAAACCAAAGTATTTCACGATAAAAAACAAATTCACACATTAACTTTCCATGAATCCAGCCTTTCAAAGAATAATAACAGAAAAAAAAAAACAATACAAGGACAGGAACAACGCCCTAGAAAAAGCAAGAAAGTAATCCCTCAACAAACCAAAAAGAAGACAGCCACAAGAACAGAATGCAAACTCTAACAACAAAAATAATCGAGGCAACAATTACATTTCCTTAATATCTCTTCATATCAATGGATTCAGTTCCCCAATAAAAAGATATAGACTGGCTATAAAAACAGGACCCAATAGTCTGCTGCTTACAGGAAACCCATCTCAGGGAAAAAGACAGACACTGTCTCAGAGTGAAAGGCTAGAAAATAATTTTCCAAGCAAATGGTCTGAAGAAATCAGCTGGAGTAACCATTCAAATATCGATTAAAATTGATTTCCAACCTAAAGTTATCAAAAAAGACAAAGAAGGACACATACTCATCAAAGTTAAAATCTTCCAAGAGGAACTCTCAATTCTGAATATCTATGCTCCAAATGAAAAGGCAGTCCCATTCATTAAAGAAAGCTCAAAGCACACATTGCAGCTCACACAATAATAGTGGGAGACTTAAAAAAACACTTTTATCAATGGACATACCTTGGAAACAGAAACTAAACAGGGACACAGTGAAACTAAAAGAAGTTATTAAACAAATGGACTTAATAGATATCTACAGAACGTTTTATCCTGAAACAAAAGGATATATAACTTTTTCTCAGCACATCATGGTACCTTCTCCAAAATTGACCATATAATTGATCATAAAACAGACCTCAACTGATAAAAAATATTGCAATTGTCCAAAACATCCTATCAAACCACCAAAGACTAAGGATGATTGATCTTCAATAACAACATAAATAATGGAAAGCCAATGTTTACGTTGATAATGAACAATAGTCTTATCAGTGATACCTTGGTCAAGGAGGAATAAAGAAGGAAATTAAAGACATATTAGAGTTTAATGAAAATAAAGCCAGAACATTCCCTAACTTATGAGACTCAATGAAATCATTACTAAAAGGGAAACTCACAGATTTGAGTGCCTCAAAAAGAAACCAGAGAGAGCACATACAAGCAGCTTGAAAACACATAAAAAATCTCCAGAATTAAGGAAGCAAATTCACTCAAGAGGAGAAGATGTAAGGAAATAATAAAACTCAGTGGTGAAATTAACCAAGTGGAAACAAGAACTACTTAAAGAATCAACCAAATAGGAGCTGGTTCTTTGAGAAAATCAACAAGATAGATAAACCCTTAGCTAGCATCCCTTAAGGCACAGAGACAGCATCCTAATTAACAAAATCAGAATTGAAAAGAGAGACATAAAAACAGATCCTGACGAAATCCAAAACACCATCAGATCCTTCTACCACAGGCTATACTCAACAGAACAGGATAACATGGACAAAATGGACAAATTTCTAGACAGATACCAGGTAACAAAGTTAAAACAGGATCAAGTTAACGATATATACAGTCCCATATACCCTAAAGAAATAGAAGGAGGAATTAATAGTCTCCCAATCAAAAAAAAAAAAAAAAGCCCAGGAACAGATGGGTTTAATGCAGAGTTCTGTCAGACCTTCAAAGAATATTTAATTCCAGTTCTGCATGAACAATTCCACAAAATAGCAGTAGAAGATGCACTACCCAACTCATTCTATGAAACCACATTACTCTGATACCTAAACCACAGAAAGATCCAACAAAGATAAAGAACTTCAGAACAATGGCCCTTATGAATATCGAAACAAAAATATTCAGTAAAATTATCCCTAATCATATCCAAGAACACATTAAAAATTTCATTCATCCTTACCAAGTAGGTTTTATACCAGGGATACAGGGATGGTTTAATATATGGCAATCCATCAACATAATCCATTATATAAAAAACCTCAAAGACAAAACCACATGATCATCTCATTAGATGCAAATAAATCATTTAAATATATCCAAAACCCGTTCATGATAAAAGTCTTGGAAGGATCAGGAATACAAGGTCCATACATAAACAGGATAAAAGCAATTTACAGTAAACCAGTACCCAACATCAAATGAAATGGTATGAAGCTGGAAGCAATCCCACTAAAATCAGTGACTAGACAAGGCTGCCCACTTTCTCCCTACCTATTCAACATTGTTCTTGAAGTCCTAGGCAGAGCAATTTGACAACGAAAGGAGTCCAAGGGGATACAAATTGGAAAAGAAGAAATCAAAATATCACTTTTTTGCAGATGATATGATAGTATATATAAATGAACCTAAACATTCCACCACAGAACTCCTAAACTTGAAAAACAACGTCAGTGAAATAGCTGGATATAAAATTAATCAAACATATCAATGACCTTTCTCTTCACAAAGAATAAACAGGCTGAAAATGAAATAAGAGAAGCATCACCCTTCTCAATAGTCACAAATAATATAAAATACTTTGGAGTGACTTTAACTAAGGAAGGGAAAGATCTCTATGATAAGAACTTCAAGTCTCTAAAGAAAGAAATTAGAGAATATCTCAGAAGATGGAAAGATCATCCATTATCATGGATTGGCAGTATCAACATTGTAAAAATGGCCATCTTGCGAAAAGAAATCTACAGATTCAATAAAATCTCCATTAAAATTCCAACTCAATTCTTCAATGAATTAGAAAGGGCAATCTGCAAATACATTGGGAATAAACAAAACCTAGGATAGCAAAAACTCTTCTCATGGATAAAAGAACCTCTGGTACAATCACCATACCTGACCCAAACCTATACTACAAAGCAATTGTGATAAAAACTGCATGGTACTGATATAGTGACAGACAAGTAGACCAATGAAATATGATTGAAAACCCAGAAATGATCCAACACACCAATTGTCAATTGATCATCTACACGGGAGCTAAAACCATCTAGTGGAAAAAAGACTGCATTTTCAACAAATGGTGCTGGTACAATTGGTGGTTATCGTGTAGAAGAATGTGAATCAATTCATTCCTATCTCCTTGTACTAAGGTCAAATGTAAGTGGATCAAGGAGCACCACATAAAATCATACTGAAACTTGTAGAGGAGAAAATGAGGAAAAGCCTCAAAGATATGGGAACAGGGGAAAAATTCCTGAATAAAAGACAAATGGCTTGTATTGTAAGATTTAGAATTGACAAATGGGACCTCATAAACCTGCAAATCTTTTGTAAGGCAAAAGACACCTTCAATAAGACAAAAAGGTCACCAACAGATTGTGAAAGGATCTTTCACTATCCTAAATTAGATAGGGGAGTAATATCAAATATATATAAAGAACTCAGAAGGTGGACTCCAGAAAATCAAATAACTCCATTTAAAAATGGGGCTCAGAGCTAAAGAAAGAATTCTCACCTGAGGAATACCAAATGGCTAAGAAGCACCTGAAACAATGTTCACCATCCTTAATCAGCAGTGAAATGTAAATCAAAACAACCCTGAGATTCCATCTCACACCAGACAGAATGGCTAAGATCAAATATTCAGATGACAGCAGATGCTGGCAAGGATGTGGAGAAAGCAGAAAACTCCTCCATTGTTGTTGGAATTGCAAGTTTTAAATCAACTCTGGAAATCAGAAAATTGGAAATTGTACTACCATAGGCTCACACAATACCTGTCCTGGGCATATATCCAGAAGCTGTTCCAACTAGTAAGACACATGCTCCACTATGTTCAGAGCAGCCTTATTTATAGTAGCCAGAAGCTGGAAAGAATCCAGATGCCTGTCAACAGAAAATGTTTACAAAATTGTGGTACATTTACACAATGGAGTACTACTACTAATAGTATAGCTATTGAAAAGAATGAGTTTATGAAATTTATAGGCAAATGGTTGGACCTGGAGAGCATCATCCTGAGTGAGGTAACTCAATCACAAAAGAATGCTAATGATATGTACTCACTAATAAGTGGATATTAGCCCTGAAACCTAGAATAACCCCAAGGTATAAGACACAGTTTGCCAAATACATGAAACTCAAGAAGAACGAAAACCAAAGTGTGGACACTTGCCCCTTCTTAGAATTAGAAACAAAACACCCATGGGAGTAGTTACAGAGACAAAGTTTGGAGCATAGACAAAAGGATGGACCTTCTAGAGATTGCCATATGCAGGGATCCATCCACTAATCAGTCTCCAAACACTGACACCACTCCATACACTTGTAAGGTTTTGCTGAGTGGACCCTGATATAGCTGTCTCTTGTGAGATTATACCGGGGCCTAGCAAAGAAGTGGATGCTCACAGTAATCTATTGGATGGATCACATGGCCCCAATGGAGGAGCTAGAGAAAATATCCCAGCAGCTAAAGGGATCTGCAATCCTCTAGGTAAAAAATTATTATGAACTAACCAGTACCCCAAAGCTCTTGACTGTAGCTGCATATGTATCAAAAGATTGCCTAGTAGGCCATCCCTGGAAAGAGAGCCCGATTGGGCATTCACACTAATTATGCCCCAGTACAGGGGAACGCCAGTGTCAAAAAGTGGTAGTGAGTGGGTAAGGGAGTGGGGGAGGGGGAGGGTATGCGAGACTTTTGGGATAGTGTTGGAAATTTAGATGAAAAAAATACCTAATAAAATATATTAAAAAGAGATTGAGACTGAAAAAGAAAAAAGACAAATAAAAAAGAGAGAGGCTGAGGAAAGAGAAAATTGACGAGATAGAAGCCTTGAAAAAAATGTAACTAGGTTTGCGGCTGTATTCACAGGTGATAAAGAAGTTTATAGAAAAGGTAGATATCCTTGGTCTGTCTGATCTTCTGGGAGTCAAGTTGCCTTTGGGACCATGAAATCCTGGTGGGACCAAGATCCTGGGATCCTGAGATCCTCTGCACCTGGCCATGTTAGAACTCTGGGTGTTATGGGGCTGGCTGCTGAGTTTTCTTCCAAGGACTGTTCAGGGCCTTGGCCAAGACAGAATAGAAATAACCCATGCCACTTGTCCGGCACAGTTCCTGCATGCCTGGATCCTTCTGATTCCAGCTACTCCATGTGTTGATGACAGATGTTCTTCCTCCTGTCTGATTATCTGATCCTTAGAATGTTGGAGTACCTTGGATTGAAGCAGCCTCTCGGTGTTGTGGGGCTGCCTTCAGAGTTTGCATGCATGGCCTGCTCAAGGCACTGGCTCCAGAAGTATTTTTAAATGATGCTTCTTGCAAACTTGCCTGTCTCCAAAAATATCTGACATATTTTTATAGGAATGGATTTAATCTTATAAATATATTAAGGAAAAATGACATCTTGATGATTTTAAAATATCCTAACAAGAAAAAATAATGGACCTTCTCCACTAAGTCTAAAATAATTTTGAAGCCACGTGGTGGGGGCACACACATATTTCGAAGTTTTTGGAGGGAGAAGTAGGCAGATCTCAAATTGAGACCAGTCTAGTTTACAAAGTAATTTCCAGTACTAATAGATATACAAAAAAAAAAATACTTATAATAAAAAACAAACAATACAAAACAAACAAACAAAACAAAAAAAAAAACAATCAAACAAAAAAGACAGTCCTGGAAAGGAATGATAATTTTATATTATGTGGTTGTTAGCCACATATCCCTGTGCACATATGTAAATACACTTATGTTTTTTTAAATTTTTTTTTAATTTTAGTAGTTATTTTCTCCATTTACATTTCAAATGCTATCATAACAGTCACCTTTAGCCTTTCCCCTCCCTTCCCCCTGCCCTGATCCCCTACCCACTCACTCCCATTTCTTTGTCCTGGAATTCCACTGTACTGGAGCATCAAGTACAATGGGAACAGAGAGTAGGGGCTGGTCCTGGGAAAGAGAAAGGGGCCAATCAGTCATTTTATCCTTCCTCTCATGTAGCAGTTTATTTTGGTTCAAGAAACAAATATACTTTCTTTCAATGAATTTTATAAGTGAACAGGAAATATTTCCATCTCTCAGAACTGCCTGTGGAAATTTTATTGTGGTTATAGGAGTTTTTTTGGGTCTATTTTCCGAAGAACAATTAAAGCCAGGTATGTTTAAACATACCTGTATTAGCACCAACACGGAATGCTGAACCGCAACACTCTATCACTTCCTAGAGAATACATAACATACTAAGTGCCTACCTCAACACTAAAATGAAGTGAAATAAAATCAAACAAATGTACCTTCGATAATTGTATCTAGTGCATTGGGAAGTTTATAAGATAATGAATCAAAAAATTCAATTATCTTTATGATAAAAATAATTAGAAATGTTAAGAAGGTTAAACAATTACTACAAGAAGGGGGAGGGAGAGACCTGGGTGAGAAACCACACACGGAGGGGAAGAGATGAACTTGATCAAGTACTGTGGGGGGTTGTGAAACAGGAGTGCATTGATGAAGATCAGCAAAAAGAATGGAAACAGGCAACTTTGTGAGGTAGGAGGTGAGAAAACCCTCTAGAATGTACCAGAGACCTGGGAGCTGAGAGACTCCCAGGACTCAAAGGGAGTGACCTTAGATGAAATGCCCTCCAGTTGGGAAAGGGGACTTGTAGAGTTCTCCCAGCAGTCCTCTTCTGTATGTGTATTGGAGGCCTCATATGAGCAGGTGAATTCTGTATCTTTGAAGGGTCAGAGTTTCAGACTTCATGGTTGAACAGTTTAAATGAGACTGTGGGTCTTCCTAGAGGGATACCCTTGTTTTTAACATTTTTTTAAACTTTGTTAATTCAACAACAAGCGTCAGATGCTCCAGTCCATTAGTTGGTTGCAAATATCTGCAGCTGAATCCTTCACCTGCTAGTTCCTAATGAGGTACATGTCTTAAACTTGTTGTAGTGTATGTACTAGATAATGAATCAAAATAATATCAAAAATATATTGCATATTGTAACTGAGAAATATAACGTTGGTTCTAAGGGACCTATTCACATTCAGTTCAAGATATAGGTAATAAACAGTGTTTCTCAATGTTTCTTAAAATGACTGTGGGTAACCTAAAGAAACAAAGCTAAACCAAACTAAACCAAAAGAAACACCCTCTTCTATACATTGTCTCATCTTCTTCCAATTGACCAGTTCTTAAAAGCCATGCTCTTGAGTGAAACTACACATTGGAAGTGACCTTCCCCTACTCTGATTCAGAATATCACTTTACATGAGCTCAGATATCTTATTTTGTAATCTGAGTGAATGTGTGACTTTGATATTAGTTGATTGTTAATAGAAAGCACAAATTGTGTAGGAATGTGAATGAATGTTACAGATGCCATTCCAATATCATTCCCATTGGAGGGAATAAGATAAAAGAATCATAATTCATAATAAGTATTAGAGAAGTAGAAATTGAGAGAGAGAGAGAGAGAGAGAGAGACAAACAGACAGACAGACATAGAGATAGAGACAGAGACACAGAGACACAGAGACAGAGAGAAAGAGAAATTTCATCACCTAGAATATAATATTGTAGAGCACTGATAGATATTTCAGTACTTTTATCATCTATTGATTTTGCAGAATACCTTCTTGCAGTAAGCAACCTCTGCAGTTTTCTGAATTCACACATTTGTAATATTAATACTACCATGACTGTACTTCTTAAGAACTAACAAGTAGGTGAAACAATCAGATGAAGTTGTATGCAACCAACCAACGGACAGAATATGTTGAACCATTGGTTTAATTGGAGAAAAACTGAAGGAGACTGAGGAGGAGATCAACCCTGTAGGAGGACTAGATGTCTCCATTAATATGGACCCAGAATTCTCCCAAATGCTAGACAACCAAAATGGCAGCTTACACCAACTATAGTTAGAAGGTCCCCAAAACATACACAGAAAAAAAAATTCTTGGTCTCTGTTCAATCAGAAATGATGCAATGATTCTCAAGAACCTAGAGACCCCAGGGTGTTTAGAAATCAGATGGAATGGGTACATGCTCTTGGAGACAGGGGCCAGTTGATATGGCATGTGGAACAGTAGGAGGGTGGACAGGGTTCAATGAATGAATGAATTAATAAATAAAAAAGAATACTGCCAAGTAACCACGCCCCATATACTCTAATTCTTTAATCATAATCCAAGAAAACTCACATGTTCACATAACAGCACACTCAAAAATATAACTAAAAAATACACACACACATATAACTGAAATTCCATGATTTTGAAGTTCATTTTACAAAGAAATACAGTGGAACAGAGTTTTTCTTTTGTTCCATTAATTTACATACATTTGTTCTCCTAATCTACCCAAAATATGGATTGTTCTCCATATAAAAGGCCAAAATCTCCTAACATAGTTTTTATCTGGGAAAATCTCCCAACATAATTTTATCTAGATCCACACCAATTATACCTTTCATTAGAATATAATCTGGATTCAGTTAGATATACATTAAATTTATATTTAAATTTCAGTTATTTGTTGTAACATGGATGTAAAGTAGAATATCAGGGTAATGTCTTTTTCATTTCTCTACTGATATGGGCATTGGTTTAAAAGAACAATAACCTGCTGGGCACTGGAAAGAAGGCTCCATGGAGAGAATATATTCTTGGCACCTCTGTAAAATTCCAGGCATTTCTATTCATGTCTGCAACACTGTGGGTGGGAACAGGTAGATATCCCAATAGTGTACTGGCTATTCAAACTCGTCAAAATGGTGGGTGTATTACACTCTGAGAGACCAAACGGTGAGGACATTCTACTCATATCTGAACATATGTGTATGTTCATGGTGTGACCTCACAATTGGGAACAGACACTCCACTCATATGAAGCCAGGAAACCCTCTTGCATACCACACATGAAACCTTGAGTTCAGCAGTTCCATAACCTATGTGTCTCTAAGTATGAAATGGGAAGATTTATATTCTCATTGTCTTGTTAATCCTGTTTTCTCTTAAATTCCAGAAATTAAACCAATGTATTCTCAGATTCAGGATGGTAGAACACAACATTTTGTCTTTCTGGAATAGCATCCAACTATCATCAGAAAGACTTTTCAACTTACCCTCAGGACAATAAGTATCCATTTAGAGGGTTTTAACAGGATAACAAATGTATTTAGTTTTCTATTTGAGAAATAGACTGTCTAGAATGTACAACAATGTACAGGTAAAAAATGAACTTACCTTGGAGCCTGGCAACAGTGAACTGAAAATAATTGTCAGTGGTGTTCTCTGTATATGGAATATGTCAAGGGAATAGATCTTAGAGTGACAGAGACAGAGTGGATATGGACAGAGACAGAGACATAGAGAAATAGAATGGGGTGATGAGATGATGGATGGTCTTGATTTTAAAACGTAAATGAAGAAAATATCTAATGTAATATTGAAAGAAAGAAAAAAAGAATCATTTTTACAATATTTCTTTTCTTCAGAACCCCATGCCTCATACACCAAATTCATACAGTTTCCGTTTGTGAAGCACGCTTGATACATCTAAAAAGAAAATGTGACAAAGAGTTGCAACAGAGAGTTTTGGAAGGGGCTAGACTGAAAGCCTAGCAGTTAATCACTTGCTCCCTACAAAACTAACATAAATGCCCTGTGGATGTAGAAATCATCTATTAGAGGATCACAGAATGCAGGGGAAGGATGCCCAGAGAAACCTGTCTAGAAAGATGACCCATACCAAGAAGCTTTTCCTCTAATTGAGAGACCTTGCCTCAGTGAAAAGATAGACAACACATTAGGGTCATTTCCTGAATCCACTTTGGGCTTCAACAAGTGTCTGCATGCACATGTAGAGGAAAAACCTTCATATATACTGTTCTTTCTCTTATAATTGCCAACACGCATGGTATCTCTTAAACACACACACACACACACACACACACACACACACACACACACACACATAAACACATGCAGAAAAGAAAAAAGTTCTGGAATAGGGAAGACTAGACAGAATGGCTAAAATAAGAAATAACAAAAGCCAATGCCACTGTTGCAGATTCTTGAAGCCACAACCAAAGCTTAGGTACTGCTTTTAATGGATGGCCTGCTGCAGACTGGCCTCAATCAGCCCTCCTCAATCTCTGGGAGAAATCGTTGTCCTGGTATAGGTGGGCAGGAAGCTGACATTTAAGTGTCAATCAGATACAAACACAGAGGGGTTGCTGTATCTGAATGTAATTTCTCAAAGAAATCATCAGATTATTAATATAGAAACAAATAGGGAAGTTGGTTTTCAAATCAGCCAGGTAAATGAGGTTACTGAATTCTTAAAGACTCATGTCCAAAATAGAGCAATAAAAACATAATGACTGGCAGGGACTGAGCAATAAAATAACTGAAATGAATTCTTCTCTAAAGTCAGCTATATTCTTTGAAGCTAGGTTTGAACACTTTATGATCACACCATGCAAATGGATTTCACACTCAAGCCATGGTTCTAATTAGGGAGTTTCTTTCTAGCTAATCTTCTCATGAATAATTCAAAACTGTTGTTCCCCCTCAAACCACAGCACAAGTTATTTCCTAAACCATTGTAAATTCCTGTATATGAGAGGGATTGTATGGGGGAATCTTTCTACTAACAACTAATGTAGCCTGCCATGCATAAGTATAACAAATATTCAAAACATACTTTCCTAAAGTTGTCCTGAGATTTCTAACTCTATGTAGTATATAGCAATGGCTGTCACAATCTCTCTTATAATACTAGAGGTAACTCTGGTTGTTACAGGTAACATTCTTACTGAATTCCAAGCCCAGGATCCGCTCAAGGACTACCTAGAATATTGGTGAAGGACAGGGAACAAAGTTGGATATTGCTTAGATATTTGCCAAGTCATTACTTGGAGGCACTTATAATAAAACAACATTGAAAGAAGTCACAAAGATTCAATCACTTACTAATGTAAGGACAAGTTTGATGAATTTTTTCCAGGATGGTTCCTGAAGACTTAGTTTCCATGAACTTTTTGACTAGGGACTGTGTCTAAATATTTAGAACTGTCACGGGAGTCACTACTGGGGTTTGTGTTCCAATGGCTGGTGTGCGTTTGTGTGTGTGTGTGGGTGTGTGAGTGCGTGTGTGTTTGTGTGAGTGTTGTGTGTGTTTATGTGTGTGTGTGTGTTTGTGTGTGTTTATGTATGTGTGAGTGTGGGTGAATATGACAACAAGCTAATGTTCATCTCTTAGTGATACTGTGAGCACTCTGCTGCCTATCTTAAATCATCACAGCTGTCAGTGTCTAAAGCTAACTGAATTCCAGAAAGCAATTTAGTAGATTTGATTAATGTCTCCTTACATCACATAGATATTTTCTACAGTGCATATAAGCACATATATTTTAGAATATACTGAAACTTAAAAATGTAAATTAAAAAAAAAAAACAAAAACCTCTACCAACTTCAAATTAAAAAAACACATTTATTTTAGAATTC